>NC_056503.1:10950632-10953817 GCF_014905685.2 Nematolebias whitei
TCTGCAGGTGTAAGAGACTCTGCAGGTGTAAGAGATGCTGCAGGTGTTAGAGACTCTGCAGGTGTAAGAGACGTTGCAGGTGTAAGAGACTCTGCAGGTGTGTAAGAGACGCTGCAGGTGTAAGAGACGCTGCAGGTGTAAGAGACGCTGTGTGTTAAAGTGCATTAAAGTTAAAATGTATTTAAAACCCACAGCTGAATTTACACAAACTTTGTGAGAAACATGCTTTAAATGTGTGGAATTAAAGTAAGAAAATCTAGGTGAAATGTTGCTTTTTTGTTCACTAGTGTACACTTTTTTGCACTTGTGTGTGTGCGCATACGCACACACACACTGTCCCCCCACATTACAGATGCTTCTGACATCCTTGCCTCTTTGTGATTTCTCATCCTGATATATCCATTGGTTCTTGTTTCTATAACTAATCTCTAAACAAGTCTGAGCAATGGGAGGATGATGGTTTCTTACACTTTAGGTATGCTCGGAGTTTTAAAAACATAGCAACTTTGAACCTCATAGGGTTTGTCATGATTGAGAATTTACACAAACACAGTTAGATGGTGGGGAAAAAATGCTGAAAGTTATGTCATTGTTCCCCAGAAAATAAAACAGAACCATTAGCACATTTGGACATATAATCCGTTGAAACGTGTATAAATGCACTTGACTTTGAACAGATGACCTTATTTTAGTTTCCTTTTCATGAATTAAGGTCATTTTTTAAAGTAAATTTAAAGTTAGTTTAAGTTAATGAACCATTTTCTTTTATTTAATGCTTGAAGTTAATCATTACTGCTTTTAAAATTTTGCCACGTCTTGCTTTGCTAACCTCTGGTGTCAACCCATTTCCTGCAGGACCTTGAAATGCGCCCCTGTGGTCAGAGGCGGAAATTGCTGTTTGTTTGGTTAGTCGAGTCTGACGACAGTGACAGTCTCCCTTCTGTTTCTTTGACTAACACACACACTTGAACACACACGTGTCCACATTTTCCACTCTCTCTTGTTGTCGTTGACTCTGTGTCTTATAGTGTGATTGGTATCAGAGCCAGCAACATCTTGCAGTGAACAGTGTAATCAGTGTGGGCGATCATGTTGTTGCCGTATATGTGTGCCAAGTGCTTGTATATCTGTTTGTTAGCTAAATATCTCATGAACCACTTCACAGGTTTTATTGAAACTTCTGAAAATGATCATTGGGTGAGTATCCACAACTGACTCACTTCTGGAGCCAAGCTCATTGAAGGTGGCTGCTACAGCCAACTGACCAAAACAAAAATTCAACCATTTCTGCAGATGCTGAGCAAAGATTTGGTCTGGTTGTAGCCAAGAATCATCCTTCAGAACAACTGTTTCATGTTTGTTTTTTTACTTTTGAGAAAGTTGTTACACATCTTTTTTCTCTCTCTCTCTCTATAAGACGTTTATACCCAATTTTGTCTGCCTGTAATAATAAAAATGCCACTTTTGTCAGCCTCACATATAAACACAGTTCTGAAGTCAGCCAACAGTCAAACTTCCCTAAAAGCAGCAAATCTTTGCCACGCTGCTGCACTATTATTACACTTAAAACTCAGCCTGCTCAGCATGGAAAAAACTGCCAACACCTATAATTAGCACCATGACAGAACATATACTTTAAAATTCAGTGATTTGTCACCATCTTGACAAAAATGTGATGTAATGAACTTTTTGGGAATGTGGTTGCCTTAAAATTGGAGCGTATTATCCTTGTTATTTAAGGTATTTATGGCCTAGTAATCAGTGTGGGTACTTTTGCTTCTGCAGATTTTACCCTGACTACACAGACCATGCCAAATTTGTGCCGCACCTACAATTCAATTTGCACTCACATGCTGCACGTAGTCAGTGCTGGGGCTGCAAGTCAGCATGTAATTATGTAATCAGTGAGCAGGACTGACTTCAAGGCTCATACTACTGATGCAGCGGTTCAGTGCAGGGATCTGTTTTGGGTTTTAAAAAAACTCAATAAAAGAAACTAGAAAATGCAGAACTAGAAAAAAAAACTTTTAAATGAGCAAATTTTCCAAAGACTGCCATCATTTTCAGATCAACACAGTATTTTCTAAGGCCCTGTTTACACAAGAACAATCCCTGAAAATTTGTTTTTTTATGTTTATTCAAGGTAATAAACAAAAATGAGCAGGTTTACATGAAAGCACTGTGGTTTTCATGTGTAGGGTTGCCAGATAAGAAATTGTGAACTATTGTTCTGTCACTTAAAAATTATAGTATTTCGACCCAAATTGTCATATGTGCTGAGTAAGGGTAAGAATGAGGTGTGTGTTGTTTTTGGTGAACATGGAGTGCAGAAATGGATGGGGTAAAAAACATTTTAATTTATCTGACAACCATGGGCTCTTCTGCAAGCATGGCACATGTAATGTCTGCAAGATCACAGTTATGGCGCTTTGCCACAGTCTCAACGCTCATCAGTTCCGCACCACAACGCACCAGTTGAGGGCTTGCCCACTGCCATTACCCACCCCCACTCAGCCCGGTTAATGGGACCACGTTGTTTGAGGTTCCAAGTGGACTGCACCAAGGTGCTGATTTTGACAATTAGTCAAAGAGTTCCTCAGGGTTCAGTGCTTGGAACAATACTCTTTACAATATGTATGCTTCCATTAGGTAATGTTATTAAACTATCACAATCCTCAGTGTTTAGACCCATATGCAGGCAGGCGAGCGAGGCATGAGTTTAAAATAAAAATAATTTATGTTTAAACCACAAAAACAAAACGGCTGACAGGGCAGCAAAACTACAGGCAGGATCCAGGCAGACAAGAACAGGACAGATTCAAACTCAGACAGATACCTGGCACAAGGAACAGACGAGGACCATGTTGTCTGTGCAGAACAGAACAATGACCGGACGAGGAGTGGAGGAGAGAAAGGCTTTTTATAAGACAGAGGGAGAGTGAGTAATGAGAGCACCTGGGCAGGTTGCTGATGAGAGACAGGTGTGAATGATAAAGACTGAGGACTGGAGAGGCAGACTGAGGAGTGAGTGGAAAACAACAACAGAATCAGATATATAGGAACAGAAATCACACAAAGAGCAGAACAAAAAAAGTACAAAGAGCAGAGCGGGGAACACAAACAGACAGGGACAGAGCCTGTCATAAACAGCATGGGATACATTTTCATTGTTATGCTGATGATGT
>NC_056503.1:10953917-10954983 GCF_014905685.2 Nematolebias whitei
CTCCTCAACAGACTAACCTCCATTGGCATCTCAGGTACTCTGTTAGACTGGTTCAAATCTTATCTCTCTGACCGCACTCAATACATTCAGCTTAAATCCTTTCATTCCCAGTCTGCCCCCGTCTCCACGGGTGTACCCCAAGGCTCTGTCCTCAGACCCTTCCTCTTCATCATTTACCTCCTTCCTCTAGGTCACATCTTCTGCAAATTTGGTGTCTGTTTTCACCGTTATGCTGATGACACACAGCTCTACCTGTCAACAAAACCAAACTCCACCCACCCACCCCCCATCCTCACCGACTGTCTCAATGAGCTAAATCACTGGTTTTCCAACAACTTCCTACAACTAAACAGTAACAACAGAAATCATTCTTGTCGGTACCAAAAACTCTCTTTCAAAATCAGAAAATCTTCTCATCCCCCTTAACAACTCTCTGCTTTCCCTCTCACCTCAGGTCAAGAGTCTTAGTGTCATCCTCGAAACCACTCTCTCCTTCACTTCACACATCAACAATGTCACTCGGTCTGCCTATTTCCATCTCAGAAATATTAACCGTCTCCGCCCTTCTCTCACACCCCGCTCCACAGCCATCCTTGTTCACAGTCTTGTGACTTCTCGGATTGACTACTGCAACTCCCTTCTTTATGGCCTACCCAACAAATCTCTCCAGAAGCTACAATTGGTCCAGAACTCAGCTGCCTGTGTCATCACTCAAACCTCCTCCTATAACCACATCACTCCAGTCCTGCAGCAGCTCCACTGGCTCCCAGTTAAATCACGCATCGTCTTCAAAATTCTTCTTCTCACTTTTAAAGCTATCCACAACTTTGCCCCTCCGTACCTATCTGACCTCCTACACATCTCCATCCCCTCTCGCTCTCTCAGATCCTCCTCTTCACTACACCTCCATGTACCCTCTGTCTGCCTCTCCACCATGGGGAGAAGGGCCTTCACCTGCTCTGCCCCTCATCTCTGGAACTCTCTATCCCCTGACTCAAGAAACACCACCTCTCTTTCTATATTCAAGACTGCTCTGAAAACACATCTCTTTAGACTCGCTTATCCT
>NC_056503.1:10955083-10959534 GCF_014905685.2 Nematolebias whitei
GTATTGTTGGATGTAACTGGGACCCTGTGTACATAATTTCGCTCCACCACATGTACCACATGAGGTGCGAATGACAATAAAGAAACTCTGACTCTGACTCTGATATCTCAGCCAAAAATAGTTTATAAATATGGAAAAAAAAATCCATAAATACGTCGCTTCAGCGTATAAGTCGCAGGGCATGCAAATTTTGCCCAAAATAAGAAAACGCATATTATAGGCCGAAAAATACGGTAGCTTTAACAGACTGAGTGATTTTTGTGTTTATGAAGCTCAATAAGTTGTGGCCGCTGTACTGATTTGTGTTTACCTCAAAAGGTAAATTGTTGTACTTTTACCTCTTAGTATTACCTTGTGAGAGTTTAATGAAAATCTGCCCATTGATTCAAGAGATATTTTGCTAACAAAGACACACATATAGGCACACACACAATTACTGACAAGGGCTAAAATACCATCATATATTTTTTCAAACAAATGTGTTGTTTGAAAAACTATCATTTTGTGATAGACTGGACATCAAAACTAATTGTTGCAACATTTGTAAACTAAAATATGCATAAAACTATGGCATTTTTTTTTTTTTACTGAATGTGATGTGCTGCAGGGAACCTATGGTGATCAGAGCTCTTTGAATTTTCATAATTTCTATCGTTTCTCAAATATGTTTTTTATATAAAAAAGAAAAACTCAAAATCTACGAATGGTAAATGACCAAATGTGATACAAAAGAGTCCCTAAACAGTCACAAGTTCTTGCCAATGACAAGAAAGTGGCAAAGAGCAGTCATTATCTTACCTGACAGAGGATGCTGCGGATGTATTTCCCACATGTTGTGAAACCCAAATGGTCAAAGTTGTCCATGATGGTGTAAAACCTGCTTGATATTTCTTCATCCTTGTTCAGATCACAGCAGCCAAACTTGGTGTATTCTTTACAAAAGACCAGTGGCTGCTGAGGCCCAAAGGGAGGCTTGTAATCCAAACACTGGGGGTGACAGCACCCCCATCTGGCCTGGAAGAGCAACAACAGGACTAGTGGAAGAAGTTTAGAGAAAAGAATGGGCCACGAGATGTAATGAACTCTGGTCTGTAGAGTCATGGTGTAAATGTACTGTCTCTGGCTTCAGGCTCTTCGAGCCCTCAGACCAAGAATAAAGAAAAAGCAACTTGAGGGGAAAATTTCCCAATTCTCCAGCAGGATCTACAAAACACAAACATAACATTCACAACATTTACATTTAAATTTACTGTTTTGGTTTATTTGACTTAATTGTGTGATTCATCTTTCACACTTTTCATGGTTTTATTCTTCTGAGCTTTCTAAAAATCTAATAACTTCTGCGAACTTTGTGCTGTTTTAGCCATTTGGATATCAAAACATTGTGCTCATTCAGAAGATGTTTACTATGACTTTTGATTTTTGTAACTTTGAAACGTACTAAAAATGTTTTAGTTCATTTATGTTTTCCCTATAGAAATGTCTGTTCAGTTCCTATAAAAACATTGTTTTCTTTAAAATCCAACAAAATAAAGTCAGATCCTCTGGATGGATTAAAAAAAAACTGTTGAAATGTTTTGTCTTTTATCCAAAAGGCTTTGTCAGTCTGAGGAGTTGCACCAAACTCAGTTTTATAAATAGCACCTTCAGCCTAACGACTGATCATTAGTACCCTGATAGCCTCTTGCTATTCACAGAGGGCTGAATGATACTAGCAATAATAGCATTGTAAGAAGGTGATTACTAGTTATTAACAACACATATACATACAATGTATTACTATACTATACAAAGATAACAGTTATGCTGTTATTATTAGTATCACTCAGCTCTCTGTTAATAGCAAGCGGCTATCAGGGCATCAACTATCGATCGTTAGGCTGATGGTCCTCCCTTATCATGTGAACAGCTAGTTTTGGCTGTCAACAACAAACTGGTTGATCCACTATAAGAAGGTGCTATTTATAAAACTGAGTTTAGTGCAACTCCACAGACTGACAAATTATTTTGGATAAAAGATAAAACATTTCAGCAGTAATTTTTTATTCCATCTAGAGGACCTGACTTAATTTTGTTAAGATTTTTCTACCTGGATTATTGAGCATGCGTCAGGGTATTCTTTTTAAAATGTTCTTCAGCATACTTACTCATTTGTGTCCCCTTATGCTATATAATTTTAGCTATTGTTTGTTACATTTAGCTTTTAGCTAGTGTAAAATCTTGGACCTGACCATACTTAGAAACTATAGTGGCTATTTTGATCCAGGTCGGGACCAAAGTAAGTTTGTATGCCTTCTTAAAACAAACCCCCACAACATAGATTTTATTGCAGTTCGTGCAGACACTGCTAATAAACCTTTATTATCAACTTTGCATTAAGCAGTTAATTACAAAAATTTTAAATTTTGTGAACGAAAACAGCAGCAGAAAATCTAAAGCTTTCTTTGTGCAGTATATTTATGACTTAATAACACTGTAATACAAAACCAAAAACAGCATGGACGTTTAAAGTAGCATTTGCACAGACCTCTTCGAAATTTTTGAGAAAAATAATAAAAATTATTATTAAAAATAATTTTTGGTTATTTTAAAGCGGTAACATTCCACTTTGGTCTCGGCTTGTTTAGCCATTAGCTCATTCATCTGCTCTAATTTAAACTTTTGTTTCTCTAAAATGAGGTTGTACAAATATCAGTCTACAGCAGGTAAGATAGCAATTGTTCATATTTCCACAGAGCTGTAATTCAAAAGATCTGAACTATCAGTAGTTTATGAGGGAAGCAAGCAAATGTAAAACGAAGCACAAATGTGATGTGATGACATCATAAAAATGCTTATTAACAAACCAGAAAAAAAAAAAACAGTTCTACCATTTTTCTACCATTTTCTACCATTTTAAAAGCTGATTATATGTACAAAAACATTTTTAATACAATTTGGGTTGTGTTTTTGTACATAAATACATAAAATAAAATAAACTTTATTTTAAACTTTATGCCTTGTTCCAAATCTCAAACGATAAAATATGAACGCCATCTTTCCAAGAAAACCTGTGTAAACTGATTTTCGAAGTAATTCTTCTAGCATTTGAAGTTGCACAACACTGGCTGTACCTTCAAGTGTGGATGTTTGTGTTCAACATACTCGCCCAGCATCACACCTGCCTGCAAGCTGACCAGAGACCTTCAGAGTGCTCAGGATGGGTTACATCATCCGCCCACACACGTGACTCTCTGTGTGCTCAGATAAAACTGACTCAGATGCAGTGAATTCTCTTCATCAGAGGACAAAAGTCCAGTTCACTTCAGTCCAGCTCCCTTGTAGAATCACCTGTGGATCACAGCAGGAATCCAGAGAAACTGTTGTTATTTACTGTCAAGGTTCACTGTAAGTTTGTCCATAACAGGAATCAGAAAAATTATCTTTTTTTTAGACATTAAAACTAAAAATTAAGGCAGAATTGTTAAAAAAAGAAAAAAGAACAAACCTTTAAAAGACATTTGAAAATAAAAAGTTCCACCTTCATCCAGAGTTTGTGAAAAATATTTACTTCCAGGCTGAAGTCACCTTGAGACTCTCCCAGTGTTTGCTGTGGATGGGCTCCTCATAAGCCGTACATGCAGACAGACATGCAGACAGACAGCAGGGAAAGGATCTGAGAGGTTCTTTCATTTAGGCGAGCAGCCACGCTGCAGCCTCTGCAGAGATCCCTCCTACTGTGTCTTTCCTCCTCCTTCTTTCTTCTTTTCATTTGCTTTTAAGAACACACAGCATTCCTTCCTGTAGCATGTGGCACATTTTGCCCCATAGTTGCTACTTTCGAACTCTCCTCCCTCTGAGCCCCCCCAACCCCCACCCCAACATTTGCTCTAACTTTTTAGCATTCCCACACCTCCTCGCTGTCTCTGCTGCCTCCAGACAGACTCACTAGTGTATGTTTGTGTGTGTGTGTGCGCACATGTGTGTGTAGGAGAGCACATCTGTGTGTGTATGTGTGTGGTCAGATGAATCAGGACGTGTGCTGGAAGAGAAGGCCAATGGATCCTCCAGGCTCCAGTCCAAACCCAGATGTTAAAGAGCAACATCAGCCAACATTTGCATCTAATTGTGCTCCTGCACCGAGTGCCTCAACATCCCAAAAAACACACTTAGAACACATTTTGTAAACTTATATGAATATGCGTTCACTGTTCATCAAGGATTCAATGTTCTTCATTGTCATTCGCATCACATGTGGTACATGTGGTGGAACGAAATTGTGTACACAGGGTCCCAGTTACATCCAACAAAAGTATAAAATGTAAAAGAAAAACAGTACTAAGATATGAACTTAAAAAAGTTAACTAAAAATATGCTAAGCACTATTAGCACAAAAACAATATGCTTAACAGCAGCACGAACATGAGTCTGTGTGAGCAGATGAGCACGAATGAACACAGCAACATGAAACA
>NC_056503.1:10959634-10960632 GCF_014905685.2 Nematolebias whitei
GGAGCTCCGTCCAACACGTCTTACTCCATTAGTCACAAAACCGGAAGAACACAGAAAGAATTAACAAAATCTACACATTAGTGCTTATCTGGAGAACACAGTCCAACCATCTGAGCTCCCGTACACCCATATGCAATATAATAGTAATTAAAAAAACAAACAAGTAAACAACAACAATAATTTTAAAAAGTAAAAATTCCAAAGCTACCAAAAGTATCTGATTTATACGACTATCAAATCAGAGTGTTAACACTGTATAGCCACAACAACAACAAAAAAAAACGCTCCCATCATGGGGGGTACACTATATTCTAAAACTTACAGTAATCAGTTCAAAACATAAACACTGTGCACTTGTCCCCTAGTGCAAATAAAATGTCATATACCAGAGGATCACAGCCAACAATTTGGGTCCAGAACAAGTTTAATAAAAAAATGTTGATATAACAAGAACCCATTTGGATGAGCACAACAAGACCAGACTCAGGAATGGTTTGAAACAGTTTATTGTTAAAGTAGCTTCTGGTAAATGTCTGGGTCCAGGTGGAAGTCCAGTCTGTTTGCTGGGATTAGTCACTAACCTTCCCAGTTTGTAACGTGGCAGGTACTGTAGTCGTGTTGATACCAGTGACATCACTCGTGCAGAGTGAACTGCAGCTGCGGAGCAGACTTTGGAGCTGGGGGTAAATCCAGAGGCAGGGTCCAGAAAACGTAACAGAGTTCATACACAGAAGAGCAGAGAGCAAAACCAAATCGTGATCCGTAGGCGTAGTCGAAGGAGGAGGAAGGCAAAGTCGTTACCGTGGTCAGATGTTGCAGCAATAAATCCGAAGAGGGTCAGGCAAAGCGAGGAGTCTGTGAACACAGGCGAAGGGTCAAGGCAAGAGACAAGGCATGGAACACTGGATTTTTACTGGCAAAAAGCTTTCAATAATCTGGCAATGATTGAATGGAAACTTTGTGTTTTTAAAGGGTAGGTGACAGGTGGATCACATGCG
>NC_056503.1:10960642-10960884 GCF_014905685.2 Nematolebias whitei
AGTCCATTTTTACCACTGTGTGGCATCCCCCCTTCTTCTTACAACACTCAACAGACGTCTGGGGACAGAGGAGACCAGTTTCTCAAGTTTAGAAATAGGAATGCTCTCCCATTCATGTCTAATACAGGCCTCTAACTGTTCAATCGTCTTGGGCCTTCTTTGTCGCACCTTCCTCTTTATGATGCGCCAAATGTTCTCTATAGGTGAAAGATCTGGACTGCAGGCTGGCCATTTCAGTACCC
>NC_056503.1:10960984-10962491 GCF_014905685.2 Nematolebias whitei
GGAAACTTTGTGTTTTTAAAGGGTAGGTGACAGGTGGATCACATGCGTGCTGATTGCAGAGGGGCCGTGATGCTGAATGAATGGAGCAGGGTAAAGAGTCAGATAGACTGTGGCCTGAGAAGGAAGGAAAACATGACATGATAAAAAAAGAAGGCCAGTCCTGAGGTTCATTTAGATCATTTTTTATTTTTTATTATTAACACAAAAGACCATAAACAAACCACAAAAAGCACAGACCCTGACAGCAGCATTGTGTTACAGCATACTGTTTAATCCAAAAAAGTTACGTCTGGTCCTCTGGAAAATTCAAAAACAAAACAAAACTAAAAAAATTGTAGAAACGTTTCATCTTTCATCCGAAAGACTTCCTGAGTCTGAGGTGTTGTATTCAGCTCAGTCTTATAAATAGCACCTTCACAGAGTGGATCAACCAGTTTTGCTGCTGACAACCAAAACCAGCTGTTCACATGATCAAGAAGGACCATCAGCCTAACAATCGATCATTAGCATCCTGATCGTTAAACTGATGGTCCTTGAAGTCGGGCCTCGTCTGCAGTAATCAGGTTGTTGCTTAATTTTGTCATGGTGGAAAAATATCTGAGCTGAAAGAAAGTTTTTCATTTTACTGTTCATCTATGTCTCAGGGCAGCACGGTGGCTCAGTTGGTTATAGCTGCTGCCTCTCAGCGAGCAGGTCCCCGGTTCAAATCCAAGTCTGGGGGCCTATCTGGGTGGAGTTTGCATGTTCTCTCCGTACATGCATGGATTTCCTCCTGGTACTCCAGTTTCCTCCCACAGACCAAAAACATGCAGGTTAGACTGATTGGTAACTCTAAATTGTCTCTAGGTGTGAGTGAGAGAGTGAATGGTTGGTTGTCTCTATGTGTCCCCTGTGACCTGCAACCTGTCCAGGGTGTGTCCCCCACCTCTTGCACAGTGATGGCTAGACATGGGCGCCAGTGACCCCCGCGACCTGAAAAGGAAGAAGTAAGTAAAGATAATGGATGAATGGATTCTCTATGTTCCAACCATCACGTATGGTCATGAGCAGGGGTCTGCAACCTTTACGATCAAAAGAGCCACTTTACGTCTTCGTTCACTACTTTAATTGATCAGAGCCACAACAACCTGCTGTGATTATTATTATATTCTTATTATCAACTGGTGGCCCTTGGGCCACTTTGATTTTGTTGGAAGGGGATTTTGTGGCCATTAGGGGTGACATTATAAAGCTAAAAAATATCTATTAATTTATATTTTTACAATTTAAGACAAATGAAAAGACCAGATTTTGTAAGGGGGTAGTTTTTAATTAATAAAAAATATGAACTATGCAGACCTATGTTTTTTTTTTTTTTATTGTGGAAAATATTCATTACTGGTAAGTATACAAACCGGATTCCAAAAAAGTTGGGACACTAAAAAAATTGTGAATAAAAACTGAATGCAATGATGTGGAGGTGCCAACATCTAATATTTTATTCAGAATAGAACACAAATCACAGATC
>NC_056503.1:10962591-10977874 GCF_014905685.2 Nematolebias whitei
TCACTGACAATGCTTTCTGGAAGTATTCCTGAGCCCATTCTGTTATTTCCTTGACAGTGGCATTCCTGTTTGAGGTGCAGTGACGTTTAAGGGCCCGGAGATCACAAGCTTCCAGTAGAGTTTTACGGCCTTGACCCTTACGCACAGCGAGTGTTCCAAACTCTCTGCATCTTTTGATGATTTTATGCACGGTTGATGATGATAACTTAAAAGCCTTTGCTATTTTACGCTGGGTAACACCATTCTGGTATTGCTGCACTATCTTTCTGCGCAACAATGGTGGAATTGGTGATCCTCTTACCATCTTGGCTTCTGAGAGACACTGACACTCTGAGAAGCTCTTTTTATACCCAATCATGTTGTCAATTGACCTAATTAGTGTTAATTGGTCTTCCAGCTGTTCGTTATATGCTCAATTTCCTTTTTCCAGCCACTTATTGCTACTTGTCCCAACTATTTTGGGATTTGCTGACACTGTAAAATTTTGAATCGACATATTTTTCCTTTAAAATGTTACATTTACTCAGATTAAACTTTTGATCTGTCATCTATGTTATATTACGAATAAAATATTGACATTTGCCATCTCCACATCATTGCATTCAGTTTTTATTCACAATTTGTTTAGTGTCCAAACTTTTTTGGAATCCAGTTAGTAGAAATAAAGTATAAAGTTAAAGTATGTTTTACTTCTTGTACATGTTCCAGTGTCCACATATTTGCAAAAGAAATGACAGGAAAACTGTTATGTTTGTTTGTATAACAACCAATAAAATTCAGTTTTATGTTAGTTTTGTTCAAAGTCTGAAAGAGCCGCAGCAGAGGGACTAAAGAGCCACATATTGCTCCAGAGCTGCAGTTTGCAGACCCCTAGTCATGAGGGATGGATTGTCTGATCATAATGTCTCCTTGACTTCCCCCTCAGGAGGTTTAGGCTTTTCTCACTATGGAAACAAATATTCACTACCTTGACTGTTGAGGTAAAGTTTCCATTTAACATGAAAATAAAAATATAAAGTTTGTCATCATAAATGCAACTGTTTGAAAACTAAAAATTATGACATCTCATGGTAAAATATTTGGTGTTAAATATAAATAAAGCCAATCTGATCAAAATGTGACCAACCCAAAACACATGAAACTATTTGAACGATGACTGAGCAGTTTCTTCTGTAGCTTTATGTTAATAAAAATCAGCTGGTGAACTTCATGTGGTCCAACGATCTTACAAAGATCATTTCATTTTTTACTTTTAGGTTTTACACGTCTTTACAGAACAGCAGCTTCATTACGTGCAGTGCCGGCTTTTATGTTCACATTAGAACTCTAATAATAATAATGTGTAAATTAATGCTACAATTCTCTGTTTACATTATAAACTAAGTTTTTTCTTTTAAGACATTTTTGTTTAGCACTAATAACTGTAGCTTTGCCAACACTGAATTTATAAGTTTTCAGACTCGAGCTCTTTATTTGAAGTTGCTTCCAAATTTTTAATGATTTGATTTAGTTTGTTCATCAGCATGAAATAAATGTGTATTTAGGTGAAAAATGCTGAAGGTTTTAAGATTTTGCTTGAATTAAAATAAAGATTTCCACAAAGCATATTAATTTTCTGCCACAGGGAGGCAGTCACTGATCATCTTATAACCTCTGCAAACTGAGCCGAGGTGGATTTTGTTTCATTAGTTTGCAAATCTTCACACGTAAAAACTGACTCTATGTCTGTTGGTGAGTTTTAGACTTGATTCCAGACCATTGCCTCAAGAATTAACAAAATCAAGCAAAACCAAATAAAGTCAAGATGTCAAGGTGTCAGTGTTACTGCCAACAAGAAATAAATCAGCATGTACTTCACCATTTTTTCAGCTTGTCTTGTCTGCCCCTTTAATATAATACACATGTCTTCGTCTAAGCCGCTGATGGTAATTTTCTTTACCATCAGACCACATCAGACTATCAGACCACGTGATGTGGCCCCAGATGACCACATCATGTGGACATTGGGGCAATGCCACTGGATTGGCAGACTAGACTGGTGGTTCCCCTCTTCTTAAAGGGAGACTGGAGGGTGTGCTCCCAGTACAGGGGCATCACTCTCCTCCCTGGTCAGGTTTATTCAGTGGTACTAGAGAAGCAAGTCAGATCGTTGGTTGAACCTCAGATCCAGGAGGAACAATGCAGGTTCCATCCTGGCCATGGAACACTGGATCAGCTCTTTACCCTTACTAGGGTCTTGGGAGTTTTCCCAACCAGTCTACACATTTTGTGGACTTGGAGAAGGTTTTAGACCGTGTTCCTTGATGTACACTCTGGGGGGTGCTCCGTAAGTATGAAACTGGGGGCCTGTTGCTATGGGCTGTTTGGTCCTATACAAGAAGTGCAAGAGTTTGGTTTGTATTGTCAGTATAAGTCAGACCCCTTCAGGGTGGGAGTTGGACTCCTCCAGGGCTGCCCGTTGTCACTGATTCTATTCATAACTTTTATGGACAGAATTTCTCGGTGCAGCGAGGGGGCGGAAGGATTCCGGTTAGGTGGCATCAGGATTCCATCTCTGCTCTTTGCAGATGATGTGGTCCTGTTTGACACGAGTCTGTTTCTCTGTTGTTTCCTGCACCTCTGTGTTTCCTTGTCCTCATGCACAGCTGATCCGTATCGCAATCACCCCAGGTGCTCCTCACCTGTCTCATTACTTTCGGTATAAAGTCTCGGTCATGTCACTCCCTTGTTATCCGGGGATTATTCTACACTTCTCACGGTGTCCATGGTCTGGTCTCCTGTTCTTTTTCGTAAGTTTTGCTGCCCCGTCAGCATTTTGTTTTGTTGACTAAATCATTATTATTTTACCTTGGAGTCCTCCTGTCTATGCCTGCACATGGGTTGGACACTAAAACTTCAGATCATGGTCCTGTTGGCATCATCGTGCTGTGATCTCCATCTTTCACTGAAGTGGTTTGCAGCTGAGTGTGACGTGGCTGGGATGAGACTCAGCACCTCCAAATCTGAGGCCATGGTCCTCAGTCAGACTAGGGTGGATTGCTCTCTTCAGGTCTAGGCTGAGGTTCTGCCTTAAGTGAAGTTCACGTATCTTGGGGTCAACCTGTTTTGTACTTGTAATTATTTTTTATATCCTTAACATGTGTGGGTTTTTATTTTGTTTGTTTTTGTTTTTCAGTTACACTTGGACCTATGCCTGGATCTACCATTCTGTGTTTGTTTGTCTCTCCTTCCTGTCCTCTCAAACCAGCCAGTCAAAGCAGATGGCCGCTTGTCCTGAGCCTGGTTCTGCTGGAGGTTTCTTCCTTTTAAAATGGGGTTTTTCCTTTCCACTGTTGCCATTAGGCAGCACAGTGGCGCAACTGGTAGAGCTGCAGCCTCTCAGCGAGTAGGTCCCTGGTTCAAATCCCGGTCCGGGGGCCTTTCTGGGTGGAGTTTGCATGTTCTCCCCGTGCATGCATAGGTTTCCTCCGGGTACTCTGGTTTCCTCCCACAGACTAAAATCATGCATGTTAGGCTGATCGATAACTCTAAATTGCCCCTAGGTGAGAGAGAGTTTGTTTCATTTGTCTCCATGCATCCCTGTGATGGACTGGAGACCTGTCCAGGGTGTACCCCGCCCCTTGCACAGTGATAGCACAGACATGGGCACTGGTGACCCCTGTGACCCAAAATGGAAGAAGCGGGTAAAAGATAATGGATGGAGCGTGTATCAGAATATAATGGATGGATGGATGGATGTTTCTGTAAAGTGCCCTGAGACGACTTTGTTGTGATTTGGCGCTATATAAATTAACTGAATTGAATTGAATTTGTTCACGAGTGAGGGAAGAATGGAGCGTGAGATTGACAGATGGATCTGCAATATTGCGGACTCTGTGCCGGTCCGTTATAGTGAAGAGGGAGCTGAGCTGTTTATCAGTCAATCTATGTTCCTACCTTCACCTATAGTCACGAGCTCTGGGTAGTGACTGAAAGAACGAGATCACAGATACAGAAGGTTGAGATCACAGATACAGGAGGTTGAAATGAGTTTCCTCCACAGGGTAACTAAAGTTCAGTTATTTGGGTGAGACTCGAAGTAGAACCGTTGCTCCTCCACATTTAGAGGAGCCAGTTGAGACGGTTCGAGTATGCCTGATAAGGAGGCGACACCGGGGAAGACCCAGGGCACGCTGGAGAGACTATGTCTCTCGGTTGGCCTGGGAAATTCTTGGAGTCCTCCCAGAATAGCTGGAAGAGGTGACTGTGGAAAGAGATGTCTGAACCTCCCTGCTCAAGCTGCTGCCCCCATGACCTGACTTCAGAACAAGCTGTAGGTCATGGATGGATTGAGAAGAGCTCATTTGGATATCAATTAACTATCTAATCTAAAGGCAATAATTAAAGTCACAGTAGTACTAAATTGTGTTTTGAGGCTACAGAAAATGCAGTACAGTTAAGGAAAATGTCAATGTCTCCCCTCCCTATCTACCTATGTCTCCCTATTGACTCTGTGCCTAACTCCGTGCAATTTATGCGTGTGAACTATAGCCGAACTGAACTGATGAGAATAGCAGCGGATTTGCCACGAAATATAGCAGAAATCAGCAACAAACTCAAAACTACGCTCGGCAAAATGCAGATCTTAAAGTCATCTACCTGGAAGCTGCAGCAGAGGCATTCCATCGGGCAGAAGAGGAAGCGCTGCTCCCGGCTTAAGAGGAGAGGATGCCGGGCAGGGGTTATGGTGAGGCTACGAGCTAACGCTAAAGCCGGTAAACTCCCCATGCCGTCTCTCTTTCTGTCGAACGTCAGCTCGTTGGACAACAAGGTGGATTTACTTCGTCTGAGAGCGGGCGCCTCAGAAGAGATGAAGTGTGCGGTGCTTTGCCTCACGGAAACATGGATTACAAGCGAAACGCCGGATACAGTCTTCCAGCTGGATGACAGACTCTTTTTTCGAGCGGACCGCTACAGCGAGCTAACGGGGAAAGTCACGGGGAGGCGGAGTGTGCATTTACGTGAGTAAAAGTTGGTGCACGAACTGTACTGTTGTAAATAGCTCATGCTCGAAGGCTTTGGAGCAAATAACAGTGAAATGTCGGCCACATAATCTACACCGCGAGTTCACGGTGACTTTCATCACTGTCATTTACATTCCTCCGGACGCTAATGCTAATGAAACACTACAGGAGCTACATGATATCATCAGCTCGCTGCAGAGCAAACACCCCGAGGCTCTTTACGTGGTAGCCGGAGACTTTAACCACATGAATCTAAAGGACTGTCTCCCAAGCTTTAATCAGCGTGTGATAATTCTAACACGTGGAGACAAGATGCTGGACCGTGTTTACACGAACGTAAAAGATGCATACAAAGCTGAACCTCGCCCCCACCTAGGACTGTCAGACCACATCACAATCTTCCTGGCTCCTGCTTACATGCCCCCGCTGAGACGCTCCAGACCGGTACAAAAGGAAGTTAAATGCTGGATCCAGGACAGTGGCCCCATATTGAGAGATTGTTTTGACCGAACAGACTGGCAGGTTTTCAGAGAATCTGCTAAAAATGGAGGATCGCTTGATCTGGACCAATACACATCCTCAGTTCTGGGTTACATTAGTACATGTACTGACACCGTCTCTACTATCAGAAATGTTAAAAGCTACCCAAACAGAAAACCTTGGCTGAATGCAGAGGTGTGCACCCTGCTGGAAGCCAGGGACACTGCCTTCAGGTCTGGAAACTCAGAGGAGCTGAGTAGGACAAGAAAAGAGCTGGTTGCTGGTATTAAGAGGGCCAAGGCCACATATGCACAGAGGATCAAGGGTCAATTCATCTCACAAAACCCTCGGAGCATGTAGAGGGGCATTAAGTGCATAACAGATTATAAAGGAAGGAGCGAACAATGCCCCAAAGACCCATCTCTGCCTGATGCCCTCAACAAGTTTTATGCACGCTTTGAAGACCCGAACAGACCACCCAGCACCAGACTCACCTTACCACCGGATGAAGAGCATCTCAGTGTAACCTCAGCAGAAGTATGGAGTACTTTCAGGAGGATTAATCCGCACAAAGCAACTGGCCCAGACAACATCCCTAGAAAAGTGTTGAAGGAATGTGCTGATCAGCTCTGCAAGGTGCTGGCAGACATCTTTAACACCTCACTTACCCTGGAGACAGTTCCCACCTGCCTGAAGACTGCCACCATCATCCCAGTCCCAAAAAGCTCTACAGTGACTGGTCTGAATGACTATCGGCCAGTGGCCCTCACCCCGATAGTTGCTAAATGCTTCGAAAACTGGCCATGACTCACATCAAAACAACCATCAACATCAACGAGGACCCTCATCAGTACACATACCGTGAGAACCGATCAACAGAGGATGCCATCTCATCTGTGGTCCACACTGCGCTCAACCACCTGGAACAGAAAAACTCTTACGTCCGTATGCTCTTTGTGGACTTCACATCCGCCTTCAACACCATGATCCCCCAAACCCTGATGGACAAACTATCCACACTAGGACTAAGCCCCTCCATTTCCAACTGGGTACTAGACTTCTTAACAAACAGACCACAGTTAGTGAGGATCCACAACTTCTCCTCCTCCACCATAACCCTCAGCACGGGCTCTCCTCAGGTATGTGTGTTGAGCCCCCTCCTGTTTACTCTGCTCACGTATGATTGTGCAGCTACCCATCCAGGCTGTCACATTGTAAAGTTTGCAGATGATACAGCGGTGGTGGGATGCATCACAAACAATGATGAGTCCAGCTACAGGCAAGAGGTGGAACACCTGGAGAGCGGGTGCAAAGAGAAAAACCTTCACATCAATGTGAAGAAGACAAAGGAGATGATTGTGGACTTCAGAAGGACCAAAAACATCTACATCCTCCTGAACATAAAAGGATATGCAGTGGAAGTGGTCTCCAGCTACAAGTACTTGGGTGTACACATGAATGACAACCTCAGCTGGAGCAACAACACTACCAGCCTCATCAAGAAAGCTCATCAGAGACTCTACTTCCTCAGACGGCTGAGGCGAGCTGGTCTGGGAAGCTCAGTCCTCACCTCCTTCTACAGCTGTGCAGTGGAGAGCATCCTGTGCTCCAGCATCAACGTGTGGCATGGAGGCTGCACAGCTGCAGAAAGAAAAGCTTTGCAGAGAGTGGTGAAGGCTGCACAGAAGACTGTTGGAGTCAGTCTCCCCACCATCACAGACATCTAGACCTCTAGATGCAGGAAGAGGGCTACCAGCATCATGAAGGACCTCACTCACCCAGCACACACACTTTTTTGCCCCACTCCCCTCAAGAAGGAGGTTGAGGAGCATTAAGTGTAGAACCACTAGACTGAGGAACAGCTTCTACCCTGAGGCTGTTAGACTCATGAATCTCTAACTAGAATAATCACTGTGAAAAACTACATCATGTTGCTGCTGATCTGTTTCATGTTGCTGCTGATCTGTTTAAATGTTGATGTGTCCATGCGTACACATCCGCTCACACAGACTCATGTTCATGTTTGTGCTGATGTTCAATGTTTTTATGTTATGAGTGCTTAGTGTATATTTAGTTGATGTTTTTCTTAATTCATATCTTAGATGTTATTACTGTTTTTCTTATACATTTTATTGTTGGATGTAACTGGGACCCTGTGTACATAATTTCGCTCCACCACATGAACCACATGAGGTGCGAATGACAATAAAGAATCTCTGACTCTGACTCCCTAATGGACATTTACACATCACGCTGCCTCAACAGAGCAGAAAGCATAATCAAGGACTGTTCACGCCCGGGTATTGAACTGTTTGACTTCAGGGAAGAGCTACAGGTTCATCAGAACAAGAACAAACTGATTCAAGAACAGTTTTTTCCCGAAACCCATTACCACACTGAACTCAAATATGCACTGATTTAATAATCTAACCTCCCAAGCCCCTGGACTTCTACTGTGCAATACTACTGGCATTTAATACTCAATCCCCTTACTTCTTAACTATCTCACTAATATTCATAAGGTGCAATATTCACATTTACATAACTGTGAAATAACTTGTATATTTTTTACTTTCATAGTGCTATTATATCTATATTGTGTTACATTTTTTATATTTTTAATGTATGTTTTTCTTAAGCAGGTTTTTGGAGTGGTTCTTAATTTCATTGTACTTGCATATAATGACAATAAAGGCATTTTGATTCTGATTCTGAAAAAGGGAAATATTAATGACCAAGAACAGCTTATGGCAGGCGTTGAAAGTGATCATTCTGCTGTTTTTCTGTGGCTTAAATACACCGAGGCTTGTCTTTTTTTTCCCCACCAGCTTCTAAGTAGTCTTTCTTGTTCCATCTGCTCGCAATGTTCTTCTCTGTTCTATAGTCGTGGGGAAACACTGTGATTCTGTTCATTTAATCTTTGATGTGCACACTTTCATCCATGGCCACAAAACAGATTTCCTGTGATGCACAGTTGTACAAAACCAGAGGCTTCATTCATCTTCATCCACTGTGCTCAGTATCACATGTACTTTTTATGACTCTTGGAGATTACAGGTAAACACTTAGTGCTTACAAAAACTTCAGTGGACAAATTGAGTAGATACAATACTTCACTCAGACACTTGTGGAAATATGATGATCAAACACAGCATCCTCTACCTAAAACTATATTTATGATGATTGAAAAAGTCCATGGACAGAGAAGGGTGTGTTTCCTGCAGCAACGAAGGCTGGTCTCTTCCAGAGGAGCTGCTCCAGTTCTACATGGTGGTCATTAAATAGGCTTCTTGTTCATCAGGAAATGGGACAAAAACATTTACAATCACAAACAGCCTCTTTGAACCGCTTCTTTCTGGCCTGAGATCTAGAAGCCTGAAGAGCCAGATCCGAAAATCTTTTTTTTTTTTCCCTCAAGTCAACAACCATCTGAACAACTGACCGGTAGCTGTTTTTGTCCATCGTTGCAGAGCGAAGATGGGAATTGGAATCACTTGCCTTCCTTCCAATGGTAGCTGCCATATTTGTATATATATGTACACCGTGTGAGCTGTAGAACTTGAAAAATAAATAACTTGCTATTACCCATTATGGTGTGTGAGTGCAACTTGGTGTAAAAAAAGTTCAGTGTTAAAAATTGGATTGCTATGTCAAAATTCAAGATGGCTACTGATGTATATACTGTATATCCATCCATTATCTTTTGCCCGCTTTTTCCATTTTGGGTCACGGGGGTTGCCAGTGCTCATGTCCGGCAATCATTTTGCGAGGGGTGGGGTACACCCTGGACAGGTGGCAAGTCCATCACAGGGACACATATAGAGACAAACAACAATTCTCTCTCTCACTCACACCTAGGGACAATTTAGAGTTACCAATGAGCCTAACATGCATGTTTTTGGGCTGTGGGAGGAAACTGGAGTACCCGGACAAAACCCAAGCATGCATGAAGAGAACATGCAAACTCCACCCAGTAAGGCCCATTTGAACTGGGGACCTGCGCACTGAGAGGCAGCAGTTCTACCAGTTGCAGCACCGTGCTGCCATTTATACTGTATGTATGTATATGTATATATACATATACACTGTAATACATAGTGTATATACATGTAAACCAAACCACCCGTATCATTTGAGGAAACTGTTTTCTAGTTTTTATTTTGCTAAAATGATTGGGGTGGCCAAAGATTAATCTATGGTGGCCAAGGCCACAACTGGCCACCCCCTGGCTCCACCACTGTGCATGGTTTCAGGTTTATTTGCATTCCCTGTTCAATTCCAGTCCAGAAAAACACTAATCTTGAAATCTACAAATCTTCACTTTTCAAATTTCTCAGCAAAAGGAAGATGCCGGCGTACCGCCTGTTACATTATTGCATTGGACTAAATATTAATTTCTACATGTTTTATGTCTTTTATGGACTTACCGCACAACATTAAAGATAGGGTATCTACATATAAGATTCTATTCTGTTGTACTACTTGAGAGACACAATGTAACCACTCCCAAAGTATTTTCATCAGGAACAGAATAAGGCCACGCTCCAACTGATGCTTACCCAGCTTTTAATTATTTTTTTGCCACGCAGGACATCTTTTACCAGCAAACGCCGTGTGTGTTAAAAACACAATAGAAACACAAGTGTTAACAAAATTAAATTTACAACCAAAATTAAACATAAACAAAAACAAAATATGTAAACATACCGTGTGCGCCTTCTGACCAAACATTTAGGATGTGTTATTGTCCATATTGTCCATTTATCTTCTTGGATGTCTTGTTTTCTGCTCGTGTCCATACACACATGCAGCTTATACGTCTTAATTGGTCATGCCTACTGCATGGGGTGGCTGAGTGGTTAGAGCAGTTGTCCTCCAATGCAAGAGGTGGGGTTTCGATTCCACCAGCAGTCACATGCCAAAGTGTCCCTGGGCAAGACGCTGAACCCCCCATTGCCTCTGATGTGTGTCCCATCAGTGTATGAATGTGATAAATCTCTGATTATTCTTTGTATAGATCTAGTAGAGTGCTGTATGAATGAGTACATGAGGGCACAGATTGTAGTGTAAAGCACTTTGAGTATCTTGATAAGATATGAAGATGATGTATGTTGTGGTGGCTCTGAGCAAGACATCTAATCCCTAATTGCTCCCCGGGCAGATTCCATAGCTGTCCACTGCTCCACCTGGGTGTATCCCAGGTGTGATGGGTTAATTGCAGAGAACTAATTTCGCCATTGTTTGGGAACATACAATGATGACAACACATATCACTTTATTATTATTATTATTATTATTTATAAGTACCGTCCATTTACCGTGCTCACGTCTATGTGCAGTACTCAACTCTACCAGCAGATGTCACAGACGTGACAGATTTTAAAATATTTTTCCTGCGACATCTTCACACAATCAGCTGGAGCCAGATTCCTCGTGCAGGTCTCACACCAGGCTCATTCATCTGGTTCTGATTCTTGTGCATTTCCCAGCACCAACACATGGCTGCGCTTCAGAGCCTCGTGCAGTCCTTCCCTGGTTTTATCGGGTGACCCAGATTTATAGAAAGAGGGTGAAAGAACATCTTTGATTCTATTCAAATACAAGTGTGAACATTTGTTTTACGTTTATATTTGTTCAAGCCTATTTTTACTTTTACACAATCATCCCTGACCATCTTTAGTTTGGTCAGGAAGGTTAGGCAGAATCATCTAAAAGCAGTTCTGACTTCAGCTTGAGTTCACTGATGTGACGAACCGCCAAATTATAAAACAGGAAATTATTTTAAGACACACATTGAATGAAAGGGACAACAGCAGAGAACAGTGAAAAGAAGAGCAGCAAAGGACAGTAAAAATAATATTTTCCAGCTGATGATTTAACTGTGATATTAATTATCTCTAATGGAGCTAAGTCTGCTTCAGATGAGATATTCCTGATCCACTTAGACTAAAAATAAATTGATGGGATGTCATCATCGATCTCCTCTACAAGAAACAAGGACTACTGTGGAGAGTTATCTATTGAAGTACTGGTTTCTTTGTGTAATTATTTCAGCTGACTTTACTTCTAACATTTTTTAAATAAATAAGACAGGGAAACATACGTTTACAAAAAAGATACAGTTTTTCCTCTTTTTTATTTGTCATTTCTTGAAAGCTGTCACATCATCCTTCATTTTCCTTTTTTTCTAAATGTAAAATATTGTGTGTTGTGTAAAAACATCCATCCATTATCTGTACCCGCTTTTTCCTTTTTGGGTCACGGGGGTCACTGGTGTCCATGTCCAGCCATCACTGTGCGAGAGGTTGGGGACACCCTGGACTGGTCTCCAGTCCATCACAGGGACACAGAGACAAACAAGACAAACAACCATTCACCCTCTCACTCACACCTAGGGACATGCACGGAGAACGTGCAAACTCCACCCAGAAAGGCTCCCGACTGGGATTTAAACTGGAGCGACATTCTCACTGAGAGGCAGCAGCTCTACCAACTGTGCCACCGTGCTGCTGCGTAAAAACAGAACATCCTAAAAGATTCTACAATAAATCAGAATGAAGATGAGAGAACGTTGAATACTGAAATGGAAAAACTGCATAAAGCAGCCTGAAGTTTTTCTGTGGGGCTTTAAGGGGAGTGTGAGATTGTCATCACTGTATGTTCTCACACAATGGTGAAATTATCTCTCTGCATTTAACCCATCACACCTGAGATACACCCAGGTGGAGCAGTGGGCAGCTATAAGCACTCTGGGAGCATAGGTGTCTTATTCGGAGACACCACGACATGTGAGCATGGCTGGGAGTCAAACTGCACATTTCTGGTCCTCAGTCGGCTGCCCTACCTCAACATCTCGGCCCCGAACAGCACACATACACATTTAAAACACCACACATACACATGCAAACACACACACTCAAACACACTAACACACACAGCTGTGTTGTTATCTAGGTAGTTGTAAGAGGACAAGAAGACATTCAGTACTCAGGCAACTCTGCCTCCATCATTCCGAAGTGCCATGTATAACTCTGAGTACTTTGAGTGTGACATGCAGTCTCACACAAGAGTGAACAAGAGCTACAACATGAGATGATTTTAGTTTAAAGTTCTGACATGTAAGGCAGCGGGTACAGCCAGGCCTTTAATTCATTAATATTTCCTTACTTTGTGGACCGATGGAATAAATCTGAGGAAAACTTTTCCCAGGAGCTACCAATCGATAAGCACTGGTTTGAGACGTCTTTTCTCCCATGAGTTCATAATGCTTTAGAATAATTGATCAACAATGACATTTAAAAGGTTTTATAAAAATGTCAAGAAAATGTCAAGACAGCATTTTATGACTTCAGGTTTTAAAGCAAATTATTTCAATCTTTATGTCTACAGGTTAGTCTCGTTGAGCCTCGAGGACTCATTTACAAGAGAGACCTGATTTAAACAAAGAACACAGATGAGGTACAGACAACAATAGACAATCATATAAAAGCATATAAAATGAAAAGTAAATAAAAGAAATGATATAAAAATGAAACAAAAGCAGCTACACTATGAAGCAATGTAAAATACTAAAAACAGGAACATGTCTGCGTTGGTTTTTGTCATTAACAGATATTTAAAATCCCTTAGAGAGGTCAAGGTCAACAACTTCATGTTTTTTTACAAGATATTCCAGGAAACAGGAGCGGAGTAGGAGAAGGTTCTTTTTGCCGAGTTCAGTCCTCACTGAGGGGACACTGCAGGTAATAATGTCCTGAGAGCGCACGCTGTAGCTGCACTCATGCAGAGACATGTAGGAGGAGATGTATGAAGGCAGCAGACCAAGAAGTGATTTAAAGATGAAAATTGTTCCAGTGGGAGAGTCTGTGTGAAGTTAATGGTGACCAGTTAACCAGTGAATACAGGGTGCAGTGGTGGGTACGATAATCACAGCCAGTTATGAATCTTAGTGCACCATGATAGACAGCATCCAACATCTGCAGGGTGCTTGTAGGAGTGCTCATGTAAATAATGTCACCATATATGTAGGGAAGGAAAGTAGCAACTACAAAATTTTCCTAGTATTCAGAGTTAGACAGGATCCATTTCTAAACAAGAAACCCACTTTAATCCAACATTTTTCATTCAGGTCATCTGGACAGTTTATTTTGTACTGAAACGTTTCGCCTTCGATCCGGAAGGCTTCATCAGTCGAGGAAACACACAATAAAACTGATTCTTCCCCCAACAGCTTACTCCAAAGTGGAACAAACCAGTTTTGTTTGTGATGAAGCCTTCCAGATTGAAAGCAAAACGTTTCAGCACAAAAAATTAACTGTCCAGATGACCTGACTGAAAAATGTTGGATTGTATACCTGGATTACTGAGCATGGACTTTGTTGTTTTAAACCCAATTTAACTTTCAGTTGCTTTGCCGAGTTTTTGACATGAGACTTAAAAGAAAGATGCAATTCGACGAAGATATCCAAGTATTTATAAGAATTGACTAATTCAATTGGAGCGCCATTTGTAGATAAAATAGGAGGAAGCTGCTGGTACCAACTTCCTGTTTGAAAACAACATCCCTTTGGTTTTATCAGCATTTAGCACCAGTTTGAGATGGAACAAATCTGACTGGATGATGCAGACTGTAAAAGCTGAAAAATCTTAGTAACTGTTTTAGCTCGACAATAAACTACCAGTACTGTGTCGTCAGCATTTTGTTGAAGGTAACTGGGACCCTGTGTACATAGTTTTGTTCCACCTCATGTACCACATGTGATGTGAATGACAATAAAAATCCTTGAATCCTTGAATAAAAATGTAAGGATATGTCAAGAATAAACTGGCCTACATTACTTATGTAGATTGTGAAGAGGGTGGGTCCTAAGACTGAACCTTGTGGAACACCATTATTGGCAGTTAGATAGCTGGAGGAGGTACCATTATGTTGAACACATTGTCTCCATTCTGAGAGAAAATTAGAGAACCAACCCATGGTGTGAGCTGAAAAACCAATTTCTGAGAGCTTATGACATAATATGTGTCAAAAGCTTTTATAGTACTGTAAAAAAAACAACACATACAATCAAATGTACTAATTAGCTTGAAAAATAGACTACTTTAATTTTGTGATAAATGAATTGCAATCTGAAAACTGTACAGTCAAAACATTCCAGGATAATTTACAAATATAAATCATTTTGTGTGAAGGGATGATTCAAATTGCTTCTTCATTATTACTCAAATCATAAGCAGCAGCAAAAATATTTGATGGAGAACAATAAATTGAGCTCACGAGTTCATTTAATTTCTCAGAGACAAACTTTAAGGGATCACATTTCATGTTAAATGAAGTCCTAAACAAAATTGCTGTCTTTTATCTCTTATTATAGACTTAACTGAAATAAAGAAGAGTGAATGAGACTAAATTTAGACGAGAGCCACACAGAATCCCTGGAACTGTAGGAGTTGTGTCATAGTTGTGCAGTCATGTGAATGTGTGCTAAATTTATTTTCTCTTCAATATTTCATAGACTGAATATTTTTGTTGCTGTGTTGGAGCATGTGTGGCTGCTTTACAGATGTTACCCAGGTACATGAAAGCATTGCAAAACCTCTGCTACATTTTTCAGCAGGATGTCCTGGTTTTTAACCATCCTGGTGGATGGAGGGAGTCTGTGCACCAGCCTTTCCTCACATGCACACATCTGGGTGAGAGACGAACATCTCTGTGTGCTGTATGAGTGTTGTGAATGGCGTTCACTTGTCCTGGGAGTTTCCCTCTCTGAGAGTCCACTGTGTTCTGGAAGCTTCTCTGC
>NC_056503.1:10977974-10981719 GCF_014905685.2 Nematolebias whitei
GGTAAAAGATGTCCTGCGTGGCAAAAAAATAATTAAAAGCTGGGTAAACATCAGTTGGAGCGTGGCCTTATTCTGTTCCTGATGAAAAGACTTTGGGAGTGGTTACATTGTGTCTCTCAAGTAGTACAACAGAATAGAATCTTATATGTAGATACCCTATCTTTAATGTTGTGCGGTAAGTCCATAAAAGACATAAAACATGTAGAAATTAATATTTAGTCCAATGCAATAATGTTACAAGCAGTACGCCGGCGTCTTCCTTTTGCTGAGAAATTTGAAAAGTGAAGATTTGTTGATTTCAAGATTAGTGTTTTTCTGGACTGGAATTGAACAGGGAATGCAAATAAACCTGAAACCATGCACAGTGGTGGAGCCAGGGGGTGGCCAGTTGTGGCCTTGGCCACTATAGATTAATCTTTGGCCACCCCAATCATTTTAGCAAAATAAAAACTAGAAAACAGTTTCCTCAAATGATACGGGTGGTTTGGTTTACATGTATATACACTATGTATTACAGTGTATATGTATATATACATATACATACATACAGTATAAATGGCAGCACGGTGCTGCAACTGGTAGAGCTGCTGCCTCTCAGTGCACAGGTCCCCAGTTCAAATCCCGGCCTGGGGGCCTTACTGGGTGGGTTTTGCATGTTCTCTTCGTGCATGTGTGGGTTTTGTCCGGGTACTCCAGTTTCCTCCCACAGACCAAAAACATGTATGCTAGGCTGATTGGTAACTCTAAATTGTCCCTAGGTGTGAGTGAGAGAGAGAATTGTTGTTTGTCTCTATATGTGTCCCTGTGATGGGCTTACCACCTGTCCAGGGTGTACCCCACCCCTCGCAAAATGATTGCCGGACATGGGCACTGGCAACCCCCGTGACCCAAAATGGAAAAAGCGGGCAAAAGATAATGGATGGATATACAGTATATACATCAGTAGCCATCTTGAATTTTGACATAGCAATCCAATTTTTAACACTGAACTTTTTTACACCAAGTTGCAGTCACACACCATAATGGGTAATAGCAAGTTATTTATTTTTCAAGTTCTACAGCTCACACGGTGTACATATATATACAAATATGGCAGCTACCATTGGAAGGAAGGCAAGTGATTCCAATTCACATCTTCGCTCCGCAACGATGGACAAAAACAGCTACCGGTCAGTTGTTCAGATGGTTGTTGACTTGAGGGAAAAAAAAAGATTTTCGGATCTGGCTCTTCAGGCTTCTAGATCTCAGGCCAGAAAGAAAAGGTTCAAAGAGGCTGTTTGTGAATGTAAATGTTTTTGTCCCATTTCCTGATGAACAAGAAGCCTATTTAATGACCACCATGTAGAACTGGAGCAGCTCCTCTGGAAGAGACCAACCTTCGTTGCTGCAGGAAACACACCCTCCTCTGTCCATGGACTTTTTCAATCATCATAAATATAGTTTTAGGTAGAGGATGCTGTGTTTGATCATCATATTTCCACAAGTGTCTGAGTGAAGTATTGTATCTACTCAATTTGTCCACTGAAGTTTTTGTAAGCACTAAGTGTTTACCTGTAATCTCCAAGAGTCATAAAAAGTACATGTGATACTGAGCACAGTGGATGAAGATGAATGAAGCCTCTGGTTTTGTACAACTGTGCATCACAGGAAATCTATTTTTGTGGCCATGGATGAAAGTGTGCACATCAAAGATTAAATGAACAGAATCACAGTGTTTCCCCACGACTATAGCACAGAGAAGAACATTGCGAGCAGATGGAACAAGAAAGACTACTTAGAAGCTGGTGGGAAAAAAACCAAGCCTTGATGTATTTAAGCCACAGAGAAACAGCAGAATGATTACTTTCAACGCCTGCCATGAGCTGTTCTTGGTCATTAATATTTCCCTTTTTCAGAATCAGAATGCCTTTATTGTCATTATATGCAAGTACAATGAAATTAAGAACCACTCCAAAAACCTGCTTAAGAAAAACATACACTAAAAATATAAAAAATGTAACACAATATAGATATAATAGCACTATGTGTAAGAGTACCACTGCCTGCAGCTCCTCCTCCAAGATGGCCGCTAATTAATCACACCTGACGGCCATCAGACTGAGGAGGCTCTCCTACTACAAAAGGCTGCAGTCCAGTGCTACTCTTCGCTGGAGCATATCACCTTCCATGGTAGTTGTGCTTCAAGCCTTTTAGGCTTAGTCTCTCCAGTACTAACCTTGTTCTCTTGTTTCTAGTTATCCTGACTCCTCGGCTTGTTTAAAGGACCCCTCGTGATCCTTTGATTCCTGACTCCTCGTGTCCTGTTCTTGGTTCCTTGGACCTCCTCGTGACCTGTTCTTGGTTTGCAAACCCCCTTGGGTCCCTCCTTGGTTCAACCTCTTCTGTGCCTGGATTCCCTTTGCCTGGTGCCTCTAATCCGGCCAGTGCCTGCCCTGCCAGCCGCTGGACTCTCTCTCTGGAGCTCCCCGGAGGATTGGAACCCACCTCTGGATCAAACTGTAAGAGATTCACAGAAAACAATCTTTCAACTATTTGGAACTCTGCCTCGTCCTGACTGTCCTCCTCTACCTCCTCCAGGAGCTGCAGAGGAGCTATACCAGAACTGTTGTCTTTACACTTGTAAATAAACACAGTTTCTTTTGTATTCCACCTGAGTCTGTCTCGTTCCGGGTCTCATACAAATCTGGGTTCCCCTCGGTTACGACAGAAATGCTCCAGCCAAAACAGACCCAGAATGAGACCGGGAGCGAACAGACAACCACCATCTCACAGGTGGAATGGATCTCCAGACTGGAGACCATGTTGCAACAGGTTCTGACCCAGCAACGTGCAGCCCAGTCCAACATGCAGGAACTCGGAGGTATGATTTACTCCCTCAATCAACAACTTCTACCTCCTCTTCCTCCAGATCCAACCGACACGCCTGTCCCCAGCGTTCCTCGTGAGACGCCTGTCGCAACCTCTCATGGTCCACAGCTGCTCGTCAAACCGTCTGAACTGTTCGCCGGAGATCCTGACCAATGTGGGGGTTTTCTGCTGCAGTGCAGACTCGTTTTTGAGGGAGCCCCGTCTCTCTACAGCACAGACTCTGCAAAAATTATTTACTTTATTAACCTTCTCAAAGGTAACGCTCTACGTTGGGCTACTTCTTTCATGCAGTCCCACGTGGACCCCCCGGCTACTTACCCCCAACTCCTGAAGGAGTTTCGACGGATCTTCGATCGCCCCCTGCAGGCTTCAAACGCAGTGAAACGTCTCCTGGGATTTCGTCAAGGCCGCCGTCCTGTTTCTGAGTACGCCCTGGAGTTCCGGATCCTGGCGGCCCTGTTTAATCTGAGTAAATGTAACATTTTAAAGGAAAAATATGTTGATTCAAAATTTCACAGTGTCAACTAATCCCAAAAAAGTTGAGACAAGTATCAATAAGTGGCTGGAAAAAGGAAATTGAACATATAATGAACAGCTGGAAGATCAATTAACACTAATTAGGTCAATTGACAACATGATTGGGTATAAAAAGAGCTTCTCAGGTCGTTTTCACACTAGATAGTCCGGTAGACTCGGTTTGGTTGGGGACCAATATTCATGACGTTTTGTTACATTTGAGCTGGTGAGTTTGCATTCACACTGCACTGTGCAGTCGAGTCAACCTGTTGAACCAACCTGTTCCCCCGCTCGCCTGTGGGGGCGCTGCACCAAAAACTACTGAAAGAAACAACACAAAAACCTCTGAAGACACGTCTTC
>NC_056503.1:10981819-10982599 GCF_014905685.2 Nematolebias whitei
AAGACCATGGAGAATATTGTTTTTCACACAAGGCAGCTGACGGCTCCATATAAGGTCAGAGAAATGGGTGTTTGTTTACCCTGAGGAGCGGGGCTCGGTCTGTTTACATTCACACTGTATTCGAACCGCGCTGGAGTTCACTTCTACCGGACCGAGACCTAGGTTTTAGCCCGGGCCAGAGTTCGCCTTTTTGTTCCATGACAGAGTTCGATGGCACGTTCACACCTCCCTAAACGAGCCGGACTTTCTAGAAAAACGAGCTAGAGTTCGATTAAAGTGGACTAAACAGGGCTAGTGTGAATGCACCCTCAGAGTGTCAGTGTCTCTCAGAAGCCAAGATGGTAAGAGCATCACCAATTCCACCATTGTTGTGCAGAAAGATAGTACAGCAATACCAGAATGGTGTTACCCAGCGTAAAATAGCAAAGACTTTTAAGTTATCATCATCAACCGTGCATAACATCATCAAAAGATTCAGAGAATCTGGAACAATCGCTGTGCGTAAGGGTCAAGGCCGTAAAACTCTACTGTATGCTCATGATTTCCGGGACCTTAAACATCACTGCACCTCAAACAGGAATGCCACTGTCAAGGAAATAACAGAATGGGCTCAGGAATACTTCCAGAAAGCATTGTCAGTGAACACAATCCACCGTGCCATCCGCCGTTGCCAGCTGAAACTCTACAGTGCAAAGAGGAAGCCATTTCGAAGCAAGCTCCACAAGCTCAGACATTTGCACTGGGCCAGGGGTCATTTAAAATGGAGTGTGGCAAAATGGA
>NC_056503.1:10982699-10983034 GCF_014905685.2 Nematolebias whitei
ATGTCATCCGGACCAGAGAGGACAAGGATAGCCCAAGTTGTTATCAACGCTCCGTTCAGAAGCCTGCATCACTGATGGTATGGGGTTGCATGAGCGCTTGTGGCATGGGCAGCTTGCATGTCTGGAAAGGCACCATTAATGCAGAGAACTATGTTCAGGTTCTAGAACAACATATGCTCCCATCTAGACGTCATCTCTTTCAGGGAAGACCCTGCATTTTTCTACACGATAATGCCAGACCACGTTCTGCAGCAATCACAACATCATGGCTACGTAGGAGAAGGATCCGGGTACTGAAATGGCCAGCCTGCAGTCCAGATCTTTCACCTATAGAG
>NC_056503.1:10983134-10985247 GCF_014905685.2 Nematolebias whitei
CTGGACTCTCTTTTTCACTTCTTTACCACATTCCCCATTTTCCTGGACAGTGGACCCCAAGTACTTGAAGTCCTGCACCTTTGTGACTTCTGCTCCTTGTAGCCTCACTGTTCCACCGTCCTCCCTCTCATTCACACACATGTACTCTGTTTTACTACGGCTGACTTTCATTACTCTTCTTTCAAGTGCATACCTCCACCTCTCCGAGTTCTCTTCCACCTGTTCCCTGTTCTCACCACAGATCACAATGTCATCTGCAAGCATAATTCACGGGTATTCCTGCCTGACTTCAGCTGTTAGTCGGTCCATCACAATTCACTTAAATTCGGTTTATTTATATAGCGCCAAATCACAACAAAGTTGTCTCAGGGCACTTTACAGAAACATTCACATACATAAAAGCCAATTAGTAAAGTTCTCTATCTAAGGAATCCAGCAGACAAGTTGAATCATGGCTTTGTTGCAGTCTCCCATCCTGAGCAAGCACAGAGGCAACAGTGGAAAGGAAAAACTCCCTTTTAAAAGGAAGAAACCTCCAGCAGAGCAAACAAGAAGGGGCTCAGAACCGTTCCTTGATGCACTTCCACCTCCACCTTGAAGCCATCTGTCACTCCTACAGTACATCTCACCACTGTCCTGCTGTCCTCATACATGTCCTGTACCAGTCTAACATATTTTTCTGCCACTCCAGATTTCCTCATGCAATACCACACCTCCTCTCTTGGCACTCTATCATTTGCTTTTTCTAAATCCACAAAGACACAATGAATTCTTTCGGACCATCTCTGTACTTCTCCATCAGCATTTTCAAAGCAAATATGGTGTCTGTGGTGCTCTTTCTTGGCATGAAACCATACTGCTGCTCACAGATAGTCACCTCTTGTCGAAGTCTTGCTTCCACAACTCTCTCCCAGATTTTCATTGTGTGGCTCATCAACTTAATTCCCCTGTAGTTGCTACAACTCTGTACATCACCCTTGTTCTTAAAAGTGGGCACCAGCACACTTCTCCATTCCTCATGCATTTTCTCACCCTCATATATGCCATTAAGTATTTGAGTCAAAAACCTCACTGCCATCTCTTCAAGACAATTCCAAACCTCCACTGGTATGTCAGTGGTGGGTACGATAAACACAGCCTGTTATGAATCTTATTGCACCATGATAGGCAGCGTTCAACATCTGCAGGGTGTTTGTAGGAGTGTTCATGTAAATAATCACCGTAGTCAATGGAGGGAAGGAAAGTTGCAGTTACAAAGCATTTCCTAGCATTCAGAGTTAAACAGGATCTAGTTCTGAAAATGAAACTCAGTTTAACTTTCAATTTCCTCACCAAGTTTTCCATGTGGAGCTTAAAAGAGACATGCAAATTGATCAAGATACCCAAAATATTTGTAGGAATCAACAAACTCAGTAGGGGTACCATTCAAGTATAAAATCGAAGGAAGAACTGCTGGGACAGACTTTCTGTTTGAAAAACATCCCTATGGTTTGACGGCATTTGGGACAAGTTTGAGACAGAACAAATCTGACTGGATGATGTCAAAGGCGGATTGCAAAAGTTGGAAAACTTTAGCAACTGTTTTAGCTCAACAATAAACAACTGTGTCATCAGCATAGAAATTTAAGGATGCATCAAGGATGCTGTGACCTATATTACCTATGTAGAATGTAAAGAGAGTGGGTCCTAAGACTGAGCCTTGTGGTACACCATTATTGACTGTTAAATAACTGGAGGAAGTACCATTATGTTGAACACATTGCCTCCGGTCTGAGAGATAGTAAGAGAACCAACCAATGGTGTGATCTGAGAAACCAATTTCTGAGAGCATATGACACAAGATGTTATGATCCACAGTGTCAAAAGATTTAGACAGGTCTAAGAAAAGTGCAGCACAATAATCCTTAGCATCCAATGCTTCTACAATGTCATTAAAAACCTTCAGTGAAGCAGTTGTTGGGCTGTGTTGTTTCTTGAAACCAAATTGATGGTGAAATCAAGTTGATGTTTAGTGTGGACGGTTGAGCCAGAGTAAAACGAAATGGAAGAGGTCAGGATGCGCTTAATGGCGGCTCTGTAGAAATGGGAACACGCTTCAGTAGAAATGTTTGGC
>NC_056503.1:10985347-10986469 GCF_014905685.2 Nematolebias whitei
CACACATGAATGAACCGATCTCATTTGAGCCCATTTAAATTGAGCAATTCAAGCCCAAGAAAAAAATCTGCTCGTTTTGCTCTAAGCAACAGATACTCATCCACTAGCCTTTATTATTTTGGTAACACTTTAAAACAAGGTACACAAAATTTGCTTAACTACTAGGGAATGCCTAAGGAACAAATCAGGAGCTAATGGGTATGTAACCCACATGAAACACTGGGCTACTAAACCCATATCTGTAATTTAGGTTGTAATACCGGGAAGGTCCACAAGAGGGCACTCAGTTTTTACTGAGGTGAATTTAACCAACGTGGTTTGGTCATATTTTCCCTATATTCTGAGGCATGCTTTTTACACGTGCACTCACCGACCAAACTGTGGATCTTACAACCTGTCTATAAGTGACAGAAGTGACCACTCATTGAGAATTATCTGTGGAAATCCAGTGAGAGACCGATGTGACTGCTTGTTGGGTAATATCTGTGGAAACCCTAATTGGTTTTATTGTGACTCTGGATTTTTTTATCGTGATGGCGAGCCGAGCCCATGCGAACTGTGGACAGGTGTAAATGGTGTGGCCAGCCAGGACATCATTTCACAGAAGAACCTTCACAATCCGTAAACTCCATCTTGGGTTACAGATAAGAGTCCATACACAGCACTACACGGGTAGCAACGCTGCTAAAGAACTGAATTTTATTTTATTTTTTCATAAAGGGGGAAGAGCTCTATTTACTTTTGCTTGTATTTTATTTTCCTACATTTGTAAATAAAGTTGTTTCTAAATGCTTTGTTGGGAAGCAATAAAATAATCAGTTCAGTATTCAGTTAGTGTAACATCATTATGCATTGCGGAATCTAGTGGATGTTTAGTGCCTGTTCCCTACTGGTCCACTTCAAGTGCGCTACAGGTAGTTAACCAGTACTTACTAGGGACCACACAGCCAAGCCTTATTAGGGGACTGCTGGTTAGTTACCTTGTAAATGAAGAGGAACTAATCAAGAACTAATGGGTAGGTACCAAGAAAACCAAACATGAACGAATCAAGAGCTAATGGGTAGTTAACCAGTACTTACTGGGTAACACACAGCCAAGCCTTATTGTGGGACTACTGGTTA
>NC_056503.1:10986569-10988312 GCF_014905685.2 Nematolebias whitei
GAAACCAAAGATGAACAAATCAAGAGCTAATGGGTAGTTAACCAGTACTTACTGGGGAACACACAACCAAGCCTTCTTACGGGACTACTGATTTGTTACCACAGAAACGGAGAAATTCTCCATGTGGGTTCTGAATAAACTCTTCACCAGTGAGGTCACAGCTCGTAATTATCAAAAACCTGTTTCCTAGCGAGTACTGATTTTATTACCCATTAGCTCCTGATTCTTTCCTCTTTGGTTTCCTTGGTAACTACCCATTAGTTCTTGATTAGTTCCTCTTCATTTACAAGGTTATCTAATCAGTAGTCCCCCAATAAGGCTTGGCTCTGGGGTCCCCTGTAAGTACTGGTGAACTATCCATTAGCTTCTGATTCATTCATCTTTGGTTTCCTTGGTAACTGCCCATTTGTTCTTGATTAGTTTATCTTCATTTACAACGTAACTAACCAGTAGTCCCCTAATAAGGCTTGGCTGTGTGTTCCCCAGTAAGTACTGGTTAACTACCCATTAGCTCCTGATTTGTTCATCTTTGGTTTCCTTGGTAACTGCCCATTTGTTCTTGATTAGTTTCTCTTCATTTACAAGGTAACTAACCAGTAGTCCCCTAATAAGGCTTGGCTGTGTGTTCCCCAGTAAGTACTGGTTAACTACCCATTAGCTCCTGATTCATTTTTCTTTGGTTTCCATGGTAACTACCCATTAGTTCCTGATTAGTTCCTCTTCATTTCCCAAGTAACTAACCAGTAGTCCCCTAATATGGCTTGGCTGTGTGTTCCCCAGTAAGTACTGGTTAACTACCTATTAGCTCCTGATTAGTTCCTGATTCATTCCTGAGGCATTCCCTAGTAGTTAATCAAATTTTGTGTACCTTATTGTAAAGTGTTACCATTATTTTAAATGTTGATGAACACAAACAATAAAGCAGTAATCTGCATTTATGCAACTAGAATTATTAGTGTGCACATAACCATCACATCACCTGTGTTTCGTTATTATCAAGCAATATTTCAGGTCAGAGGGACTTCAGTCAGGCTGGCAGATACTTTATCACTCAGCACACCCAGGTAAAAACATTGTGCATTGTGTTCTGCATTCTGATTGGCTAAACAGTCTCTCCAGTACAGTAGTTATTTGTAAAAAACGTTTATACAGTACTTTTATTTGTTAAACAAATGCTTGGGTCTGTAAAAAGGTTTAGTTTTTTGGTTTGAATGTATTATGGAGTATTTCATTGTATAATAATTGCAAAAAAAATAAAGGTTACTACTTCACGGATTTTGCCTATCACGGGTTCTGTTTGGAACGTAACCCCAGTGAAAAACGAGGGTTCACTGTGCAGCAAAACAGGACTGTAATTCTTAGCAAACTGTGCCACTAATGTGCTAGCCATATTTATTAGACAACTGAATTTGATTCCTGCTCGGTTCTAGAAGTTGAAATGTTTTAAAAAGTTTAAATACTTGATGTTTTTTTTTAGACATCAGCTGTTTTTTAGTGGAGTAATGAACTCAGAGCATATTTTATTATGGAGTTTAAGGCAAGTTAATCCCCCCACAAAAATCTTTCTAAATAAAGCTTTTGGTCGTGTTCATTTTGAGATGGAGGTCATTTTCCCAGTGAGGTATGAACAGCTACATGTGCAGACATAAACAGACTTGGGCCACAAAACAAAGGGATTTTCCTGCAGACAGCATTTCAACTTTCTTGTAAAGTGTGCTAATCTTTATAATGACTAGTGAGTCA
>NC_056503.1:10989954-10991240 GCF_014905685.2 Nematolebias whitei
ATATGTTCATTCTACACTGGTGCCCATGTCCAGCCATCACTGTGCTAGGGGCGGGATACACCCTGGACAGGTCTCCAGTCCATCACAAGGACACATAGAGACAAACGAGACAAACAACCATTCACTCTCTCTCTCTCACCTAGGGACAATTTAGAGTTACCAATCAGCCAAACATGCATGTTTTTGGTCTGTGGGAGGAAACTGGAGTACCCGGAGAAAACCCACACATGCACGGAGAGAACATGCAAACTCCACCCCCGGACTGGGATTTGAACCAGGGCAACCTGTTTTCTGAGAGGCGGCGGCTCCACCAGTTGCACCGTTGTGCTGCCCCAGACATGTTCCTGTTTTTAGTGTTTTACAATGCTTCTTAGTGTAACTGTTTTGGTTTAGTTTTTATATTCCTATTTACTTTTCATTTTATATGATTGTTTATTGCTGTCTGTACCTCATCTGTGTTCTTTGTGCCTTGCAGGACTGCAGATGGAGTGTCTGGAATAGCCTGGAGTGCTTCCACTCACACACTCACAGGACTTCAGAGGACGTTACACTAATTTAAGAATACTTATACACAAACCTACTTTACTCTCAAACCCTCTAAAAGTTGCCCACATTTGCACAGTCTGAGGCAGAGGATTTCATTGGGATCTTGCTGCCAACAGATATTTTTCTAACCATACTGACTTTTTGAATATGTAAATTAGGTCATTGATTTCATGTAGTCTTTTATTTTTACCCCCTAGAGACAATGCTAATGTAAAAGAGTTGAAGAAAGTTTGACTTTACGTCGATCAATAAGACGATTGATTCTTGATCTCTGGCTTTTTGTGACCACGTGTCATCTGATAAGACCAAGAACGCCTCATTATCCAAGCTTGGCTTGTTGGTTTTACCAGAAACTTTGGACAAAAAACTGATGAAAAATGTGCAAAAGTGAATGAATACAAGAAATGTAAGTTACCACAATGGCTTTTTATCAACAAATTTAAAATCTTATAATATGAAAAACACAAAGGATGCAGAGTTGAGTAAATTTTAAGTAAATTACATCAATTTTCTCCTGAAATTATTTAGGAAAAAGACAAGATGGTGACATTATAATTGTCTTTGAATATTTTAGAAACAGTCTGTTCAAGGAAAATGAAATGTTTATAATTAGTGTGGTCATTATTTCTTTTGCAGAGTCATTTGAAATGAATACAACGCAATTTTATTTAATCTTTATTTAAATGTTATGTTTTACAAAAGGCACAGCGAAAAAATCTTGGAATATCTGTGATGAAAAC
>NC_056503.1:10991340-10992484 GCF_014905685.2 Nematolebias whitei
CACTTTGGTTGGCCTTGTTGCTGTTTTAAGTGCTCTATAAATAAAATTGTATGGTATGATATTCTGTACTCCAATGATTGTTGCTCTAATGACCCCACCGTAAAGCTTGTGAAATCATTGATGACATCACTACCCTGGACCTCAACACCAAAGATGATGAGACGGTCTACAGGAACTGCTCTTCAGAGCTGACAGTGTTTTGTACAGAAAAATAACCTGTGGTTAAACATCAGCAAAAGGGCTGAAATTATCATTGATCTAAAAAATTAAAATCCACCTCCACGCCCTCCTCTCATCATTAATAGTATTGATGTAGAGAGCGTAGACTCTGTTGTGTTCCTGAGCATCTCCATCAGCAAGAACCTGAAATGGTCAGAGCATACTAACAAAGTTGTTAAGAAGGCTCATAAGAAGATAAATGCACTTAGGTGGCTTAAAAAGCCAAACATTTCTACTGAAGCGTGTTCCCATTTCTACAGAGCCGCCATTAAGCGCATCCTGACCTCTTCCATTTCGTTTTACTCTGGCTCAACCGTCCACACTAAACATCAACTTGATTTCACCATCAATTTGGTTTCAAGAAACAACACAGCCCAACAACTGCTTCACTGAAGGTGTTTAATGACATCGCAGAAGCATTGGATGCTAAGGATTATTGTACTGCACTTTTCTTAGACCTGTCTAAATCTTTTGACACTGTGGATCATAACATCTTGTGTCATAAGCTCTCAGAAATTGGTTTCTCAGATCACACCATTGGTTGGTTCTCTTACTATCTCTCAGACCGGAGGCAATGTGTTCAACATAATGGTACTTCCTCCAGTTATTTAACAGTCAATAATGGTGTACCACAAGGCTCAGTCTTAGGACCCACTCTCTTTACAATCTACATAGGTAATATAGGTCACAGCATCCTTGATGCATCCTTAAATTTCTATGCTGATGACACAGTTGTTTATTGTTGAGCTAAAACAGTTGCTAAAGTTTACCAGCTTTTGCAATCCGCCTTTGACATCATCCAGTCAGATTTGTTCTGTCTCAAACTTGTCCCAAATGCCGTCAAAACCATAGGGATGCTTATCCTGATGCATGCTCAATAATCCAGGTAGAAAAATCTAAAAAAGTTAAATCTGGTCCTCTGGAC
>NC_056503.1:10992584-10993021 GCF_014905685.2 Nematolebias whitei
ACAGTGGGACATAGGGGGGTGGCTGTGGCTGAGTGGCTAGAGCAGCCGTCCTCCAATGCAAGAGTTGGAGGTTTGAATCCACCAGCAGTCACGTGCCGAAGTGTCCCTGGGCAAGACACCAAACCCCCCACTGACTCCGATGTGTGTCCCATCAGTGTATGAATGTGAACTAAAGCTCTGATTAGTCTCTTTAGAATGATTTGTTCAATTAGCTTTGTATAGATCTAGTAGAGTGCTGTATGAATGGGTAAACGAGGAAACAGATTGTAGTGTAAGGTGCTTTGTGTGTCTTGATAATATAGAAAGGGGCTATATAAGTCCAGTCCATTTACATATGGCTGCAAAAGATCCGTAGGATAAGAGGGGGCAGAACTGTTCAGTGATTTAAAAACATACAGGAGTATTTTGAACTGAATTTGAAGGTGAACCGGTAGCCA
>NC_056503.1:10993121-11005044 GCF_014905685.2 Nematolebias whitei
GTCTCTCGTTCACATTTCTGTTAAATTCAATGCACGGCATTTACAGTCAGAAAAATGAAGAACTCGTGAATATTGTATGCATATATAATTCATATATTTGTCATACAACAAGTGACACGTACCTCACGCGTCTCACTACAAGTGTAAGGTGCTTTGTGTGTCTTGATAATATAGAAAGGGGCTATATAAGTCCAGTCCATTTACATATGGCTGCAAAAGATCCGTAGGATAAGAGGGGGCAGAACTGTTCAGTGATTTAAAAACATACAGGAGTATTTTGAACTGAATTTGAAGGTGAACCGGTAGCCAGTACAGGGAGGTCAAAACTGGTGTAATGTGTTCTCTTTGGCTTGTACCAGTTAAAAATGGGGCTGCAGAATTTTGAACAAGTTGTAGTCGTGCAGTGGAGGTCTGACTGATACCAAACAGAAGCGCATTGAAGTAATCAAGCATAGATGTTATGAATGCGTGTATTACAGTGAACAAATTACAGATATGAAGAAGAACTGGACACGGCATGAACCACAACAATGGAGACTAAGGAAGAAGTGAAAACTGAGTGAATGTATGGAAAGAGGCTGATGAGTGGAGTGGAAATACCTGGACTTAATGACAACTGGGAACAGGTGAGAGTGGGCGGGGCATCACCCACTGAGCAAGGAGACATCTAAACAACATATTTTTCAAGTCGGTTTTGAACGTTTAATTTTGGTCCCTCACAGGTGCAGACTGTGACGCCAGATGATGTCTTTTTCCGACGTCCACTGGATGGTCAATATAGACGTATTTTCTACATCAAAATTTAACTTATTTTATTCACTTCAGATAATAATAATAATACTGATAATAATATTATTATGAAGTGCTTTGTGTTGTCATCATTGTATGTTCCCATGCAATGGTGAATACATTCACCCCCAGATGGATGTTGGAATGACTGAAGTTCAATCCCAGGACCTTTGGGTTTGGAGTTGGCTGCTCTGCCGCTACCCCAACTTTATGTGGCAAGCAAGTCAGAGAAACAGTGCATTTGACCATCTATTGTGCAACAGGAAACTGGTCCTCTATGCATTACAGATACTAGGTTTACAATTAAATCACCACTCCTTAAATTTCACTAGAAACACATGGACTAAGTTTGACAAATTAAATTTTTCCTTTATCCTCTTTACTGGATTAACAGAAGTAGCTCCGAGAGAAGAAAATGGCAACAGTTGGTTTATGAATGAAGCCGTGCAAATTTATAATCATAAAAGAGTAACTGTGCACAGTTACTCATTTATGATTATAAATTATGATTGTAAATTTTATGGTTATAAAAATTATGATTCACTTAAGGCACACCTGCACCTGTCTTGGATGTCTATATGACCTTGAGGTCCGCCGTTCAAACATTCGACTTTCCGTCTCCCTCCTGCTTTTTTTGCTCTCTGTCCTGTGTATCAGAGCTTCTATTTACACATCTTCCGAATCATAAATTACTGACATGGATCTGGTCAGCTGGACTTTTAATGCAATTAATTAAAAAAATTTCAACCAAGAGACAGGGTCACGGAGAACCCTCATGCCCCGCTGAGACGAACACGGCTGGGTACATCATGGATAAGTTCATGTGCCTTTCTGTGTTGTCTCAGGAGGATGACGAAGATGCTTATATCATTGTATTTATGATAGCATGGATTCTGCTTTTGGCACCACTGGATACCTATGTTATCAGCTATTAAAGAAGACGGTGGCAGCATTTCTGGCCATGGCAAAGCAGCAGAACGTATTTGAAGGTTTGGTTTGTGCTTTGAGCTGACTCAGCTGATTACGAGCTCAACTATAAGATGGAAGCGATTCATGAGAATAGTAAGCCATTTGCGGCTTCTGGAACTCGCCAGCATATTGTGGATGGCCTTGGAGGGAGCTAATAAGCACGGGCCAGTGGAATGCCCACAAATCTGGCCATCTTGGATCATTGAAAGTACCAGCAGAACCCAAGACTGATGAGAAAAAAAGAGTCTGCTTGAAAAAATTAACAACTGTGGCTTATCTGAATCTGACTCCCCCGTTCGGCATTGAAGTAGACCAACTTTTCAAATTTCTCCTGGGATATGTGTAAACTAAGAAGGCTCTGCTCTATCTGTCCCCCACGCACCCGAGAACTTCTGCGAATGCTTATCAGAGCTGTACCCTGTACTCTCAGGAGCAGCAGTAACGTGCACGTCCATCTTTCAGACGACTGTACGAACATAATCTCACTGTACTTCAGTACAATGATAATAAAGCTTACTCTGATTCTGATTATCCCAAGATGTTGGTAAACATTTACTCTGCATTTATTTATTCATTTACTTGTTTATTTATTTGGCATAAAAATGAGTCACACAAGCCAAAACAAAAAATATATTTATCAAAATCAAAATTATAGCAAATGTGTATATTTACTTGAGTTGACAAAAAATTTAACTTGTCTGATGTATTCATTCTTTCTTCTTCTCTCTGCCGGCACTTTCACTTCTCCTGCTTGACTGAATTCTTTTCTTGTAATTTTTTCTCTGTGAACTTTAAGTCAATTCTGTTTCAGTCTCGCTCCGTCTCATCCAGTCACAATGACTCTTCCTTTATTTGAACATTCTCCTCCTTCCATCACCTTTTTTATTCATCTTCTGATTCATCATTTCTTCGACCAAGTTTATCTCACACAGTGTTTTCGTTTATCTTATTTTATTATGCTAATGGCAAAAATTAAAAAAGACAATTTCCAGCTGTTCTGTTTATTTTCCAAATGTTTCTCTTTTGCTTTGACATTGCTACCCCTTGCTGGCTGCTGTTATTAAAAGTTTTAATTTATTCCTGTTTATGTTAGACTCTTGCGTCTAAAATTTATATAAACTCTAAATAAAGTTTGTCATAGTGAGTCTGCAAGTTTGTAAATTCTCCTCATGCAAGTACATAAAAATAAATTAAAAATAAATTAAAAAAGACAGAAATCTCGAGGTGGTTTATGGCTCATTACTCTGCTGAGAACAAAAAGAATGATGATGAAGTTCATGGAGTTTGAATGCACGTCAGCAATACATGCAGAAATGAACAGATGACAAGATGCTGTTGGTCTGTTTTGACTAAACTAACACTTTATAAATGAGAAGGGTGTTGAAAACTACCTCATTATATACAGAAATTATGTGAAAATGTGTCTCATGACATCAGTAATGACACATACAAAGGCAGGTGGTAAATATTCCATTTCATTTGAACAAAAATGACAGAAATGAGTCTTTACAGGCTGAGTTAATCTGGCCCTGCATGTGATCTCACCCAGTAAGACATGTCCAGGTATATAATATAGGTGATTGTTAACAATAAATAAATTAACAGTCACCTGCATAGCAGAATCAGAATAAGGGTAAACAGAGCTTTTCTTTAGTTTTCCTTAGTTTACACATGTTCCAGGAGAAATTTGATAAGATGGCCTGCTTCGAGGTCGAACGGGGGAGTCAGATTCAGATAAGCCACAACTGTTGGGTTTTTTTTCAGGCAGACTGTTTTTTCTCATCAGCTTTGAGTCCTGCTGGTATTTTCCATCCAAAATGGCTAGACTTGTGGGTATTCCACTAGTCCATGCTTATGAGCCCCCTCCAAGGTCGTCCTCAACATGCTGACGAGTCCCAGAAGCCGTAGGTGGCCTGTGGTTCTCACAAATCGCTTCCATCTTATGGTTTAGCTCATAAATCAGCTGATTTTGAGTATTCAAAGCACAAACAAAACATTCACACAGACTTGGCAGTTTTGCAATGACAGAAACTGCTCCTGCTGTCTTCCTCAATAGCTGGAATCCACCAATGCCAAAAAGCAGAAACCCTGCTATCAGAAGTCCAATGATAGAAACATCTTTGGCGTCCTCCTGAGACAATACGGAAAGGCACATCAGCTGTCAAACTTCCCATGGATCCATGACATATCCTGCCACGTGCGTCTCAGCGGGGCATGAGGGCTCTCCAGGACCTTGTCGCTTTGTTGAAAAGATTTTATTGATTGCGTTGAAAGTCCAGCTGACCAGATCCATGACAGTAGTTTTTTCATTTCAGAAGATGTGTAAATAGGAACTCTGACACACAGAGAGCAAAAAAAGCAGGAGAAGGATGAGAGAGGGAAGAAAATGTGCTCGCCTTGCACGAGAGCGAGTGAGGAAAAAATATTTGACATATTTAACAGTATTTCACTCTAGAATGATGAATATTAATGAGAATTTGGTAGAGCAAATGAGTCAGTTCCAGTTCCTCAGTTGAAATTTGTAAATATGACAATGGTAAAAATGAGGGATTTTTTCATTTTAAAAGGTAATTAATGTTAGCATTTTTTTTGTGTGTGCTGTATTTTGTTTTGTATGCCTCAAAATCATTAGCTCAATCTGTTTTAGTCATTTTAAGACCCAAAGCAAGACATGCCAAGTGCCCACCATGGTATTTTCTTCTCATTTAGACCAAAGTACTTCCCTTCCAAAATCAGTATTTCAGATGTCAGTTCTCCTTTCAGGTAAATGTCACGTTTCAAATTCATATGTACTGGCCATCAGCTCCATGTACTATATTTAAATTCTAGCTGGAATGAACATGTGATAAATCTGAAAACTGAAATGTTGAACTAAAAACAACACTAAAGAAGTAATAAAATATATGCTGTAATGTTATTGGCTCTTTTATGAGGTTCTTAATATTGGGAGACCCAAAGCAAATATCAGTCTGGGTTCAGGTCCTGCTTAACATTTCTAAAACAATTCTACGTTTGCCTCACAGAAACCAGTTGTTTGTCTCAGACGCAGAAAAAAGTTGTCATTGATGTAATTTTTTCTTCAGATCATTTTCAGTTCGTTCTCATTTCTTTTAATCTGCTCTGACCTCATCGTGCTTCATGTTTGTGCTGTATCTTCAGCTCCTCTCTTCACTTCATTGTCTTCCTCACATCATTTGTCCCTTTCAGCCTGATGAACACTTAATGTCCTAACTAATAATCTCAATGGTTTGAACAGAGCAGAAAGCCAATTATACCATTGGTTTTAATGGTGCATTGATTTTAATAACGAGGGGGGAAGACGCACTGACAAAGAGAAAATAAAGTTTTCCTTTTCAACAAGCTCAATCAATCCCAAACATTTTTATCAAATGGCTCTGCATCCTTGGACTTTTTAACGGGGCCTGGCTTTCTCTAAAGCAGGGTGTGCACGTCAGTTATTGAATTATTGAGGGAGTTTTTCCTTTCCACCGTCGCCTTCGTGCTTGCTCAAGATGAGAGTTCTGTGATGGAGTTAAATTCAAAGCATTCTGCTCCTCAGATGAATTATGTTAAATTATTTTTTAATGTATATAAATGTTTCTGTTCAGTGCTCTGAGATGACTTCTGTTGTGACTTGGCGCTATATAAATAACCTGAATTGAATTGAAAATTGCATTAAACTTGTGTTTTCAAAGGAATCTGAAAGATAATGGGCAATGTAAAAAATTAGATTGTGCTCTTCACTAACCTCACAGCTACTGTTGTTGCATTATCTGTAAGAGAAAGGTTAACTTATTAAGAATGTATGAAAATCCCAACACTGTTTTTGAGCAGAAGAGTTCAGTCCAACTGAGCAGGCGAACGTGAACATCCCTCTGCTCCTCTAATAGCAACCAACACAGACAAACAGAAAGTACATTCACATAAGGGCTCCACATTAACATATCACCCAGTGGCTCATGCTAAAGCTTTAAAAAGATCTTTTGTGCTCAGAGTGCGTGTTTTGGATCAGTCTCAGTTACTACCACACCAAATTCTAGCTCGATATCTATAAAACTGGTTGAGGTATAAAAATGTTGTTTGTTAAGGTTGAGTAGCTGTGGCAGCCATCTTGAACAGGGTAGACTGCAAAAACTAATCATCTATGGATGTTTATCCGATAAGTATTTTAAGGGAGTTTATTTAACTGACAAACAAAGCTGATGCCACCGTCACTGCCAATGTTTTAGGCAAAGTTCTTGTGCAATCGTCAAAGTTCATGCTCAGTAATCGAGGTAAAAAAAATCCAACAAAGTTCAGTCAGGTCATCTGGACGGTTTCTTCTTCTTTTTTTTTTTTTGTTGAGACATTTCGTGCTTCATCCAAAGGACTTCATCAGTCTGAGGAAAGCCAACAAACTCAGTCCCACAAGCAGCACACCCACATAGTGGACCAACCAGTTTGCTGGTGATAAGATGGTTTCTGGTGCCCACCCTCCCCCCCGTCGACTTCTATGAGGCAGCCATAGCCAAAGTGGTTCAAAACATCATAGTTCATGCTCGATAATCCAGGTAGAAAATCCAATAAAGTTCAGTCAGGTCATCTGGACTGTTTCTTTTTATTTTGTGCAATGCTCAAAGCCTTTGCTGTGAATGACTCTCAGCGACTACCACACAGAATTGTAGCTTAATATTTGCACAGTTGACTGGGTTATTGTCATTTCTGTGTTTGCCATGGTTGATTGGCTCTGGTAGACATTTCAAATTGATTTTTTTCATTCAACCTTTATTTATACAGGTTAGTCTCACTGAGTCACAAGGACTCATTTTCAAGGGAGACTCATCATTTGTAGATGTACGTCCAGTGAGTACTTTCTGAGAGGTTCAGTAAAATGTGTTCATTGGTTCACTACATATTTTGCTAACAGACAGACAGACAGACACAGGAAGGAGTAATCATTACATGATCACCCTCCTATGTAACAAACTGTTTCTGCCTAGTAGAGGGAGTCACAGCAGCAGTGACATATTGTAAAGTGACTGACATGCACAGAAGCAGGATAAATACTCAAACTGTGTCAACAAAGCTGAGCAGGGATCCGTATCCTAATGAGCAGCCACAGAGGGGGATCTCATCCTGGATTAGGAGATCTGGACTGATCCTGACCTCGGCTCAGCCTGTGGTGTAACCGGCACCGACTGGGTTTATATAACTGTCTCGGTGTGTAGAACCAACTGACCAATAGCAGCCACTGTGGCTTTACTCTGAGGCACAGCCTTGTTCAGGCTGTTCCCCAAACAAAACAAAAAGTTATGTTTTGCTGCAGGACCTGCGCTCATTAGAAAAATGTTAATTCACAGTTTACATGGAGCCAAAAATAGAATGAGTTTAAGCTTTAAAGGGCAAACCAAAGGACAACGGTCCCAGTGGCCTCAGACATTTACAACAAACAAAACGAGCTCTAATCTGAGTCACTTTTTTAATGACTTTAAACACAAAGTAACAAACGTGCTTATTTATGACATAACTTCCTATTTAACATGTAACGTCATCAACTTTGTTTTCAATTTCAGTCATACTAATTTTCATGACAACCTATTTAACATGACCTGCTCATGTTTAGCCTTATTTTTTTTACTCCTTTTCTAAAGTATTCTAGGTACATATACTGTAGAAATATAAAGATGCCAATTTATTTTTGTTGTTCAGTTTAATGAAGAAGGGGTTCCCAACCCTGGTCCTTGAGGAACACCATCCTGCATGCGTTAGTTGTTTCTCTGCTCTGACACACCTGATTTTATTTAATGGTGATTAACAGGTTTCTACAGAACATGAGGAAGTAATTAAATCACTGAATCAGGTGTGCTGGAGCAGGGAAACAACTAAAACATGCAGGATGGTGTTCCTCAAGGACCAGGGTTGGGAACCACTGCATGTAATGTGTAGTAAACTATACACGTCATCTGTTAGTTTTGGTTTAAATGTGGTCATCATGATCTTTTACCATATTTTAAGTTTGTGTAAATTCATTAACTGTTGTCAACCTTAATTTAGCAGCGTTTTTGTAGTTTTTTCTTTAAGTTATTGCATAGTGTAACTGAGCAAATATTTAGTTTTTTATTAAAAATCCAATGCTTTTCTACTTGTTTTTTTTCTCAGTTTGTTTCATAAAGTCCAGTGTTTGAATGAAAAAAAAATCATACACATTTCAAAACATCTCAGAATCGAGTTGTTCTGTCTCACATCAAAAGTGAGGCTCTTTACAATTTTATGATGTACAAGATTTTTCATATTTGGAGCCTGAAGTTTTTGTTGTTGTGTCAGAAGGCGCAGGCGCAGACCACAGCCACCACCACGATGTTGCCAATGGTTGCCAACACAGCGATCCACAGCCAAATGGTGTCACTGGACACTTTCCCATCATCCTCGGCTTCTGAAGGTCGTGAATAGCTGACGTTGAGGTTGGACGTGGACGTCTGCAAGGACACATTGCCGTTGTACGGAGAATCCATGAAGGCCTCGTTCACTGCCGGAAAAGGCTGCCAAAAAAAGGAAATAGGAAGACAGAGAGGTAAACTCATGTTCAGCCTGTAAAGATTCATTTCTGTCTTTTTTGTTCAAATAGAATATTTAGCACCTGCCTGTGTGTGTGAAAGTTTGTCTGTAAGCAAACATCTCATGACCCACAAAATACATGCTCAGTAATCCAGGTATACAATCCAACAAATTTCAGTCAGGCCATCTGGACAGTTTCTTTTTTTTTTTGTGCTGAAACGTTTCACCTTCCATCCAGAAGACTTCATCAGTCAAGGAAACACACAGCACAAAACTGATTCTTCCCCCAACAGCTTACTCCAAAGTGGAACAAACCAGTTTTGTTGGTGCTAAGATGGTGTCTTTGGCACGCCCCCTCCTCCGGTGCCGGTCCTCTACCTCGTCGACAGTCATGTCAAACTGGTTCAAAACCAACAAAATACATGCTCATGACCCAGTTAATGGCTTTTAATGAAACTTACGGAAAATAAGATTAGATCTTTATTGACCCCTCAATAAATTGTTGATATTATATATTACAATCTTCTGGTATTATATTATTATATAACTGTTATATAATAGTTATTATACTATATATAAGTACATCAACAACTCGTTCAATTTTGGGACAAAACCAAATTCCAGATGTTCGCCACAGCTACTGGCCTTAAAATCAATAACATGTGGCCCATCAGCAATATTGACTATTGTATCCACCTTATTCCTATGCCCCATGATGCTTTGCGTGATATATGCACATGACTTCTGGTGGAGCGAAAACTGCATTTGTTTATATGCGAACAGTGCAAATGAAGTTAGTCCTAGCTTTATGAATTTAATTTAAAACAGGACAATATAATCACAACGCTGCCTGCTGCAGATGAGCGATGGAGGACGATCTGAAGAAGTGGCTGCAGATTACATCTACTAGCATATTTAGCTACATCTACCGACCTGGCCCTAGCCCATAGCCATCATCTCTGAACCCCACCCGATCCAACAAGTTAACAGGAATTACAGGTCTGAACCCAGAAAAAAAACACAACATTGAGCTTTGACTGATTATACCACTGACTATTATTAACAGTTGGTGGATGCGTGCGGCTGAGGGGGCAGAAGATCAGAGCTGAGGAGCCATCAAAGCCCTTTAAATGCTTCCCCTGCTTCTGCCTGCACCCTGCTCTGACATGTCGGATATTTTGTGATCTCGCCTGTTTCGGTCATCTGCTGCGTGCGTCCACTGTGTGCAGCAGCTGAATGAACGTCCATTTGTGCTGATGGATCTCTGGCAGTAGTTCATCTGAAGCTTAACTGAACTTTTTACCTCTTTCAACTGGCCGGTCAGCGCACGGTCAAATGGCCACGTGCGGCAGGTGCAGTACAGCAAGTCATGTTTGCATATATTGGATCATCGGCCGCGTGCATTCTTAAAGCCCGACACCTACAATGCCCACACATTAAGCACATTATTATGGCCCGGCCTGGTCCGAATCAGGGTCGGGCGGTGTTGGGCTCCGGGTTTGGCTTTGAAATGACAGCTCTAGCCTGACATTTTTTTTGGACATTTTCATAAATTTTCCGTTTGTTAAATAAATGTCAACAAAACAAAAACAGCGTTTTCTCTGCTGAACTAACTCTGCTCTCCGTGCACCACCACTATATTACTGCTACTTGCGGTGTCGGACCAGAAGGTTCTTGCATATTCATTTCTACAGCAGAGGCACCAGGAATAAGGAGGACAAAATACACAGGTACAAAAAAGATCATTTATATTTCACCAGAAGATGGCAATGTTTCCAGTCTGTTTATAAAATGGAAATTGTAACGACAACAACAAAAAGGAAAGTTGACAGCAAGGGGTGCCGTTTCCAGGACAAGAGGAATAATTAAGTGATTTTTTTAAATGAAATATGAAACAACTGCGTCTGCCTAATGTACCAAGAGACTGTGGCTGTTTTCGAGGAATTCGGGATCAACCGGCCCTGCCAGACGAAACATGCTAACTAACATGAGCTGCAGTGATGCCGAGTGTCGCAGTCGACACCAGCAGCTCCCGCATGTCAACTTTTACTATCAGCTGGATAAAGTCAGGTTCCAAGAGATATGAACATTTGCAAAAAAAAAAAAAATTTTAAATGCTAAGCTTGTTTGGCTCTAAATACTTGTGTGAGAAGACATTCCCTGTTATGAACATTAACAAGAGCCACGTGAGGACGAGACTAAATGACTCTCACCTGTGTGACATCTTGTCCATCAAAACCTGTGTTTATGAGCCAGACCTAGTCTATACAGTGTACTGCAGGCAAGATGTCAGTAGTGCAGGCAAGTTGTTGGTTTAGGTGAATAAATTCTAAAATTTCAGATAATTTATCTTTTGATGATCAAAACCACAGTTTTGAATATGCTTTTCAGTCTGTGTATCATTTACTCTTTTGTTTTTCAATTGCAATCAAACAGGGTTTTGCAAACCCACCAAATTAAATATTAACATCTAATTCAGTCTGGCAGCCTGTTTTTCCATTTTGTAGCTATTTCGGATCTGAGACTAAAATAGAAATAATGAAAAATGCAGCCTTTTTTTGTTTTTGATATCAGATTCAAAATCCACCCATCCATCCATCCAAAGGCCACTGGCTGGGATTTGATCTGACAATTTTCTTGCTGAGAGACAACAGCTCTACCAACTGATCCACTGTGCCGCCCGATTCAAAAATTTGTGTTCTGTGTGAACAAATGAAAATTATGCCATCTGCAATAAAATTTTAATTAAAAAGTTAATTCGCATTTAATGTTAATGGTTTAAAGAATGTCAGGCTAAACGGTCGCTCCCCCAAACAGTTTCACCTCACCAAATCTGGCCCTCTTTGCAAAATGTTTGGACACCCATGCTCTAAACTTTAACTACAACATATCCTGATGCAGCAGCACGGTGGCACAACTGGTAGAGCTGCTGCCTCTCGGCGAGCAGGTCCTTGGTTCAAACCCCGGTCCAGGGGCCTTTCTGGGTGGAGTTTGCATGTTCTCTCCGTGCATGCGTGGGTTTTCTCCGGGTGCTCCGGTTTCCTCCCACAGACCAAAAACATGCATGTTAGGCTGATTGGTAACTCTAAAATTGTCCCTAGGTGTGAATGAGAATGAATGGTTGTTTGTCTCTATGTGGCCCTGTGATGGACTTGCGACCCGTCCAGGGTGTACCCCGCCCCTCGCACAGTGATTGCTGGACATGGGCACCAGCGACCCCCGTGACCCAAAATGGAATAAGTGGGTAAAGATAATGGATGGATGGATATCCTGATGCATGCTCAATAATCCAGGTAGAACAATCTAACAAAGTAAAGTCAGGTCCACTGGACGGATTCTTCTTGTTGAAATGTTTCGTCTTTTATCCAAAAGACTTCTTCAGTCATGACGAAGACTTTTGGATAAAAGACAAAACATACATGCACCATGATCTTGCATCAACCCAAGCATCAGGCCAGTGAGATGGAAAATATATTATTTATTGATCTGCTTCCTGATACATTAAGTATTTTTTCTGTACACGCTCTCGCTCAAGGCAGATGCATTTTCTTCTCCCTCCCCTGTTCCCCTCTTCCTCCTGCCTTTTTGTTCTCTGTCTGTGTCTGGGAGCTCCTGTTACACAGCTTCCAAA
>NC_056503.1:11005144-11006576 GCF_014905685.2 Nematolebias whitei
TTTGTTCTCTGTCTGTGTCTGGGAGCTCCTGTTACACAGCTTCCAAATGAAAAATACTATTATGGATCTGGTGAGCTGGACTTTCAACATAATCGACAAAATCTTTTCAACAAAGAGACAGGGTACTGGAGAACACTTATGTCCTGCTGAGACTCATGCTGCAGGATACGTCAGGGACACGGGGGTGTGTGGCAGCTGATATGTCTTTCTACTCTGTCTCAAGAGGTCGCTGAATATGTTTACATAATAGGATTCATGATAGCAGGGTTTCTGCTTTTTAGCATTGGCTGGTTCCTATGTTATCGGCTTTTGAAGAAGACATCAGCAGCAGTTTCGGCCATGACAAAACTGCCAAGTCTGTATGAAGGTTTAGTTCATGCTATGAGTACTCAAAATCAGCTGATTTACAAGCTAATCCATAAAATGGAAGCCATTTGCGAGAATTGCAGGCCACCTGTGGCTTCTAGGACTTGCCAGCATGTTGGAGACAACCTTGAATGAGGCTCATAGTACGGATCAGTGGAATGCCCATAAATCTGGCCATTTTGGATCTGGAAAGTACCAGCAGAACTCAAGGCTGAAAAGAATAAAACAGTCTGCTTGAAAAAAATCAACAAATGTGGCTTATCTGAATCTGACTCCCCCGTTTGGCCTTGAAAGCAGGTCGACTATCAAATTTCTCCTGGAACATGTGTAAGTTAAGGAAAAAGCTTTGTCTATCGAAACACCCACCCCCACCCCAACCCCCCTGTGCAGGCTTATCAGAACTGCTGCCTGACCAACATCTTATCAGTACTATGGTCGATCTGGAAGTGCTTCATGGACAAATATCACCACCTTGCCATCAAATGCATATGTAATGCGATTATAAATGTTCTTGCTGGTAGAGTTTTTTGATGTCTTAAATTGTGTCCTGATAAGGACAAGGTGTGAAGAGATCTTTTTTGTAATACCACTATCCTATCCTCATGGCCTTTTACTTTTTTGTATCTAAAAAAGTATTCTGATAAAGAATAAGAGGCTGTGCTCCTGTAGCAGCAGCAACATGCACTTCACCCATCTTCTGGACGACTGTACGAACATAATCTCACTGTATCTCGATAATAAAGCTTATTCTGATTCTTCTTCTGATTATTTTACAATAATAATAACCCCTTTAAAGTAATAACTTTAAAGCCATTGTGAGTAGTATTGCATTTTTTATTCATTTTCAACATTATAATCTTTTTTGATGTGACTATCAGTAAGAAGACAGCGAAGAGGTCAGGGTTCATCATCGTCTTTATTTTTGTTACATTGAGATCCTGTGGGATCTTTGAGAAATGTTTCCCTCCTGCGGCTCCTCTGTGTCTAAACTGTCGCTTTGATAACTGGAGCTGAGACACGGAGCGGGACGTGGGGGTGTTGAGGATGGAGGAGATTCCCATAAAAA
>NC_056503.1:11006676-11007747 GCF_014905685.2 Nematolebias whitei
ATATATATATATATATATATATAATGTTCAGAAGGCTACAGCAGCTGTGTCTGCTCTCAGGACAGCTGTACTCTACAGTAAAAGGAGGGAGGACATCTCGGGGGGATTAGTTCTCAGATGGATAAACATTCTGTTGCATGCTATGCATACAGTATTTAAAACTACAGGAACAACATTTATATAGGAAAATAAATAAATAAAGACAAATGAGACGCTTTATAAATCCCAACATTTTGTCTGAGGTGTTTACTTCGACTTTGTTTCATCACATGAAGAGGACTTTGACTTGAGGATCATCTATCTGTCTGAGCCTGCAACGTTTATAGAAAAATACTTTACTAAAAAAATGGTTCAGGTCTTGCTTGCTCTTTGTGTCCTGGTGGGCTGCACAATCTGTGATACAACTGGAAGTTCAGTCAGGTTTAATGACTGCAGGATTAGGCTGGACATGTGAAAGACTCAAATCCTTTCAGCTCAATTCATTTATAGATTAGGAAGTTACAGCCCTCGTGTGAGGATGCAGAAGTGTATCACTTCATTCAAACACTTCCTAGAGTTTATAGTGTTTGTTAGTTTGTCTTTTTGTTAGCAAAATATCACATGAACCACATCTTTATGAGGATATCTATCTATCTGCCTGCCTGCCTGCCTACATGCATGCATGCAAGAGTATTATGTCTCAATAACCGAGCTGATTCTATGTAATTTCAGCAAATATTTTATTTGATCTTGTTTATATTTTTGACATATTGAAAATAATTTCCACTAAGCCTTTTACTAACTCTCTGCAGGTTTCTCTGGGACAGCAGATGAGCTCAGGTCATAGTGCTCGTAAACAAGTATGTTTTTTTTTTTTTCTTACTGAGCCGTGACTTAAGCGTCATGTTTAGTTTGTCCCCAAGTGTTCCTCTTTTGTGTCCTCATCTACACCATCACTACACCCTAACAGCAGATGGGACTGGAGCACAAAGCCTCATTATAAAAAATCTTCATGAATATTAGGATAAGTTTTTTTTTTTGTTTGTTTTTTTGTCTTAACTGTCATGTAGTAGCTACTAGATGGAATATTTT
>NC_056503.1:11007847-11016555 GCF_014905685.2 Nematolebias whitei
TTTTTTTGTCTTAACTGTCATGTAGTAGCTACTAGATGGAATATTTTGGAGATAATTTGATATTTTTATCTGAATACTAAAAATATATATATATTAAAAAATTATACACACACACTTCAACTACAAGCATGTCTTAAAGACATAAAAACCTGGATGACCCTAAATTTTCTTCTGTTGAACACAGACAAGACTGAGGTTTTAGTTTTATGGACCTGAGCACCTTAGGAATTAATTTTTCAGTCTTTCTCCCTCCTTAGATGGCATTAATCTGTCCTCCAGCTCTAATGTTAAAAATCTTGGTGTTATTTTTGATCAGGACATGTCTTTTATCCCCCACATTAAAAACGTTACTAGAACTGTCTTCTTCCACCTGCGTAATATCACAACGATTAGAAACATCTTATCTAAAAATGATGCAGAAAAACTGTTTTATGCATTTGTCACGTCTAGACTGGACTATTGCAATGGTTTATTATCTGGGTGTCCAAATACTTCTTTAAAACATCTTCAGTTGATCCAAAATGCTGCTGCCAGAGTCTTAACTGGAGTTACTGGGGGAGCTCATATCTCTCCAGTTTTAGTTTCTCTCCATTGGCTCCCTGTCAAATCCAGAATGTAATTCAAAATCTTACTTCTAACCTACAAAGCTCTCAACAACCTAGCTCCATCTTATATTACAGATCTTATTGTTCCATATTTTCCCAACAGAGCACTTCGCTCTCAGATTGCAGGTTTACTCGCAGTTCCTAGAGTTTCCAAAAACAGAATGGGAGGAAGATCTTTCAGTTATCAGGCTCCTCTCTTGTGGAACCAACTTCCAGTTTCTGTCCATGAGGCTGACACATTGTCCAGTTTTAAGACTGGGATTAAGAGTTTCCTTTCTGATAAATCCTATAGTTAGGGTCGGCTTGTTATGCTGCTATAGGCTTAGACTATTAGAGGACAAATTGACCTCATTTCCTCAAATGAATTGTTAAAATTGAATAGTTTGCATTTGATATTATTTCTATCTTAACATGTGATTCTTGTCCTGCCATTGTGTTTTTGTTCCTGCCAAACCCAGCCGGTGGAAGCAGATGGACACTTGTCCTGAGCCTGGTTCTGCTAAAGGTTTCTTCCTCATGAGGGAGTTTTTCCTTTCCACTGTCGCCTTCATGCTTGCTCAAGATGAGAGTTCTGTGATGGAGTTAAATTCAAAGCAGTCTGCTCCTCAGATAAATAATGTTAAATTATCATTTTTATATTAATGTTTCTGTTCAGTGCCCTGACCAAGACCCTGCGGAGATCATCTATATGTTGAATTATTTTTTTACATCATAGCAGAGTTATCACTGGGTGTGAAGGGGTTAACTTAATCAATGAAAAAGTCAAAATACACTTTTCCATATTTATGTACTGTACTTGGACAAGAAACAAGGAAACAGGTTTTATTTAAATGAACCAGAGATTCAGTCAGTGAACATTTCTGTCAACAAAACATAAGAAAAGTGAACATGAAAGTGAGAATGAAGCATCATCACACAGCCAGAGCTGAAACTTTGATGATATGAAGGGATGCCACAGTTAAAAGGAGTTGCCATTGACATTATTCAAATTAGTAAATTTATATGTGAGGCTTGTAGTTAATTTATTTTTCTTACTTCTACATATTTTTACTTTAAAAATCTGATCCTTCCTTAGGTTCTCAAAAGACGCTGCTATTCTAAACAACTTTCTACATTTCTCCTCATTTACTATATTTCATGTAGGAAGTTCATAAAAGCTGATCATATAAAAAGTATTAAATTATCTTTTAGCAACATTGTATACTATCTTGATGTTGTGATTTTATTGTTACCTTTTTCTGCTATCCTGATTTGATACAGGATGACATAACAAACTTGTGTAAAATGCAGCAGATTGTAAAGTATTAATTTGAAGTTTTCATACCTTTTTACCTTCTTACAAAAAAGCTCCACGTCTTCCAGGTAGCATTTAAAATGTCTAGACTCACTAGTTTTGGTGCAAACAGACTTCAAATCCACAATCAAAGCTTAACCTGTACATTTTTACATATACTGTGTTTAAAAAATAATACCTAAACTGGCTTTTGGCATGTGCACTTGGTATAACAAGCCAAGTTGCTCAATGGAGCTCCTCAAACCTGAAATAAGTATAAAAGTGCTTTTACAAAACTGTACATTTAAGCTGTTTGACCTGAAAAAATAAAATAAAATACCTGCATGAGACTGAACTGGACATAAGCCTATATAATCCAGCTGAGAGGATTCCAGATTATTAAATCCAACTCATGTACACCACCATCATCGTCATCACGCTTGAACACATGTCTCAGTAGGAGATAACTGCAGTGAGAGTTTTCTTATCTTCATTTAGTCCTACAAGTTGGATCTTTTAAATCTCTATAAAAATACAATCATGGGAAAGCATTTTTACAATATATTTATATGCTTATTTGAGCCACCTCTGTGAGGGGACAAAGAATCTGTATAAACGATCTCAAAGCAGAACCAGGATCTAACAGTGGGAGCAATGAACTTCATCATATTACAACACTTCTGCCTGAAGGTGCTGTTTTAATCTACAACGGTACAGAAAAGGTTACCAACACAAATATCACTCCAGGAATTAAAAAAAAAAAACTACTGGTTTGTTTACAATCTGCACTCTGAAGACTGAACTGGCCTGCCCAGTGGTTAATCTGAGCCGGACCCTGCTGGAACAAGATCCGGGAACTCTCTCATTTTGACCACTCAACTCAAACCTCCGCCCATAAAAGTCCAAAGTCATCGCACATTTTAATTTTGATTATTTATTAAAGAGACAACGAGAGGAGAGACATTGCCCAGTCTGTGGAGCGGATGTTCCAGCCGCACTATGTGCACCACCTCGCGCACATGCTTCTGCCAAGCAGAGACGCAGACCGCATGTCTCGCGGGGATGAGCGTCTTTATCCACATTCAGCTGCGCACCCTCAGACAGTGCACGTTTTACTCACAGGAGCGTCTCCAGACAACTCTGAAGAGCGTCCACAACATGTCAGAACTCCTGCATACATTTCAGAGATAATAAATAAATACGCTTACAGTAAAAAAATAATAAAAAATGAGTGAAATGTTTGATGAGTATTATTCATATTACATCAGGTTTCAAAACAACGGCTCTAATTTGTCAAAATAACAGTGATAAAATGTCAAAAAGACTGTCCAATTTATTATCTAAAATAAATGGATGGATGGATTGTCCTTAGCTGGACTACAGAGAATTGAAGCACCTGACAGCAGTGGTGTAGTCTACATTTTAGTAGTGGTTATACTGTTCTTAGACACCAAAGTACACTAGTTAGTACAATGTAATCGTCAATTTATTTCGATTTTTAAGCGTATTGAACATTTCAATATTTCTGATGATTTCATTAAATATACAACAAACTTTGTACAACAGATGGCTCAAAGAACATAGAATTTATAAAACAGTATCAAAGCAAACATTTTCAAGTATTAAGTACAGAAGTATTAATTATACAAAAAACATCCTGATGCATTCTCAATAATCCAGGTAAAAAAATTTAAAAATGTTAATTCAGGTCCTTAGGATGGGTTAAAACAAAAACAAAAAAAATTGAAAACGTTTTATCTTTCATACAAAAGACTTCAGTCTGAGGAGGTGCATTAAACTCAACACCTCATAGTGGATCAACCAGTTTGTTGTTGACATCCAGAACTAGCAGTTCACATGATCAAGGAGGACCATCAGCTCCTCCTTGATCATGTGATCCACTATGAGAAGGTGCTATTTATAAGACTGAGCTTAACACAGCTCCTCAGACTGAAAAAGTCTTTAGGATGAAAGACAAAACATTTCTACAGTCTTTTTCATTTTTGAACCCATCCAGAGGACCTGACTTAACTTTTTTCAATAGACAAAAAACAGATTGAACCAACTCAGTGTCTATAAAATGTTCCAAATGTGTTTGTTCTTGAGTGGAGACTAGTGCCCATGTTGATACCATTTTTTTCTTGAAGTTCAATGAGATCATCGTGATCAGTAAAAGGTCTATTCCTCCTTGTAATTTAGTATGCTGTTCTGAACACATAATCTGTCTCAGTCAGCACAGCGTCTGATAGAGCTCTCATCATACTTCCAAGCACATCTTGACATCTTGGAGGGAGGATGCTCTTCTCCAGGCGGGAGGAGCGATCAGGAGTTACCCAGAAATAGGCCAGCACCTTTGTGTCTGGCCGCTGAGCGGATCCGCTTAGAAAAGATGGGCCTCTCACAAGATGTGGTGCGCACAATCCAAGGTTCATGAGCCGCTTCCACCACAGCGCTGTACACATCATAGTGGACAGCTTTTCAGTGCTGGTGCACGGAGAAAGGTGTAGAGGCCACCTCATGTCCACTAGGTGGCGTGCTGTCCTTTTTGCAGCAGCTGATGGACAGAAATCTAGCTTTCAGCACAATTAAAACTTATGTTGCAGCTATTTCTTCGTGTCATGAGGGTTTCGGTGACGGAACAGTTTTTAATCACCCACTGATGAAGCGGTTTCTGAAAGGTGTACGGAGACACAGACCTGTGTCACACCCACTAGCCCCGCAGTGGGACCTAACGATGGTCCTGCATGCTCTGATCAAAGCTCCTTTTGAGCCTTTAGATCAGGTTTCACTTACATTTCTGTCACTTAAAACAGCCCTGCTGTTAGCTCTGACATCAGCAAAGAGAGTGAGTGATTTATCTGCACTCTCTGTTGCTCCTTCATGCCTCAGGATTCAAGCTGATGGCAGCTCAGCTGTGCTGAGACCTAATGCAGTTTTCATCCCTAAAAACATCACAAGTTTATTTAAATTGAGAATGATAACCTTGGATGGGTTTTATCCTCCTCCTCATAATTCAGAGGAGGAAGCAACATCTCACCTCCTCTGTCCCGTGCGCGCGCTTTAATGCTACGTAGCACGCACGGCAACACTGCATTGTTCTCAACACCTGTTTGTGCATTACAGAGACAGCTCCACAGGTTGACCTTTATCCACTCAGCGCCTCTCACACTGGCTGTGTGAGGCTATTTCTGAAGCTTACAGATCACCAGGGTTGGACCCTCCGGAGAATCTCAGAGCTCATTCCAACAGAGGGATTTCATCTTCTACGGCTTTGCATGGAGGGTTGACAGTGGAGGACATTTGTACAGCGGCTGCTTGGTCATCGCCTTGTTCATTTATTCGTTTTTATCGACGTGATGTTTCTGCCTTCTCCATGACTCATTCTGTTCTCAGGGTTCTAACAGAATGATTTTTATTTGTTTCATGGAGCTTCGTTTTAAGCTCACATCTGCCTGCATGCAATTACAGTGTGAGACAGTTATTATCAGTCACAAGTTCATTACTGCTGTTTTTATTGTTACTCCTCAGTTCATATTGACCTGCTCTGTTCATCGTTACGATGTTACATTTCATAAGCTCCGTTGCTTCTATTCTCAGCAGCAGGTCTGCTTCTCAAACTTCTTTTTTCCCCATCGGAGACCTTTTTCTCCGGGACGCTCCTGAGCATGGAGCGTGCAACACAGAAGACTGAGTGATGAAATGTTTTTGGTGCAAGTGGGTGCTTCATTTTGTGTCTGAATGGACCCAGTGAGGCATAGACTACATCCTGCTTCACCTTTAACCCACCAGTGACAGCCTTAAAGGGCGAAGCCTATATGAAATAGAACGCTGGTTACGTACTGTAACCCCATATTCTATGAGTATAGACGCAGCCCTTTAAGATCTGGGCCTCACTGGTTCCTAAATGGCTGAAGAAAAAAAAGCTATTTGGGAGCCGATTACCCAGTCTCACCGTAATTTATACGGACCAAGGGTGGGGCCCACACAACCTGTGGGCGTGGACTAAAGTTTTCAGTGCTGCGCTGCGCATGAAGGGGATAAACCCACTAGCGATAGCCTTAAAGGGCTGCGCCTATACTCATAGAATCTGGGGTTACAGTACTTAACCAACGTTTTTGCTGCTTCTGTTTAAATGTTGCCTTAAATTTAGAGGAACTGCTCTCCTGTTAATAATCAGTTATATGTGTGCTTCTATACTCTGGTAGCACTCATGCTTTTGGAACAATTATGTTGCTCAAAACATTCTCTGATTATCTTAACATCCATTTTGTCATCTTGTTTCTTGGGTTTGGAGAAAAATTACACAGAAAATAGTAAACTTTAATTATGTCTTCAAATATTATGTTGATCCAACAAATGTGTCATCAGGAGTATACATTTTATTCAGAAGGGACAGAAAAATGTGATAGCATCCAGCAGCTGTGTTCCCCCAGCATTAAGCTTAGCATTTTACCTCTTAAATATAATCTCTGACACACAATGGATACATACAGATATATGGTGTAGTAAAGTGAAAATAGTTTGACTTATCACTGCACATTACGTTGCAACAATTTGTTTAAAAATATTACCAGAAACTTTTTTTTTAAGGATTTTTTTTTTTTTCAACCAAAATTATTCTTGGGCATGGGATCCATCTTATTCAAGTACAAGCCATTAATGAAAGGTACATAGGGGTGGAAGGAGCAAATTACAAATACATTGCTATAATTAGGTAGATTTTTTTGGGTACTAGTAATTTTATGAGTATTTCTTTCAAGTGTGTAATTTTTTGTTTTTTGAAATTTATTCATTTCATTAAAAACAAAATAACTATATAAAATAGAAAACAAAAATATACATACAATCAAAAAAAATAAAATGAAAGGCAGCAGAAGAATAAATCTTATATCTACCCCTTTTTTCCAGAATATATTCAAACAAAAGTAATTTACAAAAAAAAAACAAAGCTAAATAAAAACATCAACTCAAACAACAATTTAGATACACATACTTTACCATATTCCTTCAGAAAACTAACTTTTATCATTTTCTTAAATATGTGCATAGATCTGGCAATTTCAACATCATCCTTCAGACCATTCCACAATCCTATTCCCTGAATTATAGTAGACCTCTCCTTCAAACTGGTACAAAACCAAGGCTTCACAAACATCTTTATCCCCTTGAGATAATAACCACGCTCCATTTTAACAAAATTTACTTGGATATTTGAAGATATGTTTTTGTGAGCCTTACACATCAACACATCAACCAAGTCATAGAATTTTAATATCTTCAGTTGATGAAACAATGTATTTGATGGATGTCTATAATCTTTTCTAGTGATAATTCTTACAGCTCTTTTCTGTAAAATAAAAATAGGATTTGTAATTGTTTTACATGCTTTACCCCAGACTTCAATACAGTAAATTAAGTGTGGGACAATTATTGCATTAAACAACATAAACAATGCTTTATCATTGAGTAACTCCCTTACTTTGTACAGTACTGCAATAGATTTAGCCATTTTTGTTCTTAAATTATTTATGTGAGGTTTCCATGACAGTTTTTCATCAATGATGACACCCAGAAACTTCACCTCACTGACTCTACATATCTCAACACCATCGATTCTAAATGGAGCATTGACAGTTCTCTTACTGTTACTGAACATCATGTAATTTGTTTTATCCAAATTTAATGATAATTTGTTTAGTTGAAACCAATTTTGTATTTTCACAAATTCTGTCTGTACCAACTCCAACATTCGTTCTATATCTTTGCCCGAACAAAGAAATGTAGTATCATCTGCAAATAAAACGCATCTAAACAGTCCTGACACATTAACCCGGTCATTTATATATAAAATAAATAACTTAGGTCCAAGTACAGAACCTTGAGGCACTCCACATGTGATGTTATAAAGTTCAGATCTTACATCATTTATTTGAACAAACTGTTTCCTTTCTTCTAAATAACTAGATACCCACTGTAATGCTAGCCCTCTATTTATTCAGCTTTTCAAGAATACTCTTCAATAGTATCAAATGCTTTCTTTAAATCAACATAAATACTAACACAATACTTTTTTTTGATCAACAGAAGTTGTTATTTGTTCTATTAATTCCATGAGAGTCATTGATGTAGAATTTTTAGGATTAAAGCCATATTGACTGTTACTTGATATATTCTGTTTATCGATAAATTGATTTAATCTATTCACAAATAATTTTCTAAAATCTTCAAAAACTGCGGCAACAAGGATATTGATGTGTAATTGTTAAACACACGTTCCTCACCATTTTTAAAAAGAGGAATTACCTTGGCTATTTTCATGTTGTTTGAAAATTGGAATTTTACTCATACTTAAGTACAATGTAGACCATGTAAGATACTTGGCTACTTTTAAAATCAGAAGTCACTACTGAGTACAGCCGCAATTTGAATTAATATTCAAACCGTCCAGATACAAACTGTGTTTGATCCCTACGGTGATAGCAGCTTACAAGACTTCATCTAATCTCAAAAACATATACATATACGTGGTTTTACAGCTACCTGTATGATATTGATTTTTATTGTTTGTATGTGTGGGTTATTAGTTTGGCTAAGTATTAAAAGATCTTAGATATTGTCACTGCCATCGGTTTGTCTGGTACTAAAATAAGACGAAGCTTCTGAGAAATGATCTTTGAATGTAGCTATTATATACAGTAAATCAAACTGAATGACTTCTATTGAATACTCTGAGTAGTTTTTGAAAAGGGCACTTTGTACTTTTACTTAAGTATTTTTATAACACCAATACTTTTACTTGTAATTATTGAGTACGATTTAAGCAGTGTAAC
>NC_056503.1:11016655-11018189 GCF_014905685.2 Nematolebias whitei
GAGGATCTGTGTTTTGAACCTGTATGCTCCACACTGGTTTGTCGTCATTATCTGCATCGTTTTCATGTCTATATTCTGATTTACTTCATTTTGTATTTTGCTTTGTGTGTTACCTTTTGTTCTGTCTGTAAAGCAGTTTGGTTGACCTTGTCGCTGTTTTAAGTACTCTATAAATAAAATTGTATGGTATGGTGTGGGGGCAGCACGGTGGCGCAACTGGTAGAGCTGCTGCCTCTCAGCGAGCAGGTCCCTGGTTCAAACCGAGGCCCTCTGGGTGGAGTTTGCATGTTCTCTCCGTGCATGCGTGGGTTTTCTCCGGGTACTCCGGTTTCCTCCCACAGACCAAAAACATGCATGTTAGACTGATTGGTAACTCTAAATTGTCCCTAGGTGTGAGTGAGAGAGTGAATGGTTGTTTGTCTCGTTTGTCTCTATGTGGCCCTGTGATGGACTTGCGACCTGTCCAGGGTGTACCCCGCCCCTCGCACAGTGATTGCTGGACATGGGCACCAGCGACCCCCGTGACCCAAAAATGGAATAAACGGGTAAAGATAATGGATGGATGGTATGGTATGGTAACTCTCAACTACTGCTAGACCAAGTTATTGTTCAATGTCAGTAGTTGTAGTCATTTATGTGTTGGCAAATTAACTGTGGCATCCATCTTAATCTAGCTGGTTTTATTTTGTTTTTTAATACCATTTTCTTTCATTTATTCTTCTCAATTTTTATGTTTTCTTTTATGATTGTCTGTTGTTGCCTTTGTTGTCCACTGTTGTCATCACTCTTTGTTATAAAATCAGGTCTCTCTTGTAAATGAGTCCCCGAGGCTCAATGGGATTTACCTGTATAAATAAAATTTGAATGAATGAATCTTAAATTAACAGAGATCAAAGTCATTCAGTTGTAGATGTCATCACCGTCCATTTACGTCCTGTTTGTTTAGGAGGTTTGAATTCAGAATGCAAAGAAAATAAAGCTCTTAATTAAAATGAAAGGCTGATGTGGCAGCAGATGAGGAGGCGTGGCTAAAGCTGAGACAGGTGACCAGGGTGGAGGTGAAAGTGGGCATGGCAGTACTGGGAACTGATAGAATGAAAACACAACATCACAAAACATAAAGCGCAAAAACAGATTGTGACAGTTTAAGAAAACAAAAAGTAGAATAAATAAAATGAACAAAATATAATAATAATACTTTGTAACAGAATCATAGCGAATCAAAAACGGACCCCCTTTTTAGCTCAGACAAGCCCAGAAGCAGATGTTGACCTCTGATTTGCAGAAGTATTTAGAAAAACAAAACATGTTGATATTCTGTAAGAGTCTAGAACAGATAATCTCATGATTTATTTCTAATTATAAAAGTCTAGGATAAGGACTGATTTTACAAAGAGACAGATAAAATTAGAACCTCATTGTGTGCGTTCACATCTGCACATCCTGTTGGTGAGTTTCGTCCCACACACACAAAGACCATCTCACCATGCACACTCCGGCTCTAGCTCGGAGCGACGTCACTCCCTCTCAGTGG
>NC_056503.1:11018289-11021752 GCF_014905685.2 Nematolebias whitei
TGAGGCGGCTGTCTAAACTGAAGCTCATATTGTCCAAAAATAACCTGGAGACAGTAATACATGCATTTATTACATCTAGGCTTGATTACTGCAATTCGCTCCTGTTTGGTATCAGTCAAACCTCCATAGCACAACTACAACTGGTTCAGAATGCAGCAGCCCGATTTTTAACCAGTACAGGCAAAAGAGAGCACATTACACCAGTTTTGGCCTCACTGCACTGGTTACCGGTTCACTTTCGAATCCAGTTCAAAACACTCATGTATGTCTACAAATCACTTAACAGTTTTGCCCCCCTTTATCTCTCTGATCTGCTACAACCGTATGTCCCACCACGTTCCCTGAGGTCAGCGGAGCAGTTGCTCCTCACAGTTCCAGGAACTCGTCTTAAGCGTAGAGGTGACAGGGCCTTCTCTGGAACGAGTTACCTCTGCTTGTCAGACAGGCCCCCTCCCTCTCGGTTTTCAAGTCCCCTTTAAAACTCACTACTATTCAGTAGCTTTCAACACCAGAGGATCTGTGTTTTGATCCTGTATGCTCCACACTGGTTTGTCGTCATTATCTGCATCGTTTATATGTCTATATTCTGATTTACTTCATTTTGTATATTGCTTTGTGTGTTACCTGTTGTTCTGTCTGTAGAGCAGTTTGGTTGGCCTTGTCGCTGTTTTAAGTGCTCTATAAATAAAATGGTATGGTATGGTAACTCTCAACTACTGCTAGACGAAGTTATAGTTCAGTGTCAGTAGTTGTAGTCATTTATGTGTTGGCAAATTAACTGTGGCATCCATCTTAATCTAGCTGTTTTTATTTTGTTTTTTAATACCATTTTCTTTCATTTATTCTTCTCAATTTTTATGTTTTCTTTTATGATTGTCTGTTGTTGTCTTTGTTGTCCACTGTTGTCATCACTCTTTGTTATAAAATCAGGTCTCTCTTGTAAATGAGTCCCCGAGGCTCAATGGGACTAACCTGTATAAATAAAATTTGAATGAATGAATCTTAAATTAACAGAGATCAAAGTCATTCAGTTGTAGATGTCATCTCTGTCCATTTACGTCATGTATGTTTAGGAGGTTTGAACTCAGAATGCAAAGAAAATAAAGCTCTTAATTAAAATGAAAGGCTAATGTGGCAGCAGATGAGGAGGCGTGGCTAAAGCTGAGACAGGTGACCAGGGTGGAGGTGGAAGTGGGCATGGCAGTACTGGGAACTGATAGAATGAAAACACAACATCACAAAACGTAAAGCGCAAAAACAGATTGTGACAGTTTAAGAAAACAAAAAGTAGAATAAATAAAATGAACAAAATATAATAATAATACTTTGTAACAGAATCATAGCGGATCAAAAACGGACTCCCTTTTTAGCTCAGACAAGCCCAGAAGCAGATGTTGACCTCTGCTTTGCAGAAGTATTTAGAAAAACAAAACATGTTGATATTCTGTAAGAGTCTATAACAGATAATCTCATGATTTATTTCTAACTATAAAATTCTAGGATAAGGACTGATTTTACAAAAAGACAGATAAAAATTAGAACCTCATTGTGTGCGTTCACATCTGCACATCCTGTTGGTGAGTTTCATCCCACACACACAAAGACCATCTCACCGTGCACACTCCGGCTCTAGCTCGGAGCGACGTCACTCCCTCTCAGTGGATTCTCCTACTTTCTCCCTCTGCCTCCCAGATGGAGTTAAGCCTCTCACTCCTATGAAGCGCTGCTTCCTTCTGTCTCTGGATGCTTTCAGTCCCAGTCTGAGTAGGACGAGACACGCTGCAGAGCTTCAGCTCATCTCTTCCTTCACACAGTCAGAAACAGGTAAAAGTCTTTTTCTTCTTTTCATTCAACCTTTATTTAGACAGGCTAATCCCATTGAGCCTCGAGGACTCATTTACAAGAGAGACCGTCTTGCCTTTGTTTAATATTATATTTAAATTAGCCACCATGTTCTTGAACCCAAGAGAAAGCCTAAATGAAACTAACATAAAGGAAAAAGAGAGAAAAAGATTATGTATTAGATTATTTTGCTTAAGAGGTCATTTTCAGAGCCTCAGTGGAAACAGACCAGCAATCAGAAGCTTTGAGCGACATGAATGACCAGGTTCAAGTTTGGTTTTGTAAACAAAACTGGATGTCTTGGTGCTCTAAATAAAAGTTTCTCCATATGCGAGGGAACTGTCGGTCAGTCTATTTTCATACAGCTAAACGGTGGTCAAGTGGGCTAAAAGGCAAAATACAGCAGCTGCAACTCGGCATGATTACTTCTGTAAAGTTGTTTTGTTTGAAATTGATTCAATAAAAAAAGAAAATCTAGTAACTGGTCATAGGAGGGAAATTAATCTCTGCATTTGGACGTTTTTGCCTAAAATCTGTTTCTAAGCAGCTGTTTAATTTAGATTCTTTGTTTGTTTGTTTGTTTTTTGGTCATCCACCTTAATTCACTTTACATTTGATCATTTCTGTATTCTTTGCATGATTTGATGCATTAACTGTCCTGGAGGTACAGCTGCTTCCTGCCCTCTTTCCCAGGGTTGAATAATATGTTGTCACCTTATTTTGGTCATCACTTCGCTGACTCTACATTCATGACCGTAATATTTTTTCTCATTTGCTACATCGGGCGTGTCTAAATTTACCAACCTGCAAAACAAAGTGACATTATTAGAGCAACGTGGTATACTGAATGTTGCACTCATGATAAAACCAACGTTTTTCATTAACAACTTGACGTTTTCATCCACTTTTTTTTTTTCTAAGTCAATGCCAAAATAAGGAAGTTTGAAAAATATCAAAGTTCATGCTCAGTGATCCAGGTAGAAAAAATCCATCAAAGTTAAGTCAGGTCCTCTGGACGATTTCTTTTTGTTGAAATGGTTCATCTTTCATTCAAAAATGGTGTGGCCATTTAATTTGGACGTTTCAGAACTGAGAGGACCGACACAAAGTTCTGCCTGTACCCAAAACAACCGTGTTTATCTGAATTTGGCTCCCTGACTGGCCTTGACAGGCCACCTTATCTTAATGCGCCTGGAAGCTCTGTAAACCTTGATGCTCTGCACCCCTCCTCTCCCACCGAGGAAGTTTATGAACCAATCAGAGGGGCCCAGCTGAATAAACATTCTGCCATCATTTCAGGACTCTTTGGATTCTGACATTGTCCTTGGCTGTCCTCAGCACCCCCCGAGGATGTTCAGATCTCTCCAGAGGGAACAATGTGAGCTCGAGTGATTTACCACTCTTATCTGAACTCTTGCAGTGCCTCTGTGTGTTGTCTCTGGACATGCTCACCGCCCTTGCATCCCCCCACCCTGCGGAATGTCGGTGTCATTAAGTGCTTGTGCGCAAGGTTTTTTTCATTTTCATGCTTTTAATCTTCAGCCAAAGATTAAGAGCATGTTAGGATTTTTTTTTTTTTGCCTCCAAACCCTATGTTGTCACTTTCATCACTTTATTTTCT
>NC_056503.1:11021852-11023977 GCF_014905685.2 Nematolebias whitei
TATATATATGTGTGTATGCATATATATACTGTATATATATATGTGTGTGTATAGTGAGCATTTTCAGATTCAGATTCAAAGGACATGTAAAATAGCGTTAAACACAGTTGAACTCTCAGGTCGGCAGGTCAGTTTCTGCTGGTGGTCCCAAAGACAAAGTGGAGGTTCACAGGTGATCCAGTGTTTCCAGTCGCAGCCCCTAAACTGCAGAAGAAGCATTTCTCGTTGGCATTTAACTCAGCTTGAGATGTTAGCTTTAATTGTTTTGTTGTTGTTTTTTAATGATTTTAATGGTTTGATTTTTTTAAACTGTTTTAATTGATTTTATTGCTTTTAGGCTTGTTTTTATTTGTTTTGAAACTGTTTCACTTTGGTTCTTTTATCAGTGTACATCGGTGTTGCTGTTGAAAGTGCTTTATAAATAAAGTTGTATAGTATTAAACGGTGAATAACTGATTCTTAATTTAAGGCTTTGCTAGCTGGATGGATCTTGTGGATCAGATTAAACCCAGATATCTTCAGTTGATGGTCATGGATGTAAAACATAATTCCTAGCTGAGAGCTTTAGTTGCAAAAAGTGACGTCTGAAGCATTTTTTGAGACATTTTTATTTTGTAAAAGATGTACTTCCCCTTAAAGCGGCCAGTACTTGTTCACATTAAAACAAGCGAACTGGTCTAACCTTGACCCTGACAGAAATTTCACAACATCACTCCGCTGCGTATTCAGATGGATGACATAAACTGGGCCAGCATGTAAGCATGACGGTTACACCTCATGCCGTCAGAGTCAAACCATGACGTTGAGTCAGACATGTCCCTCGTGTCACTATGTTTCATCCAGACATGTTCACTCTGCTGTCTGTGGTACTGCGACTTTCACAAACATCTTATGACTCACTCATTAGCCATTCTGAAACAGACTACATTTGATGCTAACTAAAGGTCACTTTTTAGATGTCTGCAGCAATCCTAGTACATTAAGACAGCTAAGAACGCAGTTTGTAGCCTGTAGGACAAAAATCCTCAATATTGCTCTGTCCGTCTCACTGCAGCAACGTCTTACACTGTTTTCTCTGTAGCTGCAGCATCATTTAGCTCACACAGGTGATAAACAGTAAGCTGCTTCTGGCTTTCTCTAGTTTTTATCATCATACATACTGTACGTATTGAAAAGTTTGAAGCCCATAAAATGAGTTTTACTTCATTTCTTGGTAGTTTTGTCACACAGTGCAGTACTTATGGAATCAGGATTTCAGCAGAGCGTCAGTGTGCAAAGTATTTAATAGTGACATTAAATAGTACTAAATAAAATCACAGCTGCTTTGCTATTATACAACAAAAACAAAAAAATAGGTGAAGGACAGCAGCAATATTGCCAGTTACATTTTTTAGTAAAGGTAAAGCTTCTTCCACATTCAAAGACAAACACCACAATGGTGGAATAAATTACTCAGACCCTGGATGGTCATCAGGGGTGTACTGAGAACACAAAGGGCTCCCCACTGTGGGATAGTTTGACAGTTCATGGATGGTCTTTGAGCTTGCACAGAGCTTCTGTAGTGAGGTCTTAGGCCCTATTTACACGGACACGACGGGGGGAAACGTAGGTTTTTTTCGTATGTTAATTAGAGGAAAAGAGTCGCGTTGACACGGACAGATTTTGGGTTTACATGCATCCGGAGGATTCCCTCGGTACCCCCCCCCCCCCACCACACCCCTTGAGCCAAGCCTTGTGGAAGCTTTCGGAGCGAAGCTGTCCATGTTGGAGCAGCGGCCTGTCCCTCCTGGGAAACATGACCAGACGGTGACCACGCTCTCCAATCAGGCTCATCAATGTGCGTTTCAGGCAGCCGCAGCTAACAACAACGTGGCGCTGCTAGCATACAGCGTGTCCAAGAGGCTGGAGGCCGCAGATCTGCCCGAGGAGTCCAAGAGCTCCCTCTGTAAGGCAGCCGACGCCATCCTCAACATGTGTGCCTCTTCTGCGGTCTGCCTGTCCAGGATTGTAGCGTGGATGACGATGATTCAGCGATCCACTTGGCTTCGTCACTCCCCCTCGCTGCCGGAGAAACTGCACAGAGACCTGATGGAGGGCCCCATCACGGCGGACGCACTGTTCGGGA
>NC_056503.1:11024077-11026385 GCF_014905685.2 Nematolebias whitei
TCCACAGACTCCACAGACTCCACAGACTCCACAGACTCCACAGACTCTTTTAAGAAACAACAAAATACATTTTTATTCAGACAGGCTGTTACTTGAATCTTGTTTTTTTGTTTGTTTGTTTGTTTTGTTTTAAATGACTTGCTTTTGTGAAGCACTTTGTGAGCCATATGTCTGTGAAAGGTGCTATAGAAATAAAGTTTTACTTACTTTTTCACAGGTTTTTGGTGTGGGGGCCACAGCATGCGAACTCACACAAAGATTTGGCAATTGTTTTATACCAGATGCCAACCAAAGACCCCCGAGATAAAACAGCCCACATGTGTTCAGCAGGGGTTGTCATTTAGGATTCCCAGGGGAATAGATGTGGGGGTTTAGGGCCTTGCTCAAGTTAAGGGCCCAGTCCACCCTGTCTGCTGGGGCTCAGGCTCCGGCCTTCATAAGCCCGCGAGGCCGGAGCCTGAGCCTGAGCCCCAGGCTCGCACGCTCCTACGGGTTGGCAGCACGGAGGATCCACTGCGGTGACTGGCGTAGCTCGGAGCCAGGGAGATGACGTCCTGCCCGGCCCGAGGTGGCTCCGAGGCTCCGGTGGAGAGGAGGGAGTCCGGCGGAGCTCCATCTAGTTCGCTCTGAATTTTGTTGTTCGCCACCAAGTACAAAACACGCCTGCACTTCAGCATTAGACCACGATGTTGTCATTATTGTTTTTAAAATCTTTCAAATAAGTCCAGTCACTCCTCGAGTTTGAGTTTTTACAAATGGTGGATCGAGTTGTTGTGATAGTTTCTCAAACAACCAGTGACTCCGCCCCCTGACCAGTCAGTGACAGACAATGTTCTGACGTCATGTTTTAGAGCCAGTTCACCAGGAACCCCCAGACAAAAAGGGACTGAAAAAGAGACCGGTTCCATGAACCGTTGCTAGTGGAAAAGCCTTGGAACCGTGCGGAGTCGAGTCGAACTGTGCTGTACCATTACAAATGGAAAAGGCCCACAACTTTGCTCTGGTTCCAACTGTACCGTGCTGACCTACGTCGTGGTTCATTTAGTGCGGGTTCACTATATCGCAGATTTTCAAAGTAAGATTGGACATGATACAATTGGCTGATTTATGGATGATCCATGGATTGTTTATTTAAAATAAATTATTTTAAATAATTTTGAACCAGGCAGCACAGTGGTGCAACTGGCAAAGCTGCTGCCTCTCAGCGAGCAGGTCCCCGGTTCAAATCCCGGTCTAGGGGCTTTTCTGGGTGGAATTCGCATGTTCTCTCTGTGCATGCGTGGGTTTTCTCCGGGTACTCCGGTTTCCTCCCACAGACCAAAAATATGTATGTTAGGCTGATTGGTAACTCTAAATTGCCCCTAGGTGTGAGAGAGAGAGTGAATGATTGTTTGTCTCGTTTGTCTCTATGTGTCCCTGTGATGGACTGGAGACCTGTCCAGGGTGTCCCCCACCCCTTGCACAGTGATTGCTGGACATGGGCACCGGCGACCCCCATGACCCAAAATGGAATAAGCGGGTAAAAGATAATAGATGGAACTACTTTTATGCCAGATCACCTACATTTACAATTTACATTTTATCTCCTGCTGCAAAATATCTCAAACCACTGGATGGATTTTACCGGTATATAAACTCTTGGAGTGTAAACATGTATGTCTGCAGCTGAACATCTTGTGGTCAGTTGGATTCAAGATGGCTGCAACAGCTTAACAACTTTAGCAAACATAAAAATGGTCCCAACGTGGTCATTTTTGCAGATCCTGAGCTTAACGTTGGTGTGGATTCAGCTGAGTGTCCTTCCCAACACAAAGTGCTGACAGCTGTTAACACTCCGACTCACAATACTGAAAGAGATTGTGCATAACTTTATGTTCCATCCACTGAATAAAAATATTTTGTTAGATGCAGCTAAGGTTGATATTTTTGGTTTACATGCTGCAATATTTAAGTCTCTGAGTCTCCATCTGTGGCCGCATTACAGGGAAAAAAATTATTGGGAAAATGACGGGAATAACAGAAAGGAGAGTAATGAAAGGGTGAATGAACAGCCTCCCAGCAGCCAGCTGTTCTGTTTCTTTGTGAAACATCTGTCAAAGTGGCAATCCGTGAGAGAAACAAGATGAACGCACAGCAAATCCAAATGAGATTGGAAGAAATAAATAAGCATGCATGAAAAGGCAAAGCTGTGGAGATCATGAAACATACAGAGTATGATGTGGTTAATTCTGAGCTTTATAAGTTTTTTTTGTTTGTTTGTTTAAAGTTTAAACTAAATGCACCCCATGACAGGTAGAGAGCATCCAAC
>NC_056503.1:11026485-11027629 GCF_014905685.2 Nematolebias whitei
AACTTTAATACACTTTAATACAGAGCCTCAGATCAGCACTATTTGTCTTTATAGAGAAATAGTGCTGATCTGAGGCTCTGTATTAAAGTGTATTAAAGTTAAAATGTCTTTAAAACTCACAGCTGAATTTATACAAACTTGATGAGAAACATGCTGTAAATGTGTGGAATTAAAGGAAATATAGGTGAAATGCTGCTTTTTTGTACAGTAGTGAACACTTCTTTGCACACACACACCTACACACATCATTGTGTCCCCCCACATTACGGATGCTTCTGACACCGTTGCAACTGTAGTGATACTAGATATACCTCAAACTTTTTTTAAATATTGGAATAACGGTTTGTCTGCATTGTGATGGATGTTTTTGGTTTTTTACACAATGATTTTTTAAAATCTTATTTTATTTTATTTAGTATGGACTACTTTTTTTAATTACGTTGAAATGAAGATTGAAACAATATATAGTTACATACATACATGCATGTGTGGTTGTGCCCATCTTGTGTTTTGATATGTGGCAGCTCAGTTTTTGATAGTGACCTTTCTTACACCTACAGTAGATGCAGCCACACATCAAAATAGAAGTAGGCAAGTTGCACATTGTTCAAGTTAACTAATTCACATTGTTTACACATATGCATATATGGTGGTAGCCATCTTGGATTCTGATGTGGCAATCCAGTCTTTGAAAGGAACCATTTTTATACCTAGATGCAGCCACTCACATTAGCTGGTACCTCACTTCTTTTTCAAGTTATTCAGGTCACAAGGCAGACGGGCAGAGGTTATTTCCAATTCCCCCTCTTCGCTTTATGACGGTGCACAAAAAGGGCTAAAGAAGATCCATCCATCCATTTTCTTTACCCGCTCATTCCATTTTGGGTCACGGGGGTCGCCGGTGCCCATGTCCAGCAATCACTGTGCGAGGGGCAGGGTACACCCTGGACGGGTCGCAAGTCCATCACAGGGCCACGTAGAGACAAGCAACCATTCACTCTCTCACTCACACCTAGGGACAATTTAGAGTTACCAATCAGCCTAACGTATGTTTTTGGTCTGTGGGAGGAAACCGGAGTACCCGGAGAAAACCCACGCATGCACGGAGAGAACATGCAAACTCCACCCAGAAGGCCCCTGGACC
>NC_056503.1:11027729-11040300 GCF_014905685.2 Nematolebias whitei
GTATGTTTTTGGTCTGTGGGAGGAAACCGGAGTACCCGGAGAAAACCCACGCATGCACGGAGAGAACATGCAAACTCCACCCAGAAGGCCCCTGGACCAGGGTTTGAACCAGGGACCTGCTCGCTGAGAGGCAGCAGCTCTACCAGTTGTGCCACCGTGCTGGCTAAAGAAGATATTTTATTTAAAATATGAATGACAGTTACTATTTATGCCTTGACAAAAAAACATCCAGCCCCCCTGTTTCCTGTTCTCACTGGGTTTTTCTGTAGAGGAAGATCAAACTTGCATTAATGTGAACTCACACTCTCATTAGATGAGTGTTTTCGGTAAGTGTTATCCAGTCTTGTAAAGGAAAATAAAACACCACTGCACAAAATGTGCAGAAGCAACGCCAACTCATTGGCTTCCATTTTTTGTGCTTTTGTTATCATTAATGGAGGAAAGTTTGAATGGAGACATGTTTCATACTGGTTTTTGCATTTTGTCAGATAGCTCTGAACAGCTGATCTGCTTTTGTGCCTCAGTTTTGAAATAAGACCATCTGATTAAAAAAATAAAAATAAAAAATGGTCATTTAGTTCTATTTCGTATAGGCTTTGCCCTTTAAGGCTGTCGCTAGTGGGTTTTATCCCGTCATGCGAAGCATTGCACTGAAAAATTTAGTCCACGCCCACCTGCTGTGTGGGCCCCACCCGGTCCGTATAAATTACGTCAAGAGCGGGTAATCGGCGCCCATTTTTCTTCAGCAAGCTAATAACACTGTCAGAAGAAAGAAGAAGGAAAGTTGTCTAGCTTTGTTAAGACTGCCTGTGGCCCCGCCACGTCAACCTCCTGTCGTCCCGGTGAGTTCTCCTCCCCGAGGAGAAGCAGACGAGCAGTCTTGTTTCAAGGTAAGCGCCGAGGAGTATTTCTCAGTGGCAGGTCGCTACACGCTGGACGACGCCATCTTGTAATTTTCCTCTTATCACTGACTCTCGGAGCGAATCGGATGTTTCCTCCGGGACAGGCGACGTCAACAGCAGCCCCCGCTGCTCATTCCCTCCTGGAGAGCGTAGTGTCGGTAGAGGGGGCTGAGCGAATGCCCACACCCCCCCCACACACACACACACACACCTTGTTTCGCATCGGCGACCACACCACTCCCAGCCGCTGGTGCCCTCTTCTGGAGCTGCCTGACATAATCCAGGAGGCGGCTGACATGAAGGGACTTTTTCCGTCCCTCTCCTTTCCCCGCCCAGATCGGATGATCTAGCGGGAAGGTTTCTGGGCTCCACTCCGGCTCGCCGTCCTGATCCCATCTGGCCTCGTTTTTCCCAGCAGTGACGTCCTACTGGACTGGATGTTCCCACATCCGCACCCATCACCAGAGTGGAGGGGGTTCACCGAGCAGAAATTCCCTGAGTGCCCCCCTGGAGCCGAGCCTGATGGAGGCTTTCTGAACAAAGATGTCCAGGTTGGACCAGCGTCCTGTGCCTCCGGGTAAGCATAACCAGACGGTGACGTCGCTTTCCAACCAAGCTCACCAGTGTGCGTTCCAGGCGGCCACAGCGAACAATGTTCAAGAGGCGGGAGGAGATGTAACGCTCCCTCTGCAAGGCAGCTGATGTCATCCTCAACCTGTGCGCCTCTTTGTTGTCTGCTGGTCTCGCATCGCAGCCGGAGGACGAGGTCTTCCAGAGGTCCACCTGGTCTGTCACTCCACCTTCCTCTCGGAGGAGCTGCAGAAAGCCTTTTTGTTGGAGGGCCCTCATCAACAAGGGATCATTTTCAAGACACTCCACGGCTGCACAATGCCTCCCCACTCTGCTACGCCAGCCACGCTTGTCAGACATCCCCGGCATCCAGAAGTTCAGCTTTTCCCGGAGATCACCAACAGGTGGCGCCCTAGGACAACAAACAGCAGAGCTCAGGGGGAGATGACTCAAAATGACAGTTTGCGGAGGATGTGTGTGAAGATGACACGAGTTTTGGAATAAAACATTTTATGATGAAAGTGTCTACTTTAGCCAGTCTGTCAGCTCGGATGACCTGACAGCGGCTCCATCACACATCCTCCACACGAATGAGCCAGTGGTCTTTAAAAGGTTTTTTCAATCACCGTCGCTCCAAAACAAGGCGAGACGCCCGCATGGCACAACAGTCGTAAGCGAATGTGGCCCGCACAACGAGTTTCAGTGGAATAACACGTTTTCAGCTCAAGCTGCACACCCCTCACCGAAGCGGTGTCAAACGCACGCTCCCGCGACGCGAGCAGCCTTCACCCATACAACACTGCGTTGATGAAGGCGCGCACACAGCTTCTCAGTGCTCGCCCGCTCACGTCAACATAAACGGGAGACCGCAGGACGAGCCCAGTAACGAATCTCGCTCTCAGCAGGAGCGACACGCGTCTCACAACAGTGGTGTCAATCGCGCGCTCCCGCGGTGTCAACAGTTTTCACATGCCTTTCCTCAATACGCGCCGGTCCACATAGACATTAATGTGGATCCGCAGCCCGAGTGCAGCACACAGACATGCTCAGAGCCCCTTCGAGGAAGCCTCGCCTTTGAGTCACGCGGAACACACTCCCACGGCTCATGACGGCGGTTGAGGCGGTGGATTGGCTGACATCCGAAAAAACATGACGCACCACCTAAACGCGCACCCACTCCACGGATGTTACGCGGAGTGGCTGCGGGCTTGCTCGCCAGACATGGATGGCCAAGCTGATAGCAGGGGTTACATGTTGCAACTTGCAGCTCGACCCCCTCCGTTTGGAGGAGTTTTTAGAGACGGTCCTGTCATCCAGACCAGGTCTCATCCCTAAAGGCAGAAGTCCAGGGGTTCCCGAAGGAGAGGAAAACACAGGTTTTTACTCACGTTACTTCCTGGTTCCAAAAGGTTCGGAGGAACGAGACCGATTTGGACCTGTCAGTTTTTTAACAAGGCGATTGTGGGCAGACCGATTCACATGTCGGCAAAGGCTCAGGTGATGATGTCACACGTGCTAATTCTGGGCTTGTTATCAGTCACAAGTTGTGACTGTTATTTTGGTTATATTGTCATTAATCAGTTCATGACTATTGTTACCATTCTGTTCATTTGATTAATAATCAGTTTACTTGTTATTATTAATCTGTTCATACTGTTCAGCCGTGAACCTGTTGGTTCATGGCTCCTTTCAGCATTTTTCCTCCCCGTTGAAACTTTTCCGGGGCATTCATGCATTCAGAACGCATGCATGAATGACACAGAATGCGTCTGTGCATGGTACACATAATTACGCAACGCGTAATTTCGTACATGGAGAGCTGAGTGACAAGACGTTTTTGGGCAAGATTCCGCTTCATACGGTGTTCGAATGGACCCAGTGAGGCGAGGACCACATCCGCTTCGCCCTTAACCCACTAGCGACAGCCTTAAAGGGCAAAGCCTATACGAAATAGAACGTTGGTTACGTACTGTAACCCCAGATTCTATGAGTATAGGCGTAGCCCTTTAAGCGTCGGGCCTCACTGGCTCCTAAGTGGCTGAAGAAAAAGTTATTTGGGAGCCCATTACCTGCTCTTAATGTAATTTATACGGACCGGGTGGGGCCCACACAGCAGGTGGGCGTGGACTAAATTTTTCAGTGCAATGCTTCGCATGACGGGATAAAACCCACTAGCGACAGCCTTAAAGGGCAAAGCCTATACTCATAGAATCTGGGGTTACAGTATGTAACCAACGTTTTATTGGTTATTGTAATAGTTCATGTGATCTGCGAGAACTTGGAGTATGTTTAAAATTACACTTAATTTCACACTAAATTTCATCTCAATGGAACTAAAATTAATTTAATTATAGTCATTTTTTGGTTGGCTAAGATTCATCAGCTGCAGCAACCTTCCTTAACTGGATGGACTCCTAAAGTTCACCAGTTGTAGAAGTGCAACCAGTGATTATTATCTGAGAGCTTCATTAACATCTGTACTGTGGTTCATGAGATATTTTGCTAATAGGCAAACAAGGTTAATGCCAACAATTAATGCCAAAGTTCTAAGCAAACAGCTCACAAAATATACACTACTTAAAGGTTAATTTTTTAATGACTCTCAGCTACTACCACACCAAATTTGAGAGTGGTGAAGGCTGCACAGAAGTCTGTTGGAGTCAGCCTCCCCACCATCACAGACATCTACACCTCCAGATGCAGGAAGAGGGCCACCTGCATCATGAAGGACCCCACTCACCCAGCACACACACACTTTTTGCTCCACTCCCCCTCAGGAAGGAGGTTGAGGAGCGTTAAGTGTAGAACGACTAGACTGAGGAACAACTTCTACCCTGAGGCTGTTAGACTCATGAATCTAACCAGGATAATCACTTTAATTACATTTTAGTTGGTGATATGTCCCTTTTTCTGTGCTGCTAATTATCCATGCTGCTGATCTCATGCTGCTGATCTCATGATGCTGTATATATTCATGCCTATCTACTCACCACAGACTCATGTTCGGGTTGCTGTTTAATATACCGTATTATTTTACATTATTAGTGTTTAGCATATATCTTAGATCTTTTAGTGTATTGTTTAGCATGTATCTTACTGCATATCTTAAATCCTTGTATACTGTTTCTTTTTACAATTTACAATTTTGCTGTTTTGGGGTGTAACCTTGAGTACATAATTTTCTTCCACCACATGTACCACATGTGATGTGAATGACAAAAAAGATGCTTTAACTTGAACTTGAAATTTCAGCTCAATATCTGTAAAAGGTGTATTTTTTGTGTTTTTTATTTCAGTTTTCTCTGGCAGCCATGTTGAATCCAGTGGACCCCACAAGTTAATCAACTAGATGGGTACTTAATAATTACTTTTGGAGAGTTTTATATCTCTCCTCTGGTTTACTAGGCTCACCACCTGTGGGAGGGGCCAAAGGGGTCGGGTGCAATGTGGGATGGGTGGTGGCCGAGGGCGTGGACCCTGGCGGTCTGATCCTCAGCTACAGAAGCTGGCTATTGGGACGTGGAATGTCCCCTCACTGGTAGGGAAGGAGCCTGAGCTGGTGTGTGAGGTTGAGAGGTTCCGGCTAGAAATAGTCAGACTCGCATCTACGCATGGCTCTGCCTCTGGAACCAGTTTCCTTGAGAGGGGTTGGACACTTCTCCACTCTGGATTTGCCCCTGTTGAGAGGTGCCGAGCAGGAGTGGGCATACTTATTGCCCCCCATCTTGGTGCCTGTGTGTTGGGGTTCACCCCAGTGAATGAGAGGGTGGCCTCTATCTGCCTATATGTAGGGGGACGGGTTCTGACTGTCATTTGTGCTTATGCACCAAACAGCAGTTCAGATTATCCACCCTTTTTAGAGTCCTTGGAGGGGATACTGGAAAGTGCACCACCTGGGGACTCCCTTGTTCTGCTGGGGGACTTCAATGCTCACATGGGCAATGACAGTGAGACCTGGAGGGGTGTGGTTGGGAGGAACGGCCCCCCTGATCTGAACCCAAGTGGTGTTCTGTTGTTGGACTTCTGTGCTCATCATGAATTTTCTATAACGAACACCATGTTCAAGCACAAGGGTGTCCATATATGCTCTTGGCACCAGGACACCCTAGGCTGCAGTTCAATGATCGACTTTGTCATCGTCTCATCTGATCTGCGGCCACATTTCTTGGACACTCGTGTGAAGAGAGGGGCGGAGCTGTCCACTGATCACTACCTGGTGGTGAGTTGGCTCCGATGGTGGGGGAGGATGCCGGTCAGACCTGACAGGCCCAAACGTATTGTGAGGGTTTGCTGGGAACGTCTGGCAGAGTCTCCTGTGAGACGGTGCTTTAACTCCCACCTCCGGGAGAACTTCGAACATGTTCAGTCAGAGTCAGAGTCAGAGTCAGAGTTTCTTTATTGTCATTCGCACCTCATGTGGTACATGTGGTGGAGCGAAATTATGTACACGGGGTCCCAGTTACATCCAACAATAAAATGTCTAAGAAAAACAGTAATAACATATAAGATATGAACTAAGAAAAACATCAACTAAATATACACTAAGCACTCATAACATAAAACATTGAACATCAGCACAAACATGAACATGAGTCTGTGAGCAGATGTGCACGCATGAACACATCAACATTGAAACAGATCAGCAGCAACATGAAACAGATCAGCAGCAACATGATATGGTTTTTCACAGTGATTATTCTAGTTAGAGATTCATGAGTCTAACAGCCTCAGGGTAGAAGCTGTTCCTCAGTCTAGTGGTTCTACACTTAATGCTCCTTAACCTCCTTCCTGAGGGGAGTGGGGCAAAAAGTGTGTGTGCTGGGTGGGTGGGGTCCTTCATGATGCAGGTGGCCCTCTTCCTGCATCTGGAAGTGTAGATGTCTGTGATGGTGGGGAGACTGATTCCAACAGATTTCTGTGCAGCCTTCACCACTCTCTGCAAAGCTTTTCTTTCTGCAGCTGTGCAGCCTCCATGCCACACGTTGATGCTGGAGCACAGGATGCTCTCCACTGCACACCTGTAGAAGGAGGTGAGGACTGAGCTTCCCAGACCAGCTCGCCTCAGCCGTCTGAGGAAGTAGAGTCTCTGATGAGCTTTCTTGATCAGGCTGGTGGTGTTGTTGCTCCAGCTGAGGTTGTCATTCATGTGTACACCCAAGTACTTGTAGCTGGAGACCACTTCCACCACAGATCCTCTTATGTTCAGGGGGGTGTAGGTGTTTTTGTTCCTTCTGAAGTCCACAATCATCTCCTTTGTCTTCTTCACATTGATGTGAAGGTTATTCTCTCTGCACCAGCTCTCCAGGTGTTCCACCTCTTGCCTGTAGCTGGACTCATCATTGTTTGTGATGCATCCCACCACCGCTGTATCATCTGTTCCGGGGGAGGTGGGGGACATTGAGTCCGAGTGGGCCATGTTCCATGCCTCTATTGTCGAGGCAACATACCGGAGCTGCGGCCGTAAGGTTGTCGATGCCTATCGCAGAGGCAACCCTCGAACCCGGTGGTGGACACCGACGTTGAGGGATGCTTTCAGGCTGAAGAAGGAGTCCTATCGGACCTTTTTGGCCTGTGGGACCCTGGAAGCAGCTGATGGGTACTGGCAGTCCAAGCGACATGCGGCTCAGGTGGTCGCTGAGGCAAAAATTCGGGCATGGGAGGAGTTCGGAGAGGCCATGGAGAATGACTTCCGCATGGCTTCGAGGCAATTCTGGTTCACCATCCGGCGTCTCGGGGGGGAAAGCGGCACACTACCAACACTGTTTATAGTAGGGGGGTGTGCTGCTGACCTCAACTCGGGATGTCGTGGGTCAGTGGTCAGAATACTTTGAAGACCTCCTCAATCCCACTGGCACATCTTCCACTGAAGAAGCGGAGCCTGGGGACTCTGGGCCGAGCCCTTCAATCTCTGGTGCTGAGGTCACCAAGGTGGTTAAAAAGCTTCTCGGTTGCAGGGCCCCAAGGGCGGATGAGATTCGCCCAGAGTTCCTTAAGGCTCTGGATGTTGTAGGGTTGTGTTGGCTTACGCGACTCTGCAATATTGCGTGGACATTGGGGGAAGTTCCCCTGGATTGGCAGACCGGGGTGGTGGTCCCCCTATTCAAAAAGGGGGACCGTAGAATGTGTTCCAACTACAGGGGGATCACACTCTTAAGCCTCTCTGGTAAGGTATATTCGGGGGTTCTGGAGAGGAGGGTCCATCGGATAGTCGAACCTTTGATTCAGGAGGAGCAGTGCGGTTTTTGTCCTGGTCGTGGAACACTGAACCAGCTCTACACTCTCAGCAGGGTCCTGGAGGATGTGTGGGAGTTTGCCCAACCGGTCTACATGTGCTTTGTGGACTTGGAGAAGGCATTCAACCACGTCCCTCGGGGAACCCTGTGGGGGGTACTCTGGGAGTATGGAGTACCAGGCCCTTTGATACGGGCTGTTAGGTCCCTGTATGACCGATGTCAGAGCCTGTCTGCATTGCCGGCAGTAAGTCAGGCTTGTTCCCGATGAGAGTTGCACTCCGCCAAGGTTGCCCTTTGTCACAGATTATGTTCATAACTTTTATGGACAGAATTTCTAGGCACAGCCAAGGTGTTGAGGGGATCTTTTGTGGTGGCCTTAGGATTGTGTATCTGCTTTTTGCAGATGATCTGGTCCTATTGGCTTCATCAGATTGTGATCTACAGCTTTCGCTAGAGCGGTTCGAAGCTGAGTGCGACACGGCCGGGATGAGGATCAGTTCCTCCAAATCCGAGGCCATAGTCTTGAGCCGGAAAAGGGTAGAGTGCCCTCTCCGGGTTAGGGAGGAGGTCCTGCCCCAACTGGAGGAGTCAAGTATCTTGGGGTCTTGTTCATGAATGTGGAAAAAATGGAACGTGAAATCAATAGGCGGATAGGTGCAACGTCTGCAGTGAAGCGGGCACTGTACTGGTCTGTCGTGGTGAAGAGAAAGCTGAGTCAAAAGGTGAAGTTCTCAATTTACCGATCGATCTGTTCCTACCCTCATCTATGGTCATGAGCTTTGGGTTGTGACCGAAAGAACGAGATCTCAGATACAAGTGGCCGAAATAAGTTTTCTCCGCAGGGTGTCTGGGTTCTCCCTTAGATAAAGGGTGAGAAGCTCGATCATCCGGGAGGGACTCAGAGCAGAGCCACTGCTTCTCCACGTCGAGAGGAGCCAGTTGAGGTGGCTCGGGCATCTGGTTAGGATGCCTCCTGGACGTCTCCCTGTTGAGGTGTTCCGGACACTTCCCACCAGGAGGAGACCCAGAGGAAGACCCGGGACATGCTGGAGGGACTATGTTTCTCGGCTGGCCTGGGAACGCCTTGGGATTCCCCCGGAGGAGCTGGCCCAAGTGGCTGGGGAGAGGGAAGTCTGGGCCTCCCTACTTAAGCTGCTACCCCCGAGACCCAACCCCAGATAAGTGGAATGGATGGATGGATGGATGGTTTACGAGATATTTGGCTAACAAACAGATCAACGAAAATGCATGAACACAGATTTTATGGGGTGAGGTGACTCCATCCTAAATCTGTAACAAAGTTTACATGTGTAAGAATGGATGACTCGTAACTCATTCAGTCAGGTGTTGATCAGGCGACCCTTTAATGTTCTCAATAAACTCTTTATCAGACAGAAATTCAACCTTGAATGACCTCACTTAATTAAGATCAGCCCAAGATTCACACAAGGTTCAAGTTGAAAAAGAACTAAGATATAAAGAGATCATATCAATCCCAACCTGCTACTCTGTTCTCTTCAAAACACCAAACTATAGCATGATTATTAACACACACATATTAATTTAGAAATAGAAATAGAAACAGCCTTTATTGTCTCATGGATGGGAAATTCCAGTGTATCAGCAGCAACAGCAGCAACAGATAAAAAGATTAAAAAGATTTAAAGATTTCACACAAAAGTTCCTAAAATGTTAATAAACAACACAATATATAAGAAATAAGATAAACAATATCAATAATAATGTTCAATATGTATTGGAACATTGAGAATGGCAGACTATTTACAGTACAGTATTATAGGCAGAGTGTATGTTTTAGCAGAGGTCAGCATGTGTTTAATCCTTATTGAGTTTGTTGGGAGCAGTGATGGTTGTAGAGTCTAACAGCTGCTGGGAGGAAGGACCTGCGGTAACGCTCCTTTGTGCATTTATGATGCAGGAATCTGTCACTGAACGAGCTCTCCAGTTCAGCAACAGCTTCATGCATGGGGTGGGAGACGTTGTCCAGCAATGATGTTATTTTAGCTCGAGTCCTTCTGTCTCCCACCACCTGCATTGGGTCGAGGGGGCGTCCAAGCACAGAGCTGGCCTTCTTGATGAGCTTATCTAGCTTCTTCTTCTCAGCTGATGATAAGCTGCTGCTCCAACACACAACACCACAGAAGATGGCTGATGCCACTACCGAGTCAAAGAAGGTCTTCAGGAGCACCCCCTGCACTCCAAAAGACCTCAGTCTCCTCAGCAGGTGGAGTCTGCTCTGACCCTTCTTGTAAAGTGCATCAGTGTTGTGAGACCAGTCCAGTTTATTGTTCAGGTGAACACCCAGGTACTTGTAAGAGTCCACAATCTCGATGTTCACACCCTAGATGTTCACCGGGGTCAGTGAGGTGGGTCTGTGCCTGTGGAAATCCACAACCAGCTCCTTAGTTTTAGCAGCGTTGATCAGGAGGTGGTTCTGCTGGCACCAGTCCACAAAGTCTTGAGTCCGCTGTCTGTACTCTGAGTCGTCCTCACCTGTGATGAGGCCGACTATGGCAGAGTCATCAGAAAACTTTTGCAGATGACAGTGTGGGGAGTTGATGGTGAAGTCTGCATTTAAGTTCAGTTTGCTCATCTTTAAACTCAAATTCATTCAAGTTTCTGACCGTAGTTTGATGCCTCATTTAATGGAGTGAAGACGTGACATCCATCGCCAGATCCAGGATGACACCAGAGCATTTCAGCTTGAAAAAAAATACAAAAAAAATAATCCCAACACAAGTTCTTGTTTTCCTTCAGTTTGCAGTGGTTCTAAGTAACAAGATAGTTCGAGTGTTGGCTGCAGATTGCTCAGAGACAGTTAGGTCGGGGTGATTAAGGAGCAGACACTGAGCGTATCTGATTAACTGTCTGAGAACAGATGGCTATCAGAGGAGGCTCTCCATCAAACTCTTTCAGCTGGACAGGGTTCACGTGGAGAGCAGAGCATTGACAACATGCAGAATATTAAAGGGACATACCGCTCAATTGAAAGCCAAAGCTTTACCACCTTGACTGCTTTCACAGAATGAATACTTGGACACACACAAAGATTTTAACCTTTAAACTAGAAGCTTAACTTTCGGCACTTGCAGGAACTTAATTTTGAGACAGGTTGCTGGTGACATAAAAGATCCATAAGGATCACTTTTAAAATTGAATCTGTACTAATTTCTCCATTTTCTGTCAACACAAATGGCCTTTTTGTCCCCTGTCACAGAGTATGAAGGGGAACTGCATCTACCTTTCATCTGTGTGTTCGTCGGTGCATGTTGTGAGCATGATAACTTGAAAAATAAGCCAAGTACCAACTTTCATTGTAGTGTATGGTTGCACCTAGGTGTCAGAAAGATTCAGTCGGATAATTTTTGATCAAAGGTTATGAATGTTTTTATTGTGCTTTATTATTGGGGCTGAGAACATTCTTCCCCTCTGTCCTGAGAACAAGGGACTCAAATGTTTCCCAAAACAACTAAATTGTCTCCCAAAGCATTCTTCTCTCGAACTTAAGGGTGTCTCTTTGATGCCAGAGAACCATATTTGTGAAGACAAAGAGTGTTGTGCTTGAAGATAAGAAGACTTCACCTGGCTTCAAGGACACCCACTGAACTACATATTTAAACACACACACACAAACAAACACATATATGTTTGTGTGTGTGTATATGTACAGTATATATACCGTACTTTCCAGCATATAAGTCACAGTTTTTTGCATATTTTATATGCCCTGTGACTTATAGGCCGAAGCAATGTATTTATGTTTTTTTCCCCATATTTATTAACCAAAATTTGGCTGAGATATGACCTTTTTCATTCATTTTGACTGAAAAAAAACTTGAGCAGTACCACTTTCAGCCACTTGATGGCAGCAGAGTAGTAAAAATTGAACAGTACAATTTTCAGTCATTAGATGGCAGCAGAGTAGTAGTAGCAGTAGGGCATGCCATTAATCATGTAATATTTAAAGGTGGCTATAATGACAAATTCAAGAAAGTTCAAGACAAAAACGACTGGACTTTATTTATTATACTATACTTTATTGTTTTTTTTCCTGGAACTTTTTTGAATTTACCATGTCCTGGATGACTGAGAAACTTCACCAGCTATTACTGACTCTTTTGTCTCTAGTAAATGAGTCCTCGAGGCTCAATGGGATTAACCTGTCTAAATAAAGGTTGAATGAATTACAAAATCGGTCTGCCATAGTACACAATTTAGTTCTGCTCGGTGCTTGGAGGAAGATAAACCAGCTGCACCGCCCCGGTGAAATGCAGCTTATTTGACCACAAAAGTGCATTTATTAAGCAAATGTTCAATTGAGACACACTTTTGCTATAATTTCGAGCAAACAAATAATTGTTTTAGGTGCATTTCTTGTTAAATTTCAAAGAAACAAGCAGCTTTCCTCCTTCCTGATTTCCTCCCTCTGCGTGCTCCCAGAGCACCAAGGCAATGAAACTATTTTTGAAATGCAGCTGATTTGACCATTAAAGTGCCTTTATTAAGCAAACGTTACACTGAGACACACATTTACTATAACTTCGAGCAAACAAATAATTGTTTTTAAGTAGTAATCTTGTTAAATTCTTGTTAAAGTCCTCCTGTGCACGCCCGCGGCCACCATTTGGCAGCCCATCGGTTTTTGGCACAACACTGGTCCACATTTCCAGGTTGTCAGCAGTGACGCGTAACAAACGTGACGCGTCAGCAGTGATGCATAATAGATGTGATGTATACAGCGAAGCGTCATATTTATAGATGTTTGACTTATAGGGCAGTGTGACGTGTCCGCCGGAAAATATGGTGTGTATATATATATATATATATATATATATATATATATAT
>NC_056503.1:11040400-11043332 GCF_014905685.2 Nematolebias whitei
TTTATTTGTATCAAAAACCAATTTAAATGTTGAAAAGCCATTTAATATTTTCTGATTCCCAAAAAATACCAGGAACGTAAAATACATAAAATAAAAAACACTGGTTCAATAAATGCTTCAGTCTACTTGATATAATAACTCGCTGAAATAGCTCGAAGGGACTTGTTGCTGTATTTTGGTGCAGTGTCTCTTTGGCTGTCCCCTGGCTGCTGTGGGACACGACTTCACAAACATCTGAATCAGAAAAGCTGTTCTGACTCCTTCAGCAGATGGCAGCTATTATCCTGTCAGCTCATCATCAGAATGCAATTTAATTAATGTTTTCTTGAGTCAGCACTCAAGTTTGATCACGTTCCATACCAGCATTATGAAAACAAATGAAAGAGAAGGTAAAATATCACAACTTTCTTTCCATCAGGAAATAATTTACAGTAACATTTGACAAAAGTAATGTTGATTACCATACAATGTTCTTGTCTCACTGAGATTATGCTTTTAAACATTATAGTGCAATGTCTTTTTTTTTTTAATTGAAGTGCTTAATTGATGGAACTAAAAAACATTAATTAAATAAAACCGATGTCTGAAAACTGATTTTTGAGGGAACTTTTTATAATCAATTTACTGCCATTTTAAATTAATTAAAAGATGAACGATCAGTTTAAAGAAAGATATTATGACTTTTAAAATGCTATTAGTTCAAAGATTTATTTTTACTACGTTTTTAAATGTATTTATTTACAAACTTACTCAATAGGAGCAATTTTACATCTATGATTTTTTTAAACACATCTGTAAATTTGTCCTACTTACAAACATCTGGCTTGCCCTCCAGGGATTTCAGCAGCAGCTTCATATTGTTATTACGAGCCTCTGTGAGTCTCAACATTCTGCCTCTCTTGTGGCATTGCCTCATATGGGCAAAAATAGTAAAGGTATTCAAAAAGCTTCGCTTCAATGTACACATATCTAATGTATGAGCCAACATACAAATTTCCCATCATCATCAACTAATTCTGTTAAAAGTCCATGCCCTCATTTAGCACTATGTTACCCATGATGCACTTGATTGTTTTGAAGCTCCTCTCGCTCCTGGCTTGGCAAGTTATTTTCTGTGCTTCAGTGTGACTCAGCACTAAGAGCTTCCATGGAGCAAGAATTGCCATCCGCGGCCAATCCTTTGCTAATGACGTGTGTATGAGTGCTGTGTGCCTTCTTATGATGTAAAAAAAAATGCTGCCGAAATTTGTATTTACATCAGTTATTAGCCCAGGTAGTGAAATTGTCCTTGTGTTCATCCAACTACTGTTACTGCAAGGGCTTACTTAAGATAATATCTCACGTTCTATAATATACTTTGGCAAATATGTTGTGATTATTATAGTAAATGTGAAATTTACCATTCACTTTATTTTCTGGCATTTTCTTGTCGTGCACTTATTGCATTTGATTGATAATTCATTTGTAGTATTATAGTGCCCTCTACTGGATTTTATGTGGTACTACAGGTCAATTTCATACTGCATCCATGTGTAACTTTAGTTTACCTAGATGGTTATTAATATACACTTTTAATATTTCTTTCTGTTTCAGATAACCACACACATATGCACACACATATTCCATATACGCACATCCACATCAGCATCTGTGCCCTCATCTCCCATGTACCTGCTACTATTTCCTCATCAATAAACCGTCTGAATTGCACCATTAGATCTGGCCTTTTCCCTGAACGAGGAAGATTCAGTTGGCGAGCAATCTGCATTTAGCGCATGCTAGATGCACACAGTCAAGTGGTCCTTCGAGCCGGATATTTATTGGCTGAATCACAAACATGGCAGCTCCACAAGACAAAGCTTCTTAGGAGAAGAGTCATAATCCTAGTCCCCATCCACACAGGAGCAAGAAGCTTCTGGGACATCTGGTGGAATATGAGCATGACCTACCCCATCCAGAGGAGTCAGAGTCCACCAGCAGCAGTTCAGAAGAATGTAACAAGGAGAAGAAGCAAAGATGGAAGAAAATGGAGGCAGTTTGGGGCAGAGTATTGGAAACGATGAATGAGATGCAAGTCACTATGAAGGAGACCAGTGGTGCACTAACCAAGCGTGTGGAGCAACTGGAGCGAACATTTAAGTCATGCAGCCCTCTCCTGCCACACAGTCATGCTTCAGAAAATGATAGAGCAGAATTCCTTCCTGCATTCCTACCACAGCCTAGCAGTACGGACATGCACAGCAGCCATACCATTGATCAGCTGAACATTCTGGCACCAGCAAGGCAGGACAACAGAACACCTATAAACCTACTAAAACCAGTAGAACTTGCTGCATCCTTACCATCACAAAGGGCAAGTCCCATGGTACCATCAGCACCATGACCAGCTCCACAGCCACTAGACTCAATTTTGCAGCCAGATGTAGTTGCAGCACCTCAGCATATGTTTCAGCTACTTCCTATGCCAAAGCCTATACTTCAGCCTAGGGTGATACAACCTTCCAGCCTGTGAGCCAGTCTGTACTTCAGCCCGGTCAACAACCGAGAGGCCCTCTGGTTTATCAAGATATCCATTCAGTGTAGTTACCAGCTCCACTTCCTAGAGTGAGTCATGTGATACCGCCTATTCTACAACCTGTCATCCAAGTAGCACAAGCCATGCAGGGTGGAAGGCTTGAACCACATCAGGCTGAGTCACTATACAGTCAGAGGTACAAACATCCATAGCTTCCTAGCAGCTCCAACTAGGTACACTCTGCATCATCATATGATCTCACTGCAGCCACAGTTACACCACTGAACCAGCCACCACAGCCAGTGGCAGCACAGCAGAACTACAACCAGTATTATGCAGCCCCACCTGCTGATTCTGCCAGCCATTATTCTGTTGCCTATCCATCACATCCTGCTGGTTCATCTAGGCCTGCTGCAT
>NC_056503.1:11043432-11044535 GCF_014905685.2 Nematolebias whitei
TGTTGCCTATCCATCACATCCTGCTGGTTCATCTAGGCCTGCTGCATACCATGTAGGGCTGGGCCACATCATATCATTCACGATAATACCGGTTAAAAAAAAAGCTTGCCCGGGAAAATAAATGATATCATGATATGCTAATTTCATGACGTAAATACGTCAGTGTCTCCCCTTATACAAGCAGGGCGCCCCGCCCCGTTAACAGAACTGTGCGCGCTGATCTACTGAACCGAACTGCGCACCCCCCACCCCCCTGTCGATTTTGCCGTAACACTAATTATTTGCGTGCAATACTAACTAGCTAAAAAGCTAAAAACAGCGCACAGCTCAGCTGTGTTTCTCCGCACAAGCTCTAAACTGCTGGTACAAACACGGACAGGTCTGTCTCTTGAGTTCCACAGTCCATGGACCAAGAACAGAGTCAGGTGATCAAAGACAGAGCATCAGATAAATGAATCATTCCTGCAGGAACAGAGGAAGAAGAAACTCCACAAGCGTCAGGGTCAGCTGATCACCTTGTCACAAGTTTTGGAAGATACAGCTCATTTAAAAGCAACATATATTTTGTTGTAGGTTACATTTATGCTCAACAGATCTTAAGCTTCATTTTATTTACTTATTTTGGGAAACTGCACCTGCACTTTAGTTTTTGTGGTAGATTGTGTTGATCTACATTTTGTGCAGACTTTTTCAATCTAAATAACAGAAGGATTTTTTTTATACTTTGAGACTGAATACTTTACTAAATAAAGTAATTTCAGTAAAATAACCCTTGTTGTTTTCTTAGTTTTTATATAATACTGCAAAGCAACATGTTAAGTTAATTTTGTAAAATCAATAACTATGATTTGTTTTCGTTTTTTTGTTATATCATGAAATTTATCGTTATCGTCAGAATGCTCTGAAATATCATGATATTATATTTGAGCCATATCGCCCACCCCTATGTCTGTTATCTAAATATCTCCTGACCCACAGAGCACATTTTAATAAAACTTCAGAAATGTACATCTACAAGTGATTTGAAGCCAACTTGGTTCAAAATGGCCGCCACCGCCAGCTGACCTTAGAAAATACAAAACTGGCTGACCTTTAGTCAGTTT
>NC_056503.1:11044635-11048887 GCF_014905685.2 Nematolebias whitei
TCTACACCGGTCTGTTTGTACACCTGTCTGTCTCTACACCTGTCTGTTTCTACACCTGTCTGTCTCTACAGCTGTCTGTTTCTACACCTATCTGTCTGTACACCTGTCTGTCTCTACACCTGTCTGTCTCTACACCAACAGTTAATGTTTTACTTAGTTCTTATCTTCAATGTTATTACGGTTTCTTTTCTTACATTTTATACTTTTGTTGGATGCAGCTGGGACCTTGTGTACCCATTTTCATTCCACCACATCTACCACATGTGGTGCGTTCGACAAATAAAAAACCTTGAACCTTGAATTAAAATCAGATTTTACAGATTTTTCCTGTAATTAAAAAGGTTGTTTTTAGATTAAATTTGCATACATTCCTCTATTCCAAAAACGGGTAATTCTACATTTCTACTGACTATTTTCTGATACATTTACAAACACTTCTGTTTTTAAAAACTGGGACATTTCTGCATTTTTACTGTGAATGTTTTGGTACTTTCAAAAACATTTTCGTCATCAAAAACGTGAACTATGTATTTAATCAGTTTATATTTGTTATGTTTACAAATACTTGTTAGTCTACAGGTTAAACATCACATTTTAGTCTAAATGAAATAACTGTCAATTTAATAGCATATTTTGAACAATTTTTTGCAACAATAAGTGTTTCTACTTTGCTAGTCAGCCCTGGTCAATAACGTCACTAACCTTCCCCTACGATTTAATAATAAAATAGATGAAGCCTCATGAAGCCCTGAGGTGCTCCTATATACAGTATGTATTCATGCCCAGGAGGGTTCTAAGCTTCAAGGTTTCAGTCTGATGAAGAACAGGGACATCTAGTGGTCTATAGATGCACTCACACTGTTTTCTATTCCATAAATAAGAAATACCGTAATTATTTCACAAGACTGTTCATTTTAATCTGCTGATATTTTTGTTTGTTTAAACCAATGATTACATTGACATTACATGTTAAAAAGAATTGCATGATTGTTGTTAGAAGACATTAGATTCTGACCGCACCAGAAGTACATCTAAGTTCTTTTCCTTAATAAATATCCCCATCTGCTTATGGAAATTTGCCTCTAATGAATGGTTATGTACCACAGCACTTTAAGGTTACTGTAATTAAAATTTTATTTAAGAAGCCTTATCTTGATTCAAGATAGATTTTTACAACCTGAGCAAAACACAGCCGCCTGGCCAATTATAGATCTAGATTTAATTTGACATGCATCTAAAAATTTCTGAGAAAATAGTTTCAGGTCAGTTGTGTGAACATCTACAAATAAATAATCTGTTTGAAGAGTTTCAGTCAGGGTTTAGAGCTCATCATAGCACAGAAACTGCACTGCTGAAATTCACTAATGATGTTCTCATGTTGCTGCTGATCTGTTTCAATGTTGATGTGTTCATGCGTGCACATCTGCTCACAGACTCATGTTCATGTTTGTGCTGATGTTCATTGTTTTATGTTATGAGTGCTTAGTGTATATTTAGTTGATGTTTTTCTTAGTTCATATCTTAGATGTTACTGTTTTTCTTATACATTTTATTGTTGGATGTAACAGGGACCCTGTGTACATAATTTCGCTCCACCACATGTACCACATGAGGTGCGAATGACAATAAAGAAACTCTGACTCTGACTGACTCTGACTCATGGCCTCAGACAATGGACAGGTGTCTACACTGGTCCTATTAGACCTCAGTGCTGGATTTGATACAGTTGATCATACTATTCTATTACAGAGACTTAAATATGATATTGGGATTGCAGGAATGGCTCTAAAATTGTTTAAATCATATTTATTTGATAGATTCCAGTTTGTAAATGCAAATAATGAATCTTCATCATACACCAAAATTAGTTGTGGAGTTCCTCAGGGCTCATTGCTTGTGCCAATACTTTTTACTTTATATATGCTTCCATTAGGTAATGTTATTAAACAGCATGGCAAATTTTTCATTGTTTTGCTGATGATACACAGTTATATTTGTCCATAAAATCCAATGAATCCAATCAGCTACTTAGACTACAAACATGTCTTAAAGACATAAAACCATGGATGACCCTAAGTTTTCTGCTTTTAAACTCAGACAAGACAGAGGTTGTGGTTTTTGGATCTGAGTATCTTATGAATAAACTTTGCAGTCTTTCACTTTCTATGGATGGCATTAATTTGGCCTCCAGTTTTGGTCAGGATATGTCTTTTATATGGCATGTTCTCATGGCGTCAACACCAGTGAGGCACTGCAAGTCGGCAAGCTGGCCTTCAGCCCAAGACACGAGAATGTTTTGTGCATGCTTTACAGAAAGATGTTCTCAGTCATAATATAATAAAATATTCATACCAAAATTTCTCTAACAGTGAGTATTGTTAGAGAGAGGAACAGGTTGACAATACATAAAAATCAACTTTTAAATTCATTTTTTACAGAATACATGAAAAATAAATTTATATTATAACACATGAAACAATGCCAATACAAGAAAGGTGTAGTGTTTAGTAAAGCAGGGACTCAGATGACCTAGATCAACTAATCAACTCCCTACTCATCTTAAGGTTGAGTCTTCCCACAAGTCTTCCCATCACACTCTCCTCACTTCTTAGAACATTATCATTCCTATCTTTAACAAGCCTAACCTGCTGCACATCCTTTCCAGCCTGATCCCTCTGTCTTGTCAATTGGCACAAGTCCTTCTCGCCCTCTTTATTGTCCAGTCTCCCATACAACTCATCATACGTCTTCTGTTTTGCCTTTGCACCTCCCTCTTTGCTCTACATCCAATCTCCTTATATTCTTGTCTCCTCTTTTCAGTTCTCTCACTGTCATATTTCTTCTTGGCTAACCTCTTTCTTTGAACGGCATCCTGCACTTCATTATTCCACCACCAGGTTTCCTTATTCTCTATCCTGATGACACACCAAGTACCTTCCTACCTGTAGTCTACATATTTGTAGTGGGTATACTGTCCTTAGAAACCAAAGTACACTGAGTAGTATAATGTAATCATCAATTTCTTTTCATTTTTAAGCATATTGAACATTTCCAAATTTCTCTGATGCTTATATTGTACTTGTACTTTGTACCACAGTTGGCTTTAAACATGTTATAGAATAAACAGTATCAAAGCAAAACATGTTTAAGTATTAAGTATAGAATTATACAATAATTCGCTGGATAAGGAAATGTAATAAAAAAGCGCTGCATACAGACATAAACTGTTACAGAAGCGTTTAACTGCCATTTAACGTATCAATGACACGTGCCTAATGATATATTACATATATATTACATATCACTGGGCACTTTTAACTGAGTATACAGTCCTGAAATTCTTAAGCTTTTCTAGTCGACATACTCCGTATACCTGCGTATCGCGTACACCACTGCTTCCTACCTGTCTCTCTAATTACTGTTGCTGTATAGTCCAGTCATTTGAAGCTCTTTCTTACCACCCAGAGCCTTTAACAACTCCTCTCAATTTCTCACATTCTTCTTTTCTCAGCTTCCACATTTAGTTTTCTTCTCTGATTTTACTCTTTTTATCTTCTTCACAACAACAGTCATTCTACACACAACCATCCGATGTATATCTGATATATATACAGTATATATTTATACTGTATATTATATACTTTCTATATGTAAGTAAAAATTATAAATATGCAGGTTCCTCTTGTAAATGAGTCCCCGTGGCTCAATGAGTCTAGCCTGTATAAATAAAGGTTGAATAAAAACAAATACCATAAAAAGTACATGAAGAATTTAATAATAAAACATGAATATTAATCAAATTGACCAAGTTAAAGATAATTCTGTGTTGGCTAAGGTGGAGAGGATTCCAAAAGTTAATCCGTTGTTGACAAAAATCCAATCATCACTTCCTGAGAGGTTCATTAAGATCCCTCCAATCATTCATGAGATATTTTGCTAACAGACAGAGATGTCTTGACTCCAGGAGGTAATGGCAAAGTTTTCTAAACAAATATTGTGTGACCTGTTAGCGCTCAGAATATGTGCTGTGAAGGACTCCCAGCTACTCCCACACCAACATCTCAGCTCCATGGAACTGATTTATTAACAGGGTCACTTAGCTGTGGCGGCCATCTTGAATGGACTGACTCCACAGGTTAATGAACATGAAATTATTACTTTCTGAGAGTGTCAGTCAACCAGCCTACTGGTTCATAAGATATTGTTGTTATGATACGGACTACCCAGTGGGAACGAGAACCAGAACGACAAG
>NC_056503.1:11048987-11052230 GCF_014905685.2 Nematolebias whitei
TGTTATGATACGGACTACCCAGTGGGAACGAGAACCAGAACGACAAGAGCCTCAAGTAAGCAAAAACAGTGTTTATTATTTACAGTGAATGGAAAAAACGAGTATATACAAAAGTTGGCCTGGGACTCCTGAAAAAGGGAGAGACAGGGTCAGGACAAGGAGGCAAGTGGAGGCAGCTCAAATGGTGGAATAAATTGTTTTGTCTTTCCTTACAGGCAACTCCTTGTGTGGAGAGGTTGTTGGGGAAAATCCAAAGGCAGGCAAGTGGTTGGAGGCCAAAGGTAACAGAGGCGAGACTCCGACACTGGAAGAACCAAGAGCAGGATCCGGGATGACCAGGAAACTGTAGACACAAAAATACACGGTAAGAAATCCTTTTCATATACTCAAAGTACTGGCTAGGGGCACAACTACCAGAGAGGAAGTAATGCTCCAGCGACGAGAAGAGCTTGACTGCAGCCTTAAGTAGTGGAGGAGCTCGTCAGGTGGAATGGTCGTCAGCTGTGGATGATTGGCGGCCATCTTGGGGCTGCAGCAAGTTCAACTCTTACAATTGTGCTAACAGGACAAATGAACACACAGACAAGACTTTAATTCCTTCTGATGAGTTTGTTTGAGAGCAGCTTAAATGTGGAGTCAGTCCTCGATACTTCAATATGTTTTAGAGCTTCAAATTTTTTTTTTCAGCAGACTGAGTCCGGTAAAAACCCTCGCTCTCAGCTAGAGCCCGTGTTGTTTTATGACATTTCTGACCGCAGCAGGAGTAAACGTGTTTCTCCATGACAACTCCAAAATGGCATCTCATCTCTAAAAGCATTCACGCCTCCCCTCAGTGCACATCAGTTCACAACACCTCTAACGTAAGCCCGCAGCCTGAGCGCTGCATAGAGGCTCTTTCATGGCCCTTTCTGTGGGAGCCCCCCTTGGATCACCCCAGGAGAATCTTAGGAGCGGGTGACGGCGGTGAGGGATTTAACCTGGCTGATGTCTGTAAAAAAAAACATGACACAACACAAAAACGCATGTCCGCTCACCGAGCATTACGCAGAGTGGCAATGAGTGTGTTCCCTGGACAGATGGATGGACCGTCTGATCAGCAGGGGTTACACACTGCAATTCGCAGCTCAACCCCCACCGTTCAGAGGGATTATAGAGACGGTTCTGTCATCTCCAGAACATAACTCGTCTCTCCACTCAGAAGTTCAGGGACTACTGATAAAAAAAAAACATAATTTCCAGGGTTCCCAACGGAGAGGAAAACACGAGGTTTTACTCACGTTACTTCCTGGTCCCGAAAAAAAACAGAGGGATGAGACCCATTCTCGACTTGTCCATGTTCAACAAATCGATCATGGAGAGACAATCCCATATGCTGACAACCAAACAGCTGTTGGACAACATTCACCAGAACGATTGGTTTACCTCCATAGATTTAAAAGACACATATTTTCACATTCCCATCATTCCAAAGCACAGGAAATTCCTGCGCTTCTCCTTCCAGGGGATCCAGTACCAATACAACAGGCTGCCGTTCGGTTATTCCCTTGCCCCATGCACGTTTTCAAAATGCGTGGAGACGGCTCTGAAGCCATTACACAGGACAGGAATGAGAATTCTTTTTTATCTGGATGACCTGCTGCTGTTAACTAGATCCTGACAGGAAGCGGCTGCACAAACCAAAACGTTGATGTTGCGCCAGCTAAACCTGGGGTTTTCTATAAACTGGGAAAATAGTTTGGTTCTCCCATCCCAGATGATTGTTTATCTGGGAGTGGAGCTAAATTCAGTCACAACGAGAGCCCGCTTATCACAGCCGAGAGCCGAAGCTCTGTCAGCTCAGCTCCGCCGCGTCAAACCCCACAGTGTAGTAACAGCTTTATCGGTCATGAGACCTTTGGGAATGATGTCATCAGCCCATGATGTGGTTCCACTGGGGCTGCTTCACATGAGATGCCTGCAGAGATGGTTCGCCCGCCTGCGCATAGACCGGGTGTGTCAGAAGAGGCAGATGATCTCCGTGCACCCCTCCGTGAGAACCGATCTGACTCACTGGGGAAAGCCCCTCATTCTGTCTGTTGGATAAATTAAAATGTTATCATTTAAAACTGTTTTTAGTTCTATGTCATATAGGCTTCGCCCTTTAAGGCTGTCGCTGATGGGTTTATCCCGTTATGCAGAGCATAAGCACTGAAAAAATTTAGTCCACGCCCACCTGCTGTGTGGGCCCCACCCGGTCCGTATAAATTACGTTAAGAGCGGGAAATCGGCTCCCATTTTTTCTTCAGCGAGCTAATATAGCACTGTCAGAAGAACAAAGAGGATAAATTGTGTAAATGACCAACCTTTGTGAAGGATGCTTGGCCCGGCAGTCGACCTCCGGTCGTCCGGTGAGTTCTCCTCCCCGAGGAGAAGATGACGAGCAGTCTTATTCCAAGGTAAGCGTCGGGGAACATTTCCCAGTGACAGGTCACTACAAGCTGGACAACGCCATCTTGTATTTTTTCCTCTTATCGCCGACCCTCGGGGCGAACCAGATGGTTCCCCCGGGGCAAGGCGTGCTCAGCTGCAGCCCCCGCTGCTCATTCCCTCCTGGGGAGCGTAGTGTAGGTGGAGGGGGGCTGAGTGAATGCTCACCCCATCCCACCTCGTTTCGCATCGGCGATCACACCGCTCCCGGCCGACAGCGCCCTCTCGGTTGCCCGGCGGAACCCAGGAGGAGGCTGACATGAAGGGACCCCTTTTTTCTACGTCCCTCGCCTTTTCCCGCCAGTTCGGATGATCGGCGGGAAGGTTGTTTTTCACTGGGCTCCACTGTGGCTCACCGTCTTGATCCATACGGCCTCGCTTTCCAACAGGACGTTCGACGGGCGAGGCCACAGACGGTTCTTTCCTGGTAGATTGGAGGAGTCGGTCCCCAGTCCGCTCCCATCACCAGAGTTGAGGGATTCACCGAGCGGGCTATTCTTCGGTAACCCCCCTGGAGCCAAGCCTCGCGGAAGCTTCCGGTGCGAAGCTGCCCAGGTCGGAGCAGCGTCCCGTCCCTCCGGAGGAACACGAACCAGACGGCGACCACGCTCTCCAATCGAGCCCACCGATGTATTTTCAGGCAGCCGCAGTTAGCAACAACGTGCGCTGCTAGCATATAGCATGTCCAAGGGACTGAAGGCCGCAGACCTGCCTTGGAGACAAAGAACTCCCTCTGTAAGGCAGCTGACGCCAGCTCAACATATGTGCCTCTCCCAC
>NC_056503.1:11052330-11055724 GCF_014905685.2 Nematolebias whitei
GCAGAGTCCTGGCCTGATGATGTTGATCTTCTGTGCTGGGCCATCCTGAGGAACCCAGACCCAGACCAGTGGTCATTCCGTATGTTGAGGGGGTATCAGAGAAACTGAGACGTTTATTTTCTAAACATAATGTCCCAGTGGCTTTTAAACCCCAAAATACATTACGGCAAAGACTGGTTCATCCCAAAGATTCAGTCCCCCGGCACAAACAGAGTAATGTTGTGTATGCTGTTCAGTGTCAGGAGGGCTGTGATCAGTCTTACATCGGGGAAACAAAACAGCCACTGGCCAAAAGCATGGCCAGTGGCTGCAACAGTGACATCAGCAATGAGAGTGAGTGATTTATCTGCACTCTCTGTTGCTCCTTCATGCCTCAGGATTCAAGCTGACGGCAGCTCAGCTGTGCTGAGACCTAACGCAGCTTTCATCCCTAAAAACAACACAAGTTCATTTAAATTGAGAATGATAACCTTGGATGGGTTTTATCCTCCTCCTCATAATTCAGAGGAGGAAGAAACATCTCACCTCCTCTGTCCCGTGCACGCGCTTCCATGCTATGTAGCACGCACGGCCACACTGCGTCGTTCTCAACACCTGTTTGTGCATTACAGAGATAGCTCCGCGGGTCGCCCTTTATCCACTCGGCGCCTCTCACACTGGCTGTGTGAGGCTATTTCTGAAGCTTACACATCACCAGAGCTGGACCCTCCAGAGAATCTCAGAGCTCATTCCACCAGAGGGATTTCATCCTCTACGGCTTTGCATGGAGGGATGACAGTGGAGGACATTTGTACGGCAGCTGTTTGGTCATCACCTTGTTCATTTATTCGTTTTTATCTATGTGATGTTTCTGCCTTCTCCATGACTCATTCTGTTCTCATGGTTCTAATAGAATGATTTTTTACTTGTTTCATGGAGCTTCGTTTTAAGCTCACATCTGCCTGCATGCAATTACAGTGTGAGACAGTTATTATCAATCAGTTCATGACTGCTGTTTTTATTGTTACTAATCAGTTCATATTGTTACTAATCAGTTCATATTGAAGAGCTGTTGACTGTTGATCTGGGGATCTTTTTCTGAGGTGGTGTTCCTCTACATATCCCCCACTTTTTGATTTTAAACCCCGATGGATGTGAATCGAAAAACTCGTTGTCCACACCTCAGGAATGTTCCAAGAATGTTGTAGTACATTCCCAAATGTCAAAGCCTATAATTCCATGGAAAGAAAAAATTGAAGTTATCCCACATGAAGTCAGAAGGAATAATTCTAGGTAGGGAAAAGATCAATGTTCTAGGTTTTTCCCAGTGTGTTCAAAATGATTAATTCCAAGTGTGTTCAAAGGGTTAATTCCACAACGTGAAACAGGAAAGGCAACGGTATTCCATTTAAATTCAAAGCGATAATTCCACAGAAAGGGAAAGGAAAATTCAAGGGTATTTCATGTGAAGGCCAAGGGGTCTTCTGGAAGGCATGGATGATGTCACTCTCTGGAACGATGGGTTGGATCATCAGGAGATGCAGTGATGTCATCTGGATTATAGATGGGATCATCTGGATGATGCAGTGTTGTCATCTGGATGATAGACCATTTGGAGGATGCAGTGATGACATCTGGAGGAAGGATTGGACCCTCTGGATGATGCATCATGATGGCGCTCATCTGGACCACAGGATGTTGGCGTAGGATGGTACCCATCTGGTGATTTCTGGTGACCATCTAAACTAAGTGTCTAAATGCTTTGTTCATGTAATGGAATCCTAAAGATAAATCTGTATGCATGCAAATCTAATGTCAACTTAACTGACAAAATAAATTGTTCACAGTGTTCTTGGGTAAGAATAAGATAATCTAATGCATCTACTTTTGTATACGGGTACGTAGACAAAAACGTGTGTAGGCTAATGATTAAATGCTGAAGAAAAATAAAGCATGCACTAAGAAATTTGGTGTAAAAATAAGTAAACAAAAATTTAAGAAGCTTAGTTCATTATGTTTAACAATTTTGTTTACTAAAAATGGATCACTCACGTGGTGAGTGTTGAATGAATTTTAAAACAAACTTTAACACGTTGATAGGCTTAGTGTGAGCACAAACAAGAACAATCCTGACGATGACAACCAGAAGTAGATCTCCCCCACTTGTTGGTTGTTATCTTTTCGACCGTTAGTTGTTTTGCTTCTTAGCTTGATCCAGTGGTCAAAGAATGTTGAATTTTGTTTTAAAGTGTATTGTTAATAGGTCTAAGGTGTTTTATCGTACCTATTTATTTTAAAAGTAAAATTTATTTAAAGATTCGTAATCTTAAGTTTTGAAATTTTCTATTTTAAGAAGAGTAAGGTTCATTTGAATTTTGTAGTTTAATTAGCCTACTTTTGATTTTAGTTAAGGTTTTTAGTTTAAAACTCTTTTTTATTAGTCCTTTACTTTGAGCCTTGTGTGGCTTGATCTAGTTTGAGTACACAACTGTAGACATTTGGTTTGTTATTAGATGTATTCTTGTCCACCCTGGAAGGATGTTGTGCGTGAGCATTCCAGCTTTGGAAGTTTTCTGTCCAGTGGGTGGTGTGAAAGTGTACCAGACCTTTTTCTTCCCCCACTTGAAGCTTTTCATGGGAGGCTTTTTGGTCATAGTATGTTTTGAGTTGTTTAGTCATCTTGTTAAGATGCTTTTGGTTAAAGGTGAAGGTGTTTCTCGGTTGTTAATTCCGATCTTTTATATACTCATGTTTGGTGTTTTCACCAGGTTTGTAGTATGTGTGTAAAGGAAATGTAGTTTGTTGATCATTCATCTTAGATGAAGAGATGTCAGTAGATTGATGTGGAGCTCACAGCAAAACTTTAGATTTTAGTGTTTCTTGCGGCTTAAAATCTAAAATATTTGGATTATTTCAGGAATTCAGTTTTTAGCTAAACAACCTGATAAATTTTGCAACTCTGACACTTTTCAGAGTTGAATTATACATCTATAATTCTCTCATAAGTGTAAGAAATATAACAATTAACGTATGTGTTGAGGGACTATGTTGAGGGAGTATCAGAGAAACTGAGACGTTTATTTTCTAAACATAACGTCCCAGTTGCTTTTAAACCCCAAAATACATTACAGCAAAGACTGGTTCATCCCAAAGATCCAGTCCCCCGGCACAAACAGAGTAATATTGTGTATGCTGTTCAGTGTCAGGAGGGCTGTGATCAGTCTTACATCGGGGAAACTAAACAGCCACTGGCCAAAAGGATGGCCCAGTACAGAAGATCAACATCATCAGGCCAGGACTCTGCGGTCTACACTCATCTCCAGGCCAGCGGTCACTCTTTCAGGGATGAAGATGTTCACATCCTGGATAGAGAGGAACGATGGTTTGAGAGAGGAGTAAAGGAGGCCATCTTTGT
>NC_056503.1:11055824-11058809 GCF_014905685.2 Nematolebias whitei
ATGGTCGCTTGTCCTGAGTCTGGTTCTGCTAAAAGTTTCTTCCTCATCAGGGAGTTTTTCCTTTCCACTGTCTCCTTCATGCTTGCTCATGATGAGAGTTCTGCGATGGAGTTAATCTCAAATTAGTCGGCTCCCCAGATAAATAGTGTTAAATTATTATTTTTATATATGAATATTTCTGTTCAGTGCCCTGAGATGACTTCTGTTGTGACTTGGTGCTACATAAATAAACTGAATTGATTTGATTTTAAATATATTGCTCTCTAATGGATTTTATGTGGTACTGCAGGCCAATTTCATACTGCATCCATGTGTAACTTTATTTTACTTATATGGTTATTAATATACATTTTTATTGTTTCTTTCAGTTTCAGATAACCACACACATATTCACATAGATGCCCATCATCATCTGTACCCTCATCTTCCACGTACCTGCTACTACTGTATTTCCTCATCAATAAACCGTCTGAACTGCACCATTGGATCTGGACTATTCCTTCTGACCGAGGAAGATTCAGTTGATGAACAATCTGCAATTAGCACATGTTAGATGCACACAGTCTCTTACAAATTCATTCAACCTTTGTACAGTTTAATCCCATTGAGCCTTGGGGACTCATTTACAATAGAGACCTGGTTTTAACAAAGAGTGATGACAACAGCAGACAATCATAAAGGATGCGTACAAATTGAGAAGAACAAATGAAATAAAACGGTATTAAAAATGTAACAAAAAACAGCTAGGTTGTAAGGTGATGTAGAAAACTAAAAACAGGAACATGTCTGTGTTGGTTTTTGTCATGATCTTGGTATGGTATGGTATGGTATGGTATGGTATGGTATGGTATGGTATGGTATATAGTTTATTCATTTTAAAAAAGTACAAAACAATTCCATAACAATATAAAAAAAGATACAAAAGATTTAAAATGAAAGGCAGCAGAAAGAAGAAAAATCTTATTATATCTGCCCCTTTTTTCAAACAATTATTTCAATCATAATAATTTTCAAGTAACAGAACAAAATGATCTTAGCAGATGTTTGAAGCCACTTAGAGAGGTCAAGGTCAAGAGCTTCAGATGTTTTTGCAAGATATTCCAGGAAACAGGAGCAGAGTAGGAGAAGACCCTTTTGTCTAGTTCAGTCCACACAAATGTCATCTAATGTCACAACTAATGTCATCATCCACTGGTGTTTGACATAAATATCCTAATTAAGCTGACTTTAATATTTAGCTCTTGCCTTAAGGGCAATATGAAACAAGAGAAAATAATGAAGTGACAATTTATGTTTCCAAAAATCGTAAATCATTTGACTCTAAGGTTTGCTTTTTATCTGATTCAGTGGCATCTAGTGAACTCTGTTATAAATCAGCTATGCTTTATACAATCCTTATCAGCACAAACATGTTACTCTACCTTTACTATATGTACAGTAGTTGTATTCTTCAAACAAACCATACAGATGTGAAGTTAATATAAAATACAGGTAAATTTTACTCATTTAGTAACATTGCCAATAAATGTATTTTAGCATAAAGTAGAGATCCTCACGTCACATGGAATTCATAAAATCAGTTTGCTGTTTATTGTTCATAAAAATAATATATAGTGTTTAAATTTGTATGTGATTAAATGTTCCTGCTAAGAAAAACACAGCTCTCTGATAATATATATGCAGTAGTCTCTAATCTCTAATTTACAGTACTGTATATACAGGTGGGCAGCATGGTGGTACAACTGGTAGAGCTGCTGCCTCTCAGCGAGAAGGTCGTCAATTCAAATCCCGGTTCGGGGAGAAAACAATTCAAATTCAAAAGTACTTTATTAATCCCAGTGGGAAATTATAATTATAATTATATATATTGACCTTTCTGGGTGGAATTTGCATATTCTCTCCATGTTGTGTGGGTTTTTCCCAGGTACTCCAGTTTCCTCCCACAGACTAAAAACGTTGGTTACGTACGGTAACCCCAGATTCTATGAGTATAGGCATAGCCCTTTAAGGCTGTTGCTTAGTGGGTTTATCCCGATATGCAAAGCATCGCACTGAAAAATTTAGTCCACACCCACCTGCTGTGTGGGCCCCGCCCGGTCCATATAAATTACGTTAAGAGCGGGAAATCGGCTCCCAAAAATAGCTTTTTCTTCAGCCATTTAGGAGCCAGTGAGGCCCAACGCTTAAAGGGCTACGCCTATCCTCATAGAATCTGGGGTTACAGTACGTAACCAGCGTTCTATTTCGTATAGGCTTCGCCCTTTAAGGCTGTCGCTTAGTGGGTTAAGGGCGAAGCGGATGTTGTCCTCGCCTCACTGGGTCCATTCGAACACCGTATGAAGCAGAAGCTTGCCCAAAAAACGTCTTGTCACTCAACTCCCCATGTGCGTAATTACGCATTGCGTAATTATGTGAGCCATGCACAGATGCATGTTGTGTAACTATGCGTTCTGAATGCATGAACGCCCCGGAAAACTTCAACAGGGAGGGAAAAAAAAAAAAAGCTGAAAAGAGCCATAAACCGACCGGTTTACAGCTGAACCGTATAAACAGATTAATAATAACAGGAGATCTGATTATTAATCAAAAGAACTGATTGGTAACAATAGTCATGAACTGATTAGTAACAATAGAACCAAAATAACAATCACAACTTGTGACTGATAACAACATCTCACATTGTAATGCATGCAGACAGATGTGAGTAAAACGGAGTTCCATGAAACAACAATATTCATTCTGTAAAACACTAAAGACAGAATGTGTCATGGAACGGGCCGTCACATCACATAGATAAAAGCGAATAATTGAGCAGGGTGTTGATCACGTAGCCGCAGTGCAAATGTCCTGCATCGACATACCATTATGAAGGGCAGTCGAAGATGCGATACCCCTGGTCGAGTGTGCTCTGAGGTTGACAGGAGGCTCTAAATCTGATGTTCTGTAGGCTTCAGAACCTGGCCTCACATAGCCAGTGTGACAAGC
>NC_056503.1:11058909-11061025 GCF_014905685.2 Nematolebias whitei
GCTGACTGGAGTCCTGTTTGGGTTTCTTCTCTGCTGTCAGGAAGGCCCAGTTAGGATATCCACATTGCTCTAGAGCCTGTTTTGTGTAGGATTTCTCCTTCTGCCTGGCTCCCGAGCTAGTGGGGATGCTGTCTGCTCTGTGATACAGAGTCCTGATGACTCCTAACTTGTGCTCCAAAGGGTGATGGGAGTCAAACTGCAAATACTGGTCTGTGTGGTTGGGTTTGTGGTACACCTCGGTTTGCAAATGTCCTCTATCAGAGACTGAGACCTCTCAGTCCAAGAAAGCCAACCTGTCATTTTTTACATCTTCTCGTGTGAACTTGATGTATTTATCCACAGAGTTGATGTGGTCAGTAAAATGTTGGACTTCCTGCGATTTAATTTTAACCCAGGTGTCGTCAACATACCTGAACCAATTACTTGGTGGTGTCCCTGAAAAGGACGTCAAGGCTCTCTTTTCTACCTCCTCCATGTACAGGTTGGCAACAATAGGAGAAACTGGAGACCCCATAGCACACCCATGTTTCTGCCTATAATATTGCTCCGTCAGCAATATTGCTGCATCAGGATAACACGAGAGAACGCTCAACGTCAACTATAATTATTGTGGAGCCACGGGACGATCCACCGCTGGGGTGGACGTGCCTGCTCACAGCCTGTGGTCGTAATGCTTCTTCACCTCCCTCTCTCCCTCTGATATCACGGTTTTCTGAACCGAGCTCAGGAAGAGGGACTGACAGCTCCTCTGTCCCAAGTGCGTGAACGCATTATGGTTCCCAGGCCTACGACACTTGTTATCAGGGCGCTCGTGGAACCTGCCGTGTAGGGAGGACGCTCTCCTCCAGGTGGGAGGAACGATCAGGAGTTAATTAGAATAGGCCAGCACCTGTGGTTTGGCCGCTGTGCGGATCTTTTTGAGAGGATGGATCTCTCTCATGATGTAGTGCGTACGATTCAGGATTCACGTGCTGCAACCACCACAGCACTGTTCACATCAAGTGGTCATTTTTTTTTCAGCACTGCGGTACAGAGAAAGGCATAGAGGCCACTTCATGTCCACTGTACGACATGCTGTCCTTTTCTGCAGCAGTCGATGGACAGAAATCTGGTGTCCAGCACGATTATCGTATGATGCAGCCATGTTTTCTTCTTGTCTCAAAGTTGTCGTAGACAGAACAACCTTTAATCATCCTCTGAAGGAGCATTTTGACTCAGATTGATATAGCAGCTGTGGGCCTGTTTGTGACACGAGAAAACACTCGGTGTCAATTATGGTTTTCTGTGAGCCCACGAGACGAACCACCGCTGGGGGTGGATGCGTTTGCCCACAGCCCATGGCCCAAAATGCTTCTGTACGCGTTTTCCTCCACCTCCTCTGATCTTATGGTTCTTGAATCGAGTTCAGGAGGAGGGATTGACAGCTCTCCTGGTGGCCCCCGAACGCGTGAGCGCACCATTGTTCCCAGTCCTGCAACACCTGCTGTCGGGGTGCCCGTGGAAACTGCCGTGGAGGGAGGACGCTCTCCTCCAGGCAGGAGGAGCGACCAGGAGTTACCCAGAAATAGGCCAGCACCTGTGGGTCTGGCCGCTGAACGGATCCTCTTAGAGAGGATGGGTCGCCCACAGGATGTAGTGTGCACAATTCTGTTTTCACGTGCTGCATCTACCACAGCGCTGTACACATCAAAGCGGACAGCCTTTCAGCGCTGGTGTACAGAGAAGAGTGTAGAGGCCACCTCATGTCCATTAGGTGGCATGCTGTTCTTTCTGCAGCAGCTGATGGAAAGAAATTTGGCGTCCAGCACGATTAAAACGTACGCTGCAGCCATCTCTTCCTGACACGAAGGTTTCTGAGACAGAACAGGTTTTAATCATCCGCTGATGAAGCGTTTTCTAAAAGGTGTACAGAGACGCAGGTCTGTTTCACACCCACTTGTTCCAGAGTGGGATTTAATACTGGTCCTGCAGGTCCTGATCAAAGCTCCATTTGAGTCTTTGGATCAGGTTCCACTTAAATTCTTGTCTATTTAAACAGCCCTGCTGTTGGCTTTAACATCCGCTAAGAGAGTGAGTGATTTATCTGCCCTCTCTGTCACTCCGTCATGTCTCAGAA
>NC_056503.1:11061125-11061917 GCF_014905685.2 Nematolebias whitei
AGGAAGGTGGAGTGACGAGCCAGGAGAACCTCTGGGACCTCGTTCTCTGGCTGCGATGCGGGGCGGCAGACATCAAAAGTGGCGCACCGGTTGGGGATGACGTCAGCTGCCCTGTAGATGGAGCGTACTGCAGGGGCCGATAGCATCGTTAGCAAGCAGCCGCTACGAGAGCGGAGCGAGCCGAAGGTCAGAGGGGCCCACCGTCTCTTCCCGCCTCTGAACGTGTACGCCAACAGCGTAACGTGTTGTTCGCTGCGGCCGTGTAGAACACATGCTGGTGAGCTCAGTTGGAGAGCGGTGTCACCGTCTCGGTTACGCTAACCAGAGGCACGGGACGCTGGTCCACCTCGCATCTTGCTCCAATGAAACCTCCGTCAGGCTTGGCTCCAGGGGGCACTGAGGGACTTTCCGCTCGGTGAACCCCTGCTCTGGAGATGGGTGCGGACTGTGGAGACCGCCCCCCCCCCAATCTACCAGGAAAAACCGGCTGTGGCCTCGCCCGTAGGACGTCCTGTTGGGAAAACGAGGCCAGATGGATCAAGACGGTGAGCCAGAATGGAACCTAGTAAAAACAACTTTCCCGCCAGATTATCTGAACTGGCGGGAAAAGGCGTGGGGCTTAAAAAAGGTCCCTTCATGTCAGCCGCCTCCTGGGTTACGCCGGGCAACCCCAGAGGGCGCCGTCGGCCGGGAGCGGTGTGATCGCCGATGCGAAACGAGGTGGGATGGGGTGAGCATTCACTCATCCCCCCTCCACCGACACTACGCTCTCCAGGAGGGAATGAGCAGCGG
>NC_056503.1:11062017-11062784 GCF_014905685.2 Nematolebias whitei
GAGGGGCTGCAGCTGAGCGCCGCCTGTCCCGGAGGAACCATCCGATTTGCTCAGAGGGTCGGCAATAAGAGGAAAATTACAAGATGGCGTTGCCCAGCGTGTAGCGACCTGTCACTGAGAAATATTCCTCGGCGCTTACCTTGAAACAAGACTGCTCGTCAGCTTCTCCTCGGAGAGGAGAACTCATTGGACGACCGGAGGTCGACTGCCGGGCCAAGCATTCTTAACAAAGGTTGGTCATCTACACAACTTTCCTTCTTCGTTCTTCTGACAGTGCTATTAGCTTGCTGAAGAAAAAATGGGAGCCGATTTCCCGCTCTTAACGTAATTTATATAGACCGGGTGGGGCCCACACAGCAGTTGGGCATGGACTAAATTTTTCAGTGCGATGCTTTGCATATCGGGATAAACCCACTAAGCGACAGCCTTAAAGGGCGAAGCTGATACGAAATAGAACATGCATGTTAGACTGACTGGTAACTCTATTGTCTCTAAGTGTGAGTGAGAGAATGAATGGTTGTTTGTCTCGTTTGTCTCTATGTGTCTCTGTGATGGACTGAGACCTGTCCAGGGTGTACCCCGCCCCTCGCACAGTGATTGCTGGACATGGGCACCGGTGATCCCCGTGACCCAAAATGGAAGAAGCAGGTCAAAGATAATGGATGGATGAATTATACAGGTACAGTATAATCACCATGCTTTATATTGCAGAACATCACATCCTCAGGGGACGGTCCTCTCACTGTTTCTGTTCACCCTCTACACCT
>NC_056503.1:11062884-11064260 GCF_014905685.2 Nematolebias whitei
CCCCTGCAGTATGCTCCGTCTACAGGGCAGCTGACGTCATCCCCAACCGGTGCGCCACTTTTGCTGTCTGCCGCCCCGCATCGCAGCCGGAGAACGAGGTCCCAGAGGTTCTCCTGGCTCGTCACTCCACCTTCCTCTCAGGAGAGCTGCAGGAGCTTGTTGGAGGTCCTCTTTTCATCAGCGAGAGATCATTTCAAGATGCTCTACGGCTGCACAACGCCTCCCCAGCTCTGTTACGCCAGCCCCTCCTTCAGACATCCCCGGCATCCGGAAGTTCTTTTTTTTTCCCGGACTTCGCCAACAGGAGGCCCTCCAGGACAACAAACAGAGCTCAAGGGAGGATAACCAGGTGTCGGTTTGCTGGAGGTGTGTTGATGACACGATGTGAAATAAACATCATTTTATGATGAAGTGTCTTTTAGCCAGGCTGTCAGCATGGATTATCTGACAAGCAGCCCCATCACACACACTCATCACGAATGAGCCTTTTAAGGTTGTTTTCATTCACTGCCAACGGTGCCAACACACGCTCCCGCGGCATGAAAGCGCGCACGCAGCTCTCAGCGCCCGCCGTTCACGTCAACGTTAACGTGAGACCGCAGTACGAGCCCAGTAACGTATCTCGCTCTCGGCAGGAGCGACATGCGTTTTTCATCGCAGTGGTGTCAAACGTGCGCTCCCACGGCGTCAGCAGTTTCACAAGCCTCACAGCGGCTCTGCTCCTTCATCCTCGAAGAAGGTTTTCTGAATTAATACTGCAGCTCGTGGAATCACTCAAAAGTTCACGTGATTCGCAGCCAAGAATGAACGCGTTTCTGCAGACCGAGCCCAGTGGTAACCTCGCCCCACCGATGCCGCACGCTGCTTCCTGACTGCACCAGCGTCAACACGCGCTCCCGCGACAATCCTGGCTTAAGGCGTCGCATGAATGAGGGCGCGCACACACAACTCTTCAGGGCACGTCGGCTCATACGCGCACCCGCTCCCCGAACGTTTACACGGATCAGCTGCACACAATGTGAGCATAGCACATGAGCTGCGTCCCGCAGCATCAGCAAACACACAACGATTTGCATGCTCGGGGGCGCGCGTGTTTTCTTTCTCATTCAGCGCGCACCAGCTCACATCAGCATGCATGTGAGTTTCACAGCATAAATGCGTGCCCGCTTTATAACTTATAAACGAGTGGCAATGAACGCGCTCCAGACGGATGGGCGAACCGTTTTCATCCGGGGATTCATGCTGCAGTACAGCTCAAACCCCGGTGTGGAGGAACTCTGTGACGTTTTCTGTCATTTCTGAACAGATCTCGTCCTCTCTCGCAGAAGTTCAGGAAATTCTGTTTTAAATGTAATTTTTAGAGTCTCAGAAGGAGA
>NC_056503.1:11064360-11065692 GCF_014905685.2 Nematolebias whitei
TCTTCTTCTACACTGTGGTGTGCTGGAGAAGCAGGGTGAAGAAAGCTGATGCCAACAGACTCAATAAAGTAATGAAGAGAGCTGGTTCAGTTCTGGGAGTGGACCTGCACTCTCTGACAGAGGTGTCTGAGCAGAGGATGCTGAGGAAACTGCTCGAGATCCTGAACAACACATCACACCCCCTACATGACACACTGGACTCTTACCGCAGCACCTTCAGTCGTAGACTGAGACCTCCGAGGCGCTCCACAGAACAATACAGGAAGTCCTTCCTCCCTGTGGCTATGAAACTTTTCCACTCCTCCCTTTTTCTACACATACACCATAAGCGTCGCAACCATTATATGTGAAGGGGACAAGTCCCCCCCACATTAAAAAAACGTTTATTTGAACACCCCCCACCCACCCCACACACACACTTTTACTAAGAAACATTAGTTCAGTTTAGCGCAGTTTCTCTTTCTTCGTGAACAAATCCATTCCACTTGATCAATAGGAGAATTCATCCATCCATTATCTTTACCCGCTTATTCCATTTTGGGTCACGGGGGTCGCTGGTGCCCATGTCCAGCATTCACTGTGCAAGGGGCGGGGTACATCCTGGACGGGTCGCAAGTCCATCACAGGGCCACATAGAGACAAACGAGACAAACAACCATTCACTCTCCCACTCACACCTAGGGACAATTTAGTTACCAATCAGCCTAACATGCATGTTTTTGGTCTGTGGGAGGAAACCGGAGCACCCGGAGAAAACCCACGCATGCACGGAGAAAACATGCAAACTCCACCCAGAAAGGCCCCTGGACCGGGGTTTGAACCAAGGACCTGCTCGCTGAGAGGCAGCAGCTCTACCAGTTGCGCCACCATGCTGCTCAATAGGAGAATACTAATAAAACTCCCATCCAGGTTTTCCTGGTTACCTCCAACTCTACACACAGAGCAGAAATTGTGCAGGCAGCAGCTGCTGAGTCTCCTGCTTCGGCAGAAAACGCACACAAGTGGAGAAGATGGAGACACATCTGTGTTGCTTGCTCGCCAGTTTATCGAGCTTAGTGCAGGCAGTTGTTGACCAGGGGTGCTGCTCATAAACATATATTCATGTTAGGAGGATGCTTGAGAGGAGCATCTTAGCTTACCAGTAACTATGACGCTGTAAGACGCTGCAGGTGTAAGAGACGCTGCAGGTGTAAGAGACGCTGCAGGTTTAAGAGACTGCAGGTGTAAGAGATGCTGCAGGTCTAAGAGACGCTGCAGGTGTAAGAGACGCTGCAGGTTTAAGAGACTGCAGGTGTAAGAGACGCTGCAGGTGTAAGAGACGCTGCAGGTGTA
>NC_056503.1:11065792-11072367 GCF_014905685.2 Nematolebias whitei
AGTCCCTCGTTTCTCCCTGGGGGACAGGGTACAGAAACCCTTTGATACGTGAAAAACCGCGAAGTAGGAATAGGCAGCCACAGCCAAAGTTCATGCTCAATAATCCAGGTAAAAATCATAATAAAGTTCATAATGAACTTCAATGTTTTGAACCGCTTTATCTGTGGCTGCCTCAGAGGAGTCGAAGGGGGAGAAGGTGGGTCCTGGAAGCCATCTTAGCACCAGCAAACTGGCTGGTCCACTGTGTGAGTGTGCTGCTTGTGGGACTCAGTTTGTTTGTGGCTCCTCAGACTGATGAAGTCCTTTGGGTGAAGGACGGAACGTCTCAGCAAAAATAAGAAACAGTTCAGATGACCTGACTGAACTTTGTTGGATTTGCTACCTGGATGATTAAGCATGAACACCAAAGATGTTGAAACAATTTGCCCAAGATGTGTAAGTTTGTAAAAAAAAAACACATCAACAGCTTGTTGCAGGATGTTTCTTCATTGATTGACTCTGGATGTTTGGACGAGCAGCAGACGTCCATTATCTATTATTAGTTTAATTGTGCAGTGGATTGCTGAAGGTTTTACCCTCCAGAGAGCATTACAGGCAGAGCAGCTTCATGTTCACACACTGGCAGTGTCATAGCAGGTGCGTTTGATGATATTCTTCAGACGTGGAATATTCCCAAAAGTTCTGTTCATGTTGTGCTCAGAGACCATGCTAAAAACATGATAACGGTGCTGAGCGACACTGCTGGCCTCCCCAGCCTCCTGTGAGTTCCTCACACCCTCCAGCTGGCTGTTAACGAGCGGCTTTTAGCTCCGAGGAGCTGAAGTGGTTTCTGTCGGACGTAATTTTTTTTCTTTCATTCAACCTTTATTTAAACAGGTTAGTCCCATTGAGCCACGAGGACTCATTTACAAAAGAGACATGAATTTTAACAAAGAATGATGACAACAGTGGATAACGACAACAATAGACATTCACAAATGATTCATACAATTATTATTATTATTTTTTAACATTTGAAAACAGAATGACAAAAGGAGAAAGAAACGTAGTGAAAAAACAGCTAGATTATAAGGTGTTGTAGAAAACTAACAACAGGAACATGTCTGCATTGGTTTTTGTCATGAACTTAGATGTTTGAAGCCACTTAGAGAGGTCAAGGTCGAGAGCTTCAGATCTTTTTGAAAGATATTCCAGGAAACAGGAGCAGATTAGGAGACGGTCCTTTTGCCTAATTCAGTCCTCACTGAGGGAACACTGCAGGTAATAATGTCCTGAGAGCGCACGCTGTAGCTGCACCCACACAGAGACATGTAGGAGGAGATGTATGAAGGCAGCAGACCAAGAAGTGATTTAAAGATGAAAATGTACCAGTGGGAGAGTCTGCGTGAAGTTAATGATGTCCAGTTAACCAGTGAATACAGGGTGCAGTGGTGGGTACAATAATCACAGCCAGTTATGAATCTTAGTGCACCATGATAGACAGCATCCAACATCTGCAGGGTTCTTGTAGGAGTGTTCATGTAAATAATGTCACCATAATCAATGGAGGGAAGGAAAGTCACAGATACAAGGCGTTTCCAAACATTCAGAGTTAGTCAGGATCTGTTTCTGAAAAAGAAACCAAGTTTAACTTTCAGTTTCTTTACCAAGTTTTCCACATGGAGCTTAAAAGAGATGCGAGTTGACCAAGATACCCAAATATTTATAGGACTCAACAAACTCAATAGGGACACCATTTGAGGTTAAAATCAGAGGAAGAACTGCTGGGACCAGCTTCCTGTTTGAAAAAAAGCATTCCTTTGGTTTTGTCAAAAATAGTTGGACATTTTAAACACTCCATCTTAGCTTATTCCCGGACTGTAGGGCTCTAAGTAAGTAGAGCTATCATGTTTTAATTAAAAGAAATGCATTTTTAAGTCACTGTGCAATGTTCATGTTCTAACTCAGTAAGTACTTTGTATCAGTACTTGTATCAGCGCATACACAAACCTAAGTGCTCATACTCGTACCAGTTTGATAAAAACTGGTATTGGGCCACCCATAATTGCAATGATTGCATATCGCATGCCATATCACCAATCATGGTAGAGTTTTAATCTAAGATCGTTCTTATGTTTTGAATGTTTTTTTTTCTCCAAGCCTTGTAAAGGACGTGATCACATGGGATACTGCGAAAAAGAAGACCTTGTTAAAACTCTTAGCACTTAGAATATCTGTTGCTAATGACACTCAGCTACTACTGAAGCGCAATATCTGTACAGTAGTCCCACCCCCCACCCCCGCTGCTTCACGGTTTGTTTTTCGCGGACTTGCTCTATCGCGGTTTTTCAAAGAACGATTGGACATGACACACAACTGGCTGATTATTGGATGAGCCACACGATCAGCATGGAATTTTCCACTGTTCCTACTTCATGGTTTTTCACTTATTGCAGGACTTCAGGGTACGGATCCCCCACGATAAACGAGGGACTACTGTAGTCATGTTTTCATTGGTTAAAGTTGATTAGCCATTTTGAACCAGGTTCACACCCAGACAGAGCAGACTCCAGTAGTTAATCACAAAGTTTAAAATGCAGATCTTGTGCAACCATTTGGTGCTTTGAGTATATATTTGGCATGACTTTCAGCTACTACCAGACCCAACTGTAGCTCCATATCTGTAAAATTGACTGTGTTTCAGTCTTTCTTTCCATTTGCCAGAGTGGCTTATCTTTGGAAGCCATCTTGAATTGAACAGATTTTTAAAAAGTAAGAAGGTATAGATGAGCATTTAATGATTACTTTTTGAAAGTTCAAGATAAGGTAAGATACTCTCTTGTTTTAATTAATATGTCATGTAACTGAAACTCAACATGTTGTATAATTTTTTTCTCTGTAGAAAGCTGGTGGTCTACGCTGTCAGCCCCTCTACTGATGAAGCACATCATGGTTTTCAAAAATGCCCTGGCTTTCATGTTAAAGAACGGCCTCCTGCAAACTCACAACCCAGGAGTCAAATACCTGCTGGAAGCCCTCAAGCTGCTCTACAAGGTCAGCTCTTGATGCTTCATATTAGAATGATGACTGAGTTGTGGTGAAATAAGAAATTATGATTATTTTAAGAACTCATCACTTAACTATAAAATTATATTGATCTGTGCCTTTTGTTATTCAGCCAGTTGTAAAGTTTATGTCTTGAAATGCCACATTGTCTGACCCGTAGCGTTTATTGATTGCGTGACGAGTGGCTTGAATGAGTGGAAATGTGTACCAAAGGCTTTATTTCTAACATTGTTTCTGGCTGTTTTTGCTTTTGTTCAATCCATTTCTTTACAGGCAAACAAAACTGGGAAGTCCTACACTGTCCCACTGAACACCTTTTATGTGGTGGAAATCAGTACGGCTCTTTTGCCTTTTGTGGACGTCAGTCTTTGGTTGGGATATTATAAACAGGTAAAAAACAGTTACAAAGTGTCTGATCTGTTTGTTCATTAATTGGTTTAATAAACAATGCTGTTATATTTTTTTTATCTTGGTGAACTAACTTTTTCCCTTTAATTTAAGGATGATGAGCACACACCCGTCAGTTTCTGCCGATACCCCTTTGTTTTGCCTCTGATTTGCAAGACCGCAGTGTTTAACATCTTAGCACGTGTGATGAAGGTACAACTTGTATTCAACATGGCATCATTTATAAATATACTGCTGCATGAGTGATGCTGCCTACTGTCATATGGCTGCAAATGCCCCTCCCGAAGATGTTCTATTAAGACAGCGTTTTGTAACAACAGGAAGCGCATCTTAACGTTTATCACAAGGGTCTGGCGTGGCCACAGTGGTTTTTAGAAGCTCCAGAGTCGTCTGCTGCTCCAGTTTTCCAGCTGACTCTGAGGCGAACACACTTGGTCGAGGACACTTTCAGACAGCTCGCTGCAGCCGATCACTCCGTCTTCAAAAGGGAGCTTTTGGTAAATATAAAAAAATACCGGATTTAATGTTGTTTTATTAAATTTGGGGGAACTAAATGCTGGGGTGGCTGTGCCTGAGTGGTTAAAGCAGTCGTCCTCCAATGCGAGAGTTGGGGGTTCGAATCCACCAGCAGTCACATGGCGAAGTGTCACTGGGCAAGACACTGAACCCCTCGTTGCCTCCGATGTGTGTCCCATCGGTGTTTGAATGTGATAAAGCTCTGATTAGTCTCTTTAGAATGATTTGTTCAATTACCATTGTAGAGATCTAGTAGAGTGCTGTATGAATGGGTAAATGAGGACACAGATTGTAGTGTAAAGCCCTTTGAGTATCTTGAAATAAAGTAGAAAGGCGCTATATAAGTACAGTCCATTTACCATTTTATTTTTCTGAAAGATGCGGGTCCTTGTTTGAATTAGAGCTCAACAACACAGGACACGTTATATATACCGGTACACCTAACTAGGGCTTAATTTGTAAACTGATCAGTGCCGGAATGCAAATAGTGGACAGGCTGACAAGGTGGGGGGCAGGGGTCTGGGGGTCCTCCCCCAGAAAATTTTGAATAAAGTAGATGCGATTTCCTACATTTTGGTGTATTTAACAGGTTGTTAAACATCTACGTTTACCTACATTTGTAAAACACTCTGCTTCTGTCAAACATCCAAATGCCTGCGGGCACGCAACCTGTTGTGTAGCCTCAGAAAGAGAAAGGAGGGGCAGGGGGTGGGGTTTGTCTTTCCCCATTGCTACTGCACAGGGAGCTTCAGTGAGGCGGCTCCCTGAGTGAGCGGCATGGATTGTTTATTTAAAATAATCAAGTGCGACCTGAACCGAGCCTTTGGTCCAGCCCCTCTGCGATCACTGAGTGGGCCAGGCCACCGGGAAATGTCCCGGTGCTCCCGATGGCCAGTCCGCCCCTGATTCAAAGCAGTCGTATTTATTCATAACTTTATTATTAGTAAGCCTGAGAGTTACCGTATCCAAGCAAACAGTTACCGGAACGCACCTTGTTCAAAATAAGAGAGTTCCCAGATCCTGTTCTGGCAGGATCCAACTCCTCTAGAACCTTTGGAGATGACTGTACAAAGAAGGATTCTTCATAAAATGAAGAACATTATAGACAACCCTCAGCATCCTCTTCATCAGACTGTCATACAACAACAGAGTGTCTTCAGTCAGAGGCTTCTTCAGATCCGATGTAAGACAGACGCTACAAGAGCTCCTTCCTGCCCACAGCCATCAGTATCTAGAACAACTCTTTAATGAAACCAGGATGATGAGTTACAACAACATTTAATTTCCCTCTGGGATTAATAAAGTATTTTTGAATTGAATTTGAATTGAATTGAATTGAACTGAATTGAAATTAAGCCCTGCACCTAACACTCCTTTTTAAAAGTCCGGCTCGATTAAAGTAACTAACCATTTAAAACTGGTAGTGATTTTCTTAAATATGATAAAACTTGTTCCTCCACTGAACAGCAGATAACGATTATATATAAGTAAATCTGACTTGACTTGATATTGTTTTCTACAGTTTTTCTTGTGTTTTTATTTCCTCTCCCAGGTTCAATTTAACGACGACAGAAAGACCACGAATGTGAACAAAAAGGACTTTTTTCTCCACCTGTTTGATGAGCTGATGGCTCCTGAATCCGAGATGTTCATGTACAACGAGAGGAAGACTCTAGCCTGGTTCCCCCCACGGGTAAGACCAGTTAATCGAAGAGAAAACCAGTACTTACAAATATGTGGTTAGTAGGGCTGGGCGAGATCTCGATATTTTTTAAATATTGAGATAATTTCATACGCGATATATAATGAGACTATATCGATATATCTCATACTCTACATAGAGTTATAATTATACTTGAAAATCCGCCAGTTTTTCTCCCAGTCTGTGCCTTCATGCTGCCTCTTCTCTCTCCCTCACTGACACTCACTCACAAACCCAGCCCCTCCCCAGCCACTTGTGTGAAAACTAGCTAGATGCATATGCAGATATCAATCGTTACAATAGGTCTTTGTTGACGCACAGTGGAGACACTGTAAATTCATGATAGGTGTGAAAATGATGGTAGCTGCTAAAAAGGAGACATTTGGTGTTCTCCAGGACATTAACTGGTTAGAGCAGCAAGGTAGGAAGTTGCCGGGCCACTAGTCTTCCCATTAAAGAACACGGAGACAGATATCCAGTTTAGGGTGATTTATTTGCTGTGTTTCTTCTGGTATGTACACACAGCAGTAAACCACAAACAAGCTTGAACAACAAGGCTACGTCCGTGTCAGGAGAGAAAAAAACCCTCTAACTGAGCTCTGCGCTTTACACAGAGCAGTGCGCTCACGAGCATCAGAACAGCCACAGTGCATTCAAGAGCATAGGAACTATTCAATTCATAAAGAAACAAGCCATAACCAAACTGAACCTAGCTCAGGAAACAAACCAACTACACAACAGTGTGAGCTTTCTAACAGGAACAGCTTTGTTAGTAAAGGTTGAATGATTATACTTCTTTAGAATCTTGACTTTTTAATCAACAAGTCAGCTTTTCATTATGTTTGCTCTGTATGTTTTCTTTTTAAATTTTAACTGCACAAGCTGTGTTTTTTGGTTTTGTTAT
>NC_056503.1:11072467-11073954 GCF_014905685.2 Nematolebias whitei
GTAAGTTCCTGACTATAAGCTGCTACTTTTTCACCTTCTTTGAACCCCGCGGCTTATACAATGCTGTGGCTAATTTATGGAAGAAAAAAATTGACGAGCTAACAAGCTTCATGCCGCCAAAGCGTTTAGCCTCATCACACCTGGGCACTCACATGGCTGCCCAATGCACGTCTCTCTTGGGGGGTGGGTCCTCTTGACTCAATGAGACTACCTGTATAAATAAAGGTCAGTGTTTCCCCTAGTTTACTTGCCTTAGCAGAGCGCTCATATCTTCCGTGATTTTTGTTGGGGTGGGGGTGGAGACACGTCTGTGTTGTGCACTGTTTGTCGAGCGGTGGAGGGGCAGCATGAGGGAGACTACCTCGATGGTCATAGCTTTTTAGCTAGCGTGTTTGTATTGTGAACCGCTAGCTTAGCGCTACTGCCGGGGAAGGGTGGGGGGTCGGTTGGCAGGGCGCTCAGTTCTATTACAGGGCGGGGTACCCTGCTTGTATAATGGTAGGGGAAACACTGAAGGTTAAAAAAACATCTAACCAAAGAAATTATGGAACAGGTCACAGTGGGCCAATGAAACTTGGTTTCACTGTTGCACTGGGAAGGGAAACAACCCCCCCCCCCCCCGGGGGGGCACAACAAAGTATTTTCAGCCACTCAACATCAGTGTGCATTTAAAATGGCACTCCGAGCTTGGTGGGAGGCTTGGATGACTGGCAGTGAGAAATCATTTATTAAAACTGTCCGCATGCAAAGAGCAACTTTTGCTCAAGTCTGCCAGTGGATCCTGACAGAGGAGCAGAGTAAAAGATCCTCTCGCCAATGGGATTCGAAAGGCAGCTGCGTGATCAAGAGGACAGCACAGGCTCAAAGGCGCAGGAAGATAGTGATCAATGAGTTCTTATTTAACCAGCTGTGTTACAGGCACTATTAAGAAAAAAAAATTATTGCATGTATTTGTGTATGTTACTGGTACATATGTAATTAAAAGTTTTTAAAAATCTTTCTGTGTAAATATCTCATGTTACAACATGGATACCCGTGGGTTAAAACCAGCCTATATACTGGCTATGTACTTAAATATATATATATATATATATATATATATATATATATATATATGTATATATATTTTTTTTTTTAAGTGAGCGTGGCTTATATTCAGGTGCGCTCAATAGTCTGGAAATTACAGTAATCGATGCAACATTTTTATTTTTTTATAACGTACAGTCGCTGAGTTATACAAGTTTAAATTAGCCTTACTCTGCCAGAACAGGGTCAAACTCATTCATGTCCTCCAGTGAAGGTTTGACTCGGAGCAGCTTCTTGAAGAGAGCCAGTGGGAAAGGCAGGTGTATAATGTTGTGGTTGTAAAGAGCCAGGCCACACAGGACACCAAACAGGAAGTAATTCTTCTCTGTCACCTTTGGCTTGAAGGGAATTAAAATCAAATTTTGATTTAGTGCAAATAAAATGTACAAAAAATGTCTCTG
>NC_056503.1:11074054-11075507 GCF_014905685.2 Nematolebias whitei
CTTTTCAACATTTTTGTGCCTTAATTTTATTTTATTTTAAATGTGTGTATGCATGTATGTATATACACTTCGTTCTATTTGTGTTCACTTTATAACCCCCTGGCATTATTGTCTTGTTCATTTTGTTTTATAATGTTGATATTGTTTTTAGCATTTTTGTTAACACTTTCTTTGTCAATGGGATTTACCTGTCTAAATAAAGGTTGAATGAATGCATGAATTGTCATAAATAAATAAATAAATAAATAAATAAATAAATAAATAAATAAATAAATAAAAAAGGCAACAATGTCAAAACGTGGATGGGGAAAAAAAAAAGTTTTTAAGTGGTCTATTAAAAAACACAGAACAACACGCAAGGTAAACGTTGAAAACAAGAATTGTAAAACAAGATGACCCAAAACACCCTAACTATAAATCCAAAGATCACAATAAATGTAGACCCTGATGTGGAAAAAATATTCTCATATGGAGCTGAAGTACTGTTGTATGAAACTGAGATAAACACACAAAGAAACAAGTTAGACAAAAAGTATAGAAGGACTGAAAGTACACAACATCAGTCACACTTGATTTAGTAGGAATAAAACGTCATCGTACCATGTACAATGAAACTGTTGGCATTTCTTCATGTCAACATATAAGAAAAAAGTAAAAAGTAGAGTTAAAAAAAGAAAGACATGAAAATAGAAAAATAAGATACGGAATAAAGTGAAATAGCAGCTGGAGTTATCCACATATGGAAGTGTGACAACAACCTTGCTCCATCTTATACTTTGTATTACAGATCATATTTTTCCATATTTTTCCTACTTAGCTCTCAGACTGCGGGTTTACTTGCGGTTCCTAGAGTTTCCTAAAGTAGAATAAGAGGCAAAGCTTATCAATTATCTTGTGGAACCAACTTCCAGTTTCTGTCCATGAGACACCATGTCTTCTTTTAAGACTAGAAGTCTTTCCTTGTTGACAAATCCTATCGTTAGGGTCATCTTGGGTTTCTTGACTGAACTATCCCTTAGTTATGCTGCTAAAGGTTTAGACTACTGGAGGAAAAACTGACCACATTCCCTCACTCTGCTGCTGTTTTTACTTGCTCTACCTGTTTGTAATTGTAATTATTTCTATCTTAACATGTTTTTTGTCTTTAGAAAGTACACCTGGACGTGTCATTCTGTGCTCGTCTGTCTCTCCTTCCTGTTCCTCTCAAATCCAGCTGGTTGAAGCAGATGGCCGCTCGTCCTGAGCCTGGTTCTGTTGGAGGTTTCTTCCTGTTAAAAGGCACTTTTTCCTTTCCACTGTCGCCTCTGTGCTTGCTCAGGATGGGAGACTGTGACGAAGTGAAGATTCAGCACAATCTGCTGCTTCCTTAGATGTATAAATTTTACAAATTGGCTTTTATTTATGTTTGTGAATGTTTCAGTGCCCTGAGGCAACTTCTGTTGTGACTTGGCGC
>NC_056503.1:11075607-11076761 GCF_014905685.2 Nematolebias whitei
GATGTGTTTATTATTTTTTTCATAATTTTATCTACTTTCACATCATATTGATCTTTTTTATAGATAGTGAAGACTGGTAGGTGGTCACTGACATCCGTGATCAAAATGCCACCCATAAGTTCTTTATTTGTTATATTTGTAAAAATGTTGTCAATCATTGAAGCACTATGGGTAGTAATTCTTGTGGGTTTTGAAATCAATGGATAAAGATTTAAACTGTGCATTTGGTTTATGAATGTTCCGATATTATTTGAGTCTGTTTTATTTCCCAGGTCTATGTTAAAATCTCCACACAAAAAAACTGATTTATTAGAACTTTTTTCCAATACTGTCATGATGTGATTGGTGAATGATTCAATATTTGAATCAGGTGATCAATATACGCAACTTATCATTATATTTTTGGAAGTCTCGTTTAATATTTCAACTGTAATCATTTCCATAATGTTATCCACAGCTACTGACAATTTATTGATCATTTTACATTTAATTTCCTTATTCACAAGTAGAGCTACGCCTCCACCTCATTTATTGTTTCTGTTCACATGATAAAGTTCATACCCTTCAATATTAACACTTTTATATATTTTCTTCATTTAGCCATGTTTCTGAGACTGCTATTATACTGAAAGTTCTAACAGTTCTAACACATTATTATTGTTTTTTTTTAAAGAAAACTTTATTTACCAAAAAACAAATACAAGCAAGTAACTCTAAAAAGGGTATAACAGAGGCAGACTTCGATAAGAACAAAACAGAAGAAATAAAATTAAAGAAACTACAACAAGGGGGTATATGTTTTATAAGATAGAACTTTATTGATCCCGCAGGTAATTGTTGTGCCAGAGTTTCAGTAAAGGAACAAACAAGGATGTGTGTGTGTGTGGCAAGGGCGTCAGAAGCATCCGTAATGTGTAGGGGGGGGGGGGGCAATGTTGTGTGTAGGTGTGTGTGCGTGCAAAGAAGTGTACACTACCGTACAAAAAAGCAGCATTTCACCTATATTTCCTTTAATTCCACACATTTACAGCATGTTTCTCATCAAGTTTGTGTAAATTCAGCTGTGAGTTTTAAAGACATTTTAACTTTAATACACTTTAATACAGAGCCTCAGATCAGCATTATTTGTCTTTATAGAGAAAAAAAAAAAAAAA
>NC_056503.1:11076861-11091198 GCF_014905685.2 Nematolebias whitei
TTCTATGTTATTTTGACTCGGTCAACGTAAAAATGATGCGTGTTTTTTCTTCCGTGTAACGCGCGTGAATGAGTTCATCTTCCCAGTGGAGCTCGATAACTTGTCTTTAGTCCAACCTATTTAGTAGCTGACATTTGCTGCTTTTTCAAAGATATTTCATATGGATTACTCTGCGACTCAAAGTGGATTTAGACAGCGTAAGTTACGTACGTGAATTTGTCGATCGAACTAGTTAGAGCTAGAAAATGGAACGCCATACGGTATACCGGTGTGATTAGCTTCCGGTTAAGGCGAATAAATAAAAATAAATTACCTGTAATAATCAGACACCTTACAAACGTATAATGCAAGTTCAGTAGTGCGCAAACGGCGTTTATAGCTTATTTACAAACTATTATTGCAAGTGTATGCTAACAGTGTTAGCTAGCTAATTTAACGTTGAGTTCCGTGTTGTGTAGGACTATGTTACCCCGGCTGTTGAGATCTGTTTCCTCTCCAGTCATAGAGGGCTATTGTAAACTCTCGTCCATCCTTGTGTTTCCTGATACAAAGGGCAAAAATGGAAGAATAAGAGATAGTTATAGTCTGTATAAACTTAGTATGTTCCTCAAAATAAAATTTTCTAACGGCTAAGTCAAGAGCGGAAACATCTCGACGGGGGAACAAAATCGGACACAACACCAGCTGTGCGTTCTAATTTATGCTGACTGTTTCAATATTAGTTATTATTACATTTTTATTTAAATAGTTTTTATTATTGCACTTTGAATGTTGTTAAAATTGTTAAATAATATAATGCATGTGACAAAACATTAATTAAAAAAGCAATATAGCTAAAATGAACATGTCCAACAAGTCCTGATGCATGCTCAATAATCCAGGTAGAAAAATCTAACAAGGTGAAGTCAGGTCCAGTGGACAGTGCTTCTTTGTACAAATGTTTCATCATCTTTTGTCCAAAGTACTTGTTCAGTCTGAGACACGGCAGCAAACTCGGTTTTATAAAAAGCACCTCATCATGGTGGATCAACCAGTTTGCTGCTGACAGCCAGAACTAGCTATTCACATGTAAAAGGAGGACCATCAGCGTAACAATGGAATGTGGCTGCTTGCTTTTCACAGGGGGCTTTGATAACAGCGTTGTAAGAGGGTGGAAGTTGAACATGCACTGCCCTGTTTAATGACGGACGGGTTCTCTTCACAAAGATGGCTTCATTCACTCCTTTTTCAAACCAACATTCCTCTCTATGGTAGGGAAGAGCAGCCGACCTGGGACCAGAAAGTCGCGGTTCGGCTCCCAGCCATTCCCACATGTCGTGGTGTCTCTGAGCAAGATGCCTAATCCCTAATTGCTCCCTGGTGCTTGCATATGTGCCCACTGCTCCACCTGGGTGTATCCCAGGTGCGATGGGAAGACTGAAGAAGTGTTTTGGATAAAAGATGAAGTGTTTCAACAAGAAGAATCCGTCCAGATGACCTGATTTAACCTTGTTAGATTTTTCTACCTGGATGCATCAGGATAAAATTAACACGATTGGTCTCAAAACTGTGTGAAATGCCTTTGTGTCATATTTACCAGACACGGTAAATAAAGTCCAAAACAAAAGTCACGTCTGAGCTTGAGGCTGGTGTGATCTTGTGACTAGTGTGTTAGAATGTGATCACTCATTTATTTATTTATTTATTCTGTCTTCATGGAGATTACAGATCATGAATGGAGGCACATGTGTACAGAAATGATAAAAGTCAGACATTCATGGACAAATCAGAGTTCTTCTCACACTATGTAATGAACCGTGTGCTGCAAATGTTGAGCAGTTCATCACAATCAGTTCATCTTTGTATTTTACCAAGATCATCTGTCCAGATTAATGCAGACACTGTTTGTTTAGAAAGGCTGTGAAGTGAATCTGTTCAAAGTGGCTGATCAGTGCAGACCGTTTGGAACTGTTACAAGTGAAAAAAATTCAAATGGATGGTAGAAGTGATTTTATTTATAAGCTTTATTAATAATCTCACCTTCAGCAGGTGAAAGCAAGCAATTCTGACAAATATCAGCTGTGGAGAAGAAACAATTTAGGTGACTAACTTGGTCAGAAACATGTAAATGACATACTGTACATGCATGTCCAGATGACCTGACTCAACAATGTTGGATTTGTACCTGGATTATTGAGCATGAACCTTTGGTGACATACATGCTGGTTTGTAGGATTTTTCTTTGTGTTATTTTTGCCTACGTTATAGATTATCTTGAATTAGAACACCCTCAGATCTCTTCCTATGCTTGTGAGATTTCATCTCTTGCCTGTTTCCCAACAGAACCCAGTATGCGTCTGAGGAACAGCTCTGTAGATGGTTCAGATGGCAGCCAGCTGTTTGAGGATACCAGTGGAGCTGGGCCTGGATCTCAGGGTGCCTATAGGTGAGAGCTGTCCCCATCCAGGTTGAGTCTGCAACTAACAAGATGAAGCAGTTTTCAACATCAGCTTTTGTTCTTGCTTAGTTTGCATCGTATGTAATAACGATTGTCTTGTCATGCTGACAGGAACCAGCAAGCTGGTCCTCAGGCTGCAGGATTTTCTGGTCAGGCCTTCCTGTCAGACCCCATGTCCAACCTGGCCATGGCGTATGGCAGCTCACTGGCATCTCAGGGGAGGGAAATGGTGGACAAGAATGTAAGACTGGCTCATAGTTTGATTTTTAAATCCCATCTATTAGAACATGGCTCCTACGTATTGTTACTGTCATAATAAATGTTAGATTAAAAGCAGGCTGGACAGCACCAAATCATCCTTTTACGTCTGTGTTTGCTTGTTTCAGTTGGACAGGTTCATTCCCATTTCTAAACTCAAATACTACTTTGCTGTTGACACGGTGTATGTTGGAAAGAAGCTTGGCCTGCTGGTTTTCCCCTACATGCACAAGGTAAGCTGGCCCTTCAGATGGTCCCGTTAGGCTGATCAGTGTGCAGAAGTACAGTTTATCAAGAATTTTACACAATAGGTTCAGGCTGAAACAAAGTACTTGGTGTATGAAAAAGAAAATAATTCCCAACATAATTTTTTTGTTTAATTTATCCTTGATTTTCACCTTTTTGCCAGTTTTGACTATCTTTATTTTAGCCACTAATATCCACTCCGCTATAAAATATTCAATCCCACAGTTTTGGTGACAAAGATTTGGTAAAGTTGTATTTTTGTCTGTGTGTTGTAGAACTGGGAGGTGAGTTACCAGCAGGACACGCCTGTCGCTCCACGTTTTGATGTCAATGCCCCGGATCTGTACATTCCTACCATGAGCTTCATCACATACGTCCTGGTGGCTGGCCTGGCTCTGGGCACACAGAACAGGTACACATAAATCTGTGCTTTGGACAAAGTCCTGCAGTTCTTACATGAAGGAGTGATTTTTGTTATGTACCGTATTTTCCACCGTACACGTCGTACCGCCCTATAAGTTGCATCAGGCCAAATATGTCTAATAAAGTGGAAAAATCCATAAATATGTCGCTTCACCGTATAAGTCGCATCTATTGTGCGTCACTGCTGACCACCTGGAACTGTGGGCCGGTGTGCTAAAAATTGATTGGCTGCCAAGTGGCGGCTACGGGAGCGTGCACGGGAGGACTTTAATAAGAATTTAACTAGATTAACATTTAAAAACAATTATTTGTTTGGTCGAAATGATAGTAAAGGTTTTTCTCCGTCTAACTTTTACTTAGTAAATGCACTTTGACGGTTAAATCAGCTGCATTTTCAAAAATAGAGTCGCGTCAGAGGGACGACTCTCTGTGCATTTCTTCAAAATTTAACAAGATAAGCACCTAAAACAATAATTTGTTTGCTCGACATTATAGTAACGGTGTGTCTCAGCTGAAATTTTACTTAATAAATGCACTTCAATTGTCAAAATAGCTGCTTTTAGCCAGGACGGCGCAGCAAAATGAAGCTGGTTTGACGGTTGCTCCAAGTGAGCTGGACAAAGGTGGCAGGGTATGGCAAGCTGATTGTGTTATTAATAGCCACTTTTACCTATTACATGATACAACGGCATGCCATACTGCTCAAGTGCCATCTAGCGGTTGAAAATGGTAGTGGTCAATATTTTCAGTCAGAATGAATGAAAACGTTCATATCTCAGCCAAAAATAGTTTTTATAAATATGGGAACAAAACATAAATAAATTGCAGGGCGTGCAACTTATGCCAACAAACTTTGACTTATAGGCCGAAAAATACGGTAACTGCATTTTGTGTTTTTAAACAGATGAATTGATGTGTTGAATAAAAAGAACACAAGTACTTATAAAAACTTTTAAGACCAACAGAGCCACAGAAAGACACTCAAAGGAACGTTACATCTGTAAAAATTACAGGATGTCTCACAGAAAGTGCCACATTTGTGACATTCTGCTTACACGCTGCTCGTCAGTAGAAACCCTACAGACGATGGGCTAAAACATCAATATGCTACAATGTTTTTTTTTATTATTTTTAGTTGTGTTGTCATTTCCATCTGGCAAAACAATACAAATGGTTCAACAGGGGAATAGTTAGGCATTTCTGGTTGAAGGGCTGTATTTAAGCTCTCGGTGTATAAATTTGTGATGTCCTTATGTTTGTCGTCTCAGGTTTTCTCCGGAGCTGCTGGGAGTTCAGGCCAGCTCAGCGCTGGTGTGGTTGATCATGGAAGTCCTGGCAGTTCTGTTGTCTCTTTACCTCGTCACTGTAAACACAGACCTCACCACCATCGACCTTTTAGCGTTTTCTGGATACAAATACGTAGGGTACGTACATGTCCGTGCCAGCGTTGGTCTCTTTAAGTCTTTACTCTGTTGTTTCATCACTCTGTTTGTTTCCACAGAATGATTGTTGGTGTCGTAGCAGGGCTTTTGTTTGGGAGGCCAGCGTATTATCTCTCTCTTCTGTGGTGTTGTGCGGCCATCTTTGTCTTTATGGTGAGTGGATACATGTTATGTTGTTTTAATCAATGCAATTAATGATTTATTTCTATTATATACTCTTTATAAAAATGCTGGTGCTTGATTTTTTTGTTTTTTCAATCTTCATGTCATCTTGATTCAAATGAAACATTCTTAAAACATCCATCACTTATCCTGATACATGCTCAGTAATCCATGTAGATAAATCTGAAAAGGTCCAGAGGACCCGACTTAACTGTTTTCAGATTCATCACTTACATTCATCTGTACATTTCATGTGGGTAAAGCAGATGCGCAAACTACAAAGCATTTGTCCTGCAAGAGAAGTAAGTTTCCTTTAGCTGCTCCCTTCTTCAGGGGTGACCAGCAAGCTAACTCACATGAAAGATTTGGCCATTTGTTTTACGCTGGATGCCCTTCCTGATGCAACCTGGACTCAAACCCACAACTTCAAGATTAAATGGTAAATGGGCTGTACTTATATATCACCTGTCTATCTTATCAAGACACTCAAAGCTCTTTACAACACAATCTGTGTCCTCATTTATCCATTCATACAAAACTCTGCTAGGTCTATACAAAGACTTATCAGAGCTTCATCACATTCATACATGGATGGGACACACATCAGAGGCTATGAGGGGTTCAGTGTCTTGCCTACGGACACTTCAGCACGTGACTGTTGGTGGATTCAAACCCCCAACTCTTGCATTGGAGGACGACTGCTCTAACCACTCAGCCACAGCCGCCCCAAGGTTACAAGACTGCAGCACTGATCACCAAGCTGCAGCGGCCCCATGTGTCCTGCAAGGGAATCAAATCTAATTCCAGAGCATGACCTGCCGTCTATTTTCAGACAACTTCTGCAAATGTTGGGTCAGATCTAGCAGATCTGATGTCCCACTTCCTGTGCTGCTCTCTACAGGGTGCCAAGATACCCTGCCCTAAGTGGATATCTTTATTAGTCATTTCAAATCCTTTATAAATATTTGAAAACCTGATGTTAAAAAGAAGTGTAAATTTAGGATCACTGCTTTGAAACAATCCAAAAGTCTGCTGCAAGTGTGTAAATATTTCCACATAAAACTTTAGTAGAATTTTTCAGTTTTGGGGTAAAATGAGCTCCAGGTTCAAACAGAATAAGTTTCTATATTCTGTACTGGCGTTTCAAAACACTCGTTAGTTTAGTGTTGGACTTTATACAAATCCTCCTGTCATTAAAGGACGTGTATGATTATTTACACTGACAACAACCAGTCACCTGCACACAAAAAGCAAAAGCTGTTGTCGGTGCCAAAGACCGAGTTAAATTAAAGGACTAGCGATACTTAAAGGAGTGCAGATCATCTGCTGCCTTTCATGCCGGTGTTTTAGACCAGGGGTTCCCAAAATTTTCCATGCCATGGCCCCCCAAACAGCATTAGCTTGTGGCCAAGGCCCCCCTCGCAAACCCACAAACTATGCTATAAAATATGTAAATAAACATCAACTTTTAGAATATTTTAACTTTTATTCACTATATTCAATTAATTATTGCAGCTGCTGAGCATAAGAATGTTATTTACGAAGATGTTTTAAACATTGTGTTTAGGCCTGTCACAATAAATCAATTAATTGCATGATAAATGAAAATGATCAACCTCATTTTCATTTATCAGCTTTATCGTTTCTTCGTGTCTGTCTCTTTCTACTGAAGACACTGGATGACAAAAGGCTCAACTGTGGTGCCACTGACCCCTTCCGTTCTCTTTTCTCTTTAAAATAAATTTTAACCGTCCAAAATCACGTTTTTGGATCATTAAAAGCAACTAAGCTGAGAATCTAGGCTACGAGCTAAGCTAACAGGCCGACCTCGGGGGGGGGGGGGGCACCTCCGTTTTGTTGAAGCTCCAAAATTCACGGTTGAAACCCGTGCCTTTGTGTAAAAAGTTGTTTTTCTCTGCAAAAAGAAGCTGAGAACTTGTTTACTGATTTTTTAAAATTTTTATTAAAAGCTTTGAGTGACAAATGTTATGCTGAAGAGCTCAAACCACATCGAACATCTTCCATTTTGAGAACCAAAAAACAGGAACAAGAGAGAGCCCATGTCACATCAAGGGGCCTCCCTCCCGTTTTTCTTAAAGAGCCACGCTGCTCGCTCCCTCACTATCCATCCTTCGGTTCAAACAGTCTTATACTGCCATCCAGTGGTCAAAAAAGGCATTACACACAAAAATGAACATTTCTTCTTAAATTTGACAATAATTACTAATTATTGTCAAATTTCAAACAATATTATCTTTTATCGCAATAATTTCTGAGACAATCACCCAGCAAAATTTTTATTGTGACAGGCCTCGTATTCTATTCTCACTGAAAACAACAACTTTTCAACAAACTGTTGACCAGAAGAACAAAACAAAATAAGTCTAACCTCTCTCAAGCGTGTTTATCTGGAAATGATGGATACAGATTGCTCTGGTGGACTATTTTTATTATTATAATTATTATTAATATTTTTTATTTTTGTTTTTTAATCTTCTTTTCTCCAGCTTTCTGAGGCCCTCTAGCACCCCCTGGTGACTCCACAGGGGGCCGCAGCCCCCACTTTGAAAAACACTGTTTTAGACTAAAGATCATCTCTGGATGAAAATGAAGGCGTTTGGGTCAAACCGTGAATGTCATGCTCAGAACATGTGACAATAAAATGTGTCTCAGCTGTTACATTAAATTTTAGCTCAGTATTTGCTAAACTGGCTGAGTTATAGCCATTTTGTTTTGGGTAAAATGATTAGCTGTGGTGGCCATTTTGAATTAGATTGACTTCAAATGATAATGTGGTAATGACTACATCCAACAATGACTTGCTGAGTTTCATTCAAGTCTGTCCAGTGGTTCATGAGGTGTTGACATCATGACATAACTTCTTCTCTTTGGAACTAAATGCACTCTTGCTAAAACCAGCACCTTGGCTTCTGCTCCCCTCAAAGTTAAGAGTCTGGGTGTCATCCTGGACAACACATTATCGTTTAGATCCCATATCTCTAACATCACTCGTTCAACTTTCACCTCCGTGACGTCGCTCGCCTCCGTCCAACCCTCTCACCCAACAGTACTGCTACTCTGGTTCACTCTTTGGTCACATCCCGTCTAGATTACTGCAACTCCCTTCTTTTTAGTTTACCTGCAAAATCCATTTGTAAAGTCCCAGTGGTCCAAAACTCTGCCGCTCGCATCATCTCCAGAACCCCTTCAGAGGTCTGCGACCTTTACAATGCAAGGAGCCATTTCTGCCCCTTCGTTCACTAAACTAAACGTGTCCGGAGCCACAAAACCTGCTACAACTGTGATTCTGAACTGGTGACCCGCAGACCACTTTAAGTTTGTTGGAGGGCGCTTTTCTGGCCAGCAGCAGTGATTTTTTAAAACTAAAAAATCTACATTTATTGATATTCTTACATTTTAAGACAAAATAAAAGACAGTATTCTTGTAAAGAAAGAAAAATATGTTCTTGCACAATTAAAAAATTAAACAAACAATGAACTATGCAGGTCTATGATGATTTTTTTTAAAGCATAAAATGAAAGTGAGTAAGTTTTACTCCTTGTAATATTTCTAGCATTCACATATTTGCAAAGGAAGTGACAGAAAAACTGTTAAAACTAGTTTTTTTGTTGTTATAAGAACCAGTAAAATTCAGTTTGATGTTAGTTTTGGTCAAAGCTTGAAAGAGCCACTGCAGAGGGACCAAAGAGCCACATGTGGATCCAGAGCCCCAGGTTGCAGAACCCTGGGACTACCATATTTTTCGCCCTATAAGTTGCAGTTTTTCGAAAAATTTTCATGCCCTGCGACATATTTAAGGATTTCCCCATATTTAAAATCAATTTCTGTCCGAAAGATGACTGTTTTCATTCATTCTGACTGAAAATATTGAACACTACCATTTTCAGCCGCTAGATGACACTCGAGTAGTATGGCGTGCTGTTGAATCATGTAATAGATAAAAGTGGCTATTAATGGCACAATCGGCTTGCCGTAGTCCGACACTTTCGCCTGCTTGGTGCAAACATCAAATCAGCTTCCTTTTGCTGCACCGCCCCGGCAAAATGCAGCTGATTTGACCATTGAAGTGCAAAGTGCATGCTCTCGCAGCCACCATTTGGCAGCCAATCGATTTTTAGCACACCACCGGCCCACATTTCCAGGTTGTCAGCGGTGACACGTAACAAATGTGATGTGTCAGCGTTGACACATAATAGATGCGACTTATACGGCAAAGCGACATATTTATGGATTCTTCCACTTTATTAGACATATTTGGACTGATAGGGTGGTGCGACATGTAGGGTGGAAAATACGGTAGTCATCCCGTCCTGTAGCAAAATGACCGGATCCTAAGTCCAGCTCCTCACCTCCAAAGCTCTCATCCGTATCTCACCGCACTCCTCCACATTAACACCACCCAACCACCTGATTGCCTGGCCACTATGAAAAACCTCTCCCACCCTCCATGATCCAATAGCATCAAACTGTCTTTAAGCAGGCATTCTCACCCCAGCCTCGTCACATGACCTGTATTTGTTATGCTGTGTTTTTAATATTTTTTGTTTTTGACTGCATTTATTTTATTGTAAAGTGTCTTTGAGTGGCATGAAAGGACCCTTCAATAAAATGTCATGCAGCACAGCTTGCCTCTTGCTGTGTGACATTGTTTGGAGCTTGAGTTGGGGATAAATGCAGATAAACGTTTATTACCATTAAACTCCGATCAGATGAAATGTGTTCACTTGTTTTTTTGCCCCACAACACAGTAAGTCAATAGTTGCACGAGTGGCGTGCACCAGTCCCGTCTGTACAACAGCTCAGTGGTTTTAAGTGTAAGGTTAGCCGTTACAGTAAGCTTCGCTCGTTTCCCAACAGATCCGCACCCTGCGTCTGAAGCTCCTATCTGAGGCGGCAGCTGAAGGGAAGCTGGTGAGAGGAGCCAGGAACCAGCTGAGGATGTACCTCACCATGTCTATAGCAGCGGCGCAGCCCGTCTTTATGTACTGGCTCACCTACCATCTCATCAGATAAAAGCTGCGACTCACAGGCACGCGCTCGCTTGTTTAGAGAACGGACTCGGCTGGTTACATGTCGGCCCATAAAAAATACAATTAAACAACCTCCGAACACAAAGACTGAATCACCCATGAAGCAGAACACGACGAGACCGAGAAGAGGTGAAACATTACTACCTTCTCTCACACAGCACAGCCTTGTTGTTAGGATTGCCTTTTTATATTTAATGTCTTTGTTTGTAGCAAGTTGCTTCAAGTTTTCTGTGTAATTACATGTAATTGTTTTTTTTTTTATATAAATATTTATGTATGTTTGTAGGTAGTTAAACTATCATCGCAGATTTTGTTTTTGGTCTGATTGTCACAAGTGATATTTTTAAGCCACTAGAAAGGAAGCACATTAACCTGACACAAACTGGACACTTGATACAGTGAAGGAACTTGAACCTGGATTACAAACTGATCGGCTGGCTCGGCCTGAACGTTTAGTGATCCTCATGTCTGGCTCTGTGGATCCCTCGTCCTATCACAGAACTGGAGAAAAGGTTTGAGCGCGTAGACGTAAAACCAGTTTCAAACGTTTAATCCTTTGTCTTTGCTGCCCGGCATCTTCAGGACAGATCATTTTTATGGAACGTTAGTTGTAAACCTCAGTGATACAGTCAGTGGGTTTTGACATCTTTTTAGAAATGAAGTTTATCGTTTGCTGCTCAGATTAAAAGTCAGACGGAATAACGAGACAAACAGATGGTTTCTTTTATTCTTTGAAAATTGGAATCGCTGCAAAATGTTGTCGCTTTGCTTCTTTGTTTCTTCTGTCATTACATATTTCAAACTGTGGAATTCACAAATTCAGAGAAAAGATTTAGCATTTCTAAAAATGATTAAGCTTTTTTTTGTTAATTAGGTGCAACTGAAGCTACTTTTCATACGAGTACCTCTTTAAACAGGACACTTCTGAAAAAATAAATTGTGAGTACACAAGTTTTTTAACCACTGTGTCATACTTGTTTCTTGATTTGTACTTAAAGTTGACTGAAAGCTGCTACAACTGAAACGAGGAGACTGATTAAAGTGTGACTCATGAAGGGAGTGAAAAATCGTTTGTAAGATGTGAATGTTTTCCACGTCAGAAAGGCCTCCGTTTCAACACTGAGGCCTCGCGGGTCATTTTGAGCCAAGGGCAGCAGGAGGGTTAAAGCCTTGAACAGCATCAGTCAACATGGAAATGCATCAAACACTAATACGTCTGATCAAATACTAAATAACAAAGGTATGAATGTTTTTAAAGTATCTGTGTTAAGATTTAAAACAATAAAATGTATATAATGTATATAAATAAAATAAAAATCATTACACATGGCAGATTGTGCAGCCAAGAAATATACTTTAACTAAGATAACGGATTGTAAGGAAGCCCTCACAGCTTCAGTTCTACTTCCAAAAGCCTCTGTTGTGATTGATGGCCTGACACAGCCTGGTCTGCATGGTCCTCTCCACCGGGTATCTCTTGTAGTAGGGGAGCAGTAACAACATGTGGCAGGTGAGGGATTCTGGTAGATGGCGCTCCGTGGCATTGGGCAACACGGCCACCCTCATGATGATGTGCTTCATCCCCAAGAAGGGCACTCGGTCACAGCCGGTGAGGAACACTGGAGACAAAAACAGCCCACAGTGAATGTATGCAACATGATGGATCGCAGAAATGACAAACGTTTTAACTAAACTGCAGTTCCTGCAAAAATGCAGTCGGAATGCCTATTGCTCAAGAACTTGCTTAAAAACAGCTGAAATGAGCTAAAACCATTCTGAAATGGAAGAACAAGCTTAAATTAGCAGAAGAAATCCAAAAAAAAACCCTCCATATTTGCTGAATTGGGTTTAAATAAGCAAAAGTGAGCACAAAATTAGGAAATTCACTAAATAAAGATGAAAATAGCTAATGGCTGAAAAGGTAAAATAAGCTTAAACTACCAAAAGAAAGTGGAAGGAGCTGAAATAGCTAAAAAAAAAATTATAATTAGCTGCAGAAGCTAAATTTAGCACAAACACAGATAAACAATAGATGAAATAGCAGAAAAAGCTTAAACCAGCATAAAAAAGCTGAAATTAGGAAAAACAAGTTAATTAGGCTGAAAGAAGCAGAAATTATCATGAAAAACTTGAATTGTTGAAAAGGTAGAACAAGCTTAAATTAGCAGTAGAAAGCAGAAAGAACAGGTTTGTTAAACAGAAATGAGCACAAAAAAAAAACTGCTGAAAAGTAACTAAAAAAGCTGAAGGAAACAAATCATCAGAAGGAAGTGGAAAGCACATTTTTTTCTGAAATGGGCTGAAAAAAGTTGAAATGAATGCAAAAAGTGTGGAATTAGCCCCACAAAAATAAAATTAGCATAAATGCAGCTAAATAGCAGATAAAGCTGAAACTTGCATAAATAAGCTGAAAGGAGCATAACAAGTTGAATTTAGCAGAAAGAAGTTAGAAGAAGCACAAAATTGTTGTAGAATGTTAAGAGAAAGAACCTGAAAGGAGCACAAAACAGCTGAAATTAGCTGAAAGTAGCTTAAAAAGTTGCAATTTGCACAAGGACGCTGAAGCCGAACAAAATGTGAAAGAAGCAGTAAAAGGTAAACACATCTAAAGATGTGAAGGATGTAAAATGAGCTCATTTCATTTTTTATGAAAAAAAAATTGGCAGAAAAGGCTAAATATTTAAAAAAAAAAGCTAAAGTTGCACCAAATCAAACATCATAGCAGGATTGTTCTGAACAAGCTGAATGTTTTGATTTGATTTGTTGAAATAGCACAAAAATTGTGGAGCAAGAAAAATGCCAAAAATGTACAGATAAAAAATGGATCACGGTAGATTCAATGCTTCATAAATATTTACACTATTAGTCTGCATGTAATGAACGCTCGAGCTGGACAAGTTAAAAACAATAATTTAGTGGAAACCATACAAAGAAACTTTTTCTTCTCCTCTGCTGTCAAGTTCTCAAACACCTCCCAAAATGTGATGATGTTTGGATGGCCGGCGTGGTAGTCTCCTTCATAAACTGTGTTCTGCACAAAAAAAGGTTGAAAATTTAAGAATCCAGTTAGTGCTAGATGATTTTTTGGTGATGTAAATGCAACTGTGGAATGAAAACAAGTGTATGTGCCCAGGTGCCTCAGAGTTTTTACATGATTTATATAATATAAATATATTATTTTCAAGTGTTAGTCACGTCCATCCATTTTCTTAACGCACTTGTTTAGGGATGTGCGATATTATCGACGGTATCGGCCGATATTAACGATAAAGTTAAATATCAAACATCGACCATTCCATCAAAATAACTCACCGCTATAAAAGGTGCTGTTTATATATCGGTTTTTGTATAACAACCCAGGGACAAGGATGCCTGCAGCGCCAGCACAACGTCATGACGTCATGCACAGCGTTGAGTTTCGGTTTGTGAAAATTTACAAATTTGCACTGTTCGAATGTTGTCATGGTGTTAGAGTAAATGTCATGAACAAATTTGACATTAAACATAATCCAAGTTGAGGTGTTACATCATTTTCAGCCCCCTTTTCAGCATCTGTATGCCTTTTTATAACTGTCTATTGTTGTCGCTCTTGTCCATTGTTGTCATCATTCTTTGTTGAAATCAGGTCTCTCTTGTAAATGAGTCCTCGAGGCTCAATGGGACTTACCTGTCTAAATAAAGGTTGAATGAAATCTGCATTTGGTAGCAGGCCAAATTGACAAAGAGCATGCAGAATAATGTAGTATTTTAATTCCACAGCAGAGAAAGCTCTTTAGTCTAGTAAGTAGGTCTAGGAAAAAAAAAAATCTGTATTGGTATATGTTATCAGCAAAATAAGTTTTAACATATCGGATATCGGCCAAAAATCCAATATTGTGCATCCCTACACTGGTTCTTCTCCAGTGAGAGGCAGAGTGCACACTGGGACACATACAGACAAACAACCACTCATCCAGGGACAATTTAGTCACCAATTACCCTAACATGCATGTTTCTGGACTGGAAACAGAAGTACGTGAAGAAAACACGCATGACATGCAAATTTCACATTAGACAATAAAATCTCACAGCTCAAGTTTCTCTACGCTCAGCTCACCTGCTTGAAGACCTCCCAGTTGTAGTTTTCATTACCCACCACCACTGACTGCAGCTCCTCTGGCTGAAAGAACTCCACCACATCGATGTTGCACACTTTGAAAAACCCTCTCTTGAACAGTTCAAACACTCCTTCCACGGATTTGTTGAAGACATGGTCGACACAGGCGGCAACAAACTCTTTCCTATTGACAAAATAAATGTAAAATGCCACGCACTGAC
>NC_056503.1:11106198-11131971 GCF_014905685.2 Nematolebias whitei
TATCAAAGGGTTTCTGTACCCTGTCCCCCAGGGAGAAACGAGGGACTAAGTATTCACTTCCATCACTGGATAGTACCGCAAAATGAACATCTTCTCTATGCAGTAACTCTTTTTGAGTCAGGGAAAAATATTAAAGTTGATCTGTTATATTACACTGAAACTAAATGTAATGAAGACAAAATTCCACAAATGTGAGACAAAGTGGAAGTTTTCTGTGGGTACTTACTCAGTGCTGCTCGAGTCTTCTCGCTGAGATGTGATATTGCGATTCCCAGAGGCAAAGCTACGTTCATCACGTTGGAGTCCTCTTGCAGGAGGGGACACGTCAGCAAAATCAGGAAGATCTCTGGAGACTTTAAGGCAGTTCTGGAGGCAATAAGCAAGTCTAACAGGAGGTCTAGATTCACCTGTATGGAAAACAGCCTCACTGGATTACAGAGCAAAGTTTACACGTCTGATGGTTCAGATCATGAACAGGCATCTACTGACTGATCGACTCATTAAACTCCAGCAGCTACTGATAACAGCCAGAATCATGCAATTAGAAATCATAAAAGCTCACACTTCAACAAGAATTACTGCTTCAGAGAACACCTCCTTTGAACTTGTTTTTTACTCTTGTCATTTTTGTAGATTTGAATATATTTTGCAGTTTCTCCAAATGGTTAAGATTTTCTTTACTGATTGTTTGATCCATGGGATTCCCAACATTTGGTCAAAAGCTCGGCTGGCAGCTTCAAGGTCCACCGTTAGGGCGCCTGCTTCCAGTGGAGTCCCACTAATCAAAGAGAAGCAAGTGTGAGTCAAAAAGACAAAGTAACAGCTGACTGGCAGAACCAAATATTAAACTCAGCAATTCATTTACTGACACAAGCATAGTGGAATTCAAGGCAAACCAATCTGGACTTACTTTGCCTTTGTAAAACTTGCAACGAGGCTGGAGCTTGTCAAAAACATCGACTCTATTTCTCTGTTGCACAAAACAGAACTTTAACATGACTCATCTTTAAAATATACAGAGACGTAGTAACAAAAATAAGTTACCTCCTCATTTCAACGCTGCCGTGGCTCATTGTTAACCATCTTTGCAGTTTGGTCTCATCAAGCCTCCCGATGATCTGCTCTTTATCTGAGACCTGACCAAAAAAAGAGAAAAAGTCAAAAGCAGTCAAGTTTAGAAGTTTCTTCTGCACTAATTGTTAGTTTTGAGAAAAGTAAACATTACCTTTGCAGGAGAAGAGTAAATGAAGTTTGTATTCCATCCAGCTGATATTTTCAAGTCTGTTTAAGGACATAAATGCATATTTTAAAACAATTTAAATCAGTTGAACTTAAAAAACAAATATTTTGAGGATTTGGAACTCAATTGTTGCCATTTAAATTTGACTCTAACCTGAGGAATAGTCCAAATATGAGAATAATTCATATATCAGCCTAATCTAACGTTTCATCAACAAATAATGCAATACAGCACCTACCACCCTGAGTAAAGTTGTACATACCACTTGGTACACTGGAGGCACTGTCAGAGGTCCATGGAAGCTGAACTAGGGCTGGAGACAGAGTGTCCTCTCGATGTCCAATCCCAATCTGACCTTTGTCCCCACTGCCAAATGCCCACAGCTGGCCAGAGGAACTCAAAACCAGAGTGTGACGCCTGAGAGGCCAAGTATGGGTTTAATTGACAAGAGTTTTTAACAACACGATGTAGGACAAAAACCAAAATTAACCCATCCATCCATCCATACATACATACATACATACATCCATACATACATACATACATACATACATACATACATACATACATTTTCTTCCGCTTATCTGGGGTCGGGTCGTGGGGGTAGCAGCCTAAGTAGGGAGGCCCAGACTTCCCTCTCCCCAGCCACTTGGGCCAGATCCTCCGGGGGAATCCCGAGGCGTTCCCAGGCCAGCTGAGAAACATAGTCCCTCCAGCATGTCCTTGGTCTTCCTCTGGGTCTCCTCCCGGTGGGACGTGTCCAGAACACCTCACCAGGGAGGCATGCAGGAGACATCCTAACCAGCCACCTCAACTGACTCCTCTCGACATGGAGAAGCAGCGGCTCTACTCTGAGTCTCTCCCGGATGATCGAGCTTCTCACCCTATCTCTAAGGGAGAGAGCCCAGACACCCTGCGGAGAAAACTCATTTCAGCCGCTTGTATCCGAGATCTCGTTCTTTCAGTCACAACCCAAAGCTCATGACCATAGATGAGGGTAGGAACACAGATCGACCAGCAAACTGAGAGCTTCACCTTTTGACTCAGCTCTCTCTTCACCACAACAGACCGTTACAACGCCTGCTTCAGTGCAGACGCTTGGAAGAACTGATCTGCATCCCGGCTGCGTCACAATCGGCTGCAAACTGCTCCACCAAAAGCTGTAGATCACGATCTGATGAAGCCAATAGGATCACATCATCTGCAAAAACAGAGACATAATCCTAAGGCCACCAAAATGGATCCCCTCAACACCTTGGCTGCACCTACAAATTCTGTCCATAAAAGTTATGAACAGAATCTGTGACAAAGGTCAACCTTGGCAAAGTCCAACTCTCATTGGGAACGAACCCGACTTACTGCTGTTCGTACAGGAACCTAACAGCCTGTATCAAAAAGCCAGGTACCCCATACTCCCAGAGTACCCCCCACAGGGCTCCCTGAGGGACGTGGTCAAACGCCTTCTCCAAGTCCACAAAGCACATGTAGACTGGTTGGGCAAACTCCCACGCACCCTCCAGGACCCTGCTGAGGGTGTAGAGCTGGTCCAGTGTTCCACGACCAGGACAAAAACCACACTGCTCATCCTGAATCTGAGGTTCGACTATAGTAGTCGACTATCAACTACTAAATTAAACTAGACCGTCTTATAATTAAACACAAGTTCACAAATGTACCTCCCACATGCAATCTGAGACACAGGTCCGCCAAGACCATCAACCAGTCTGGGTCTCAGTTCATTGGTGGTGGAGCAGTGACCGAGCTGACCATGGCTGCCCTCTCCAAACGTAAAAACTTCCCCTTCCTAGAAATCACAAAACAGATAACAGCTTAGATCAGAGGTGGACATCATTTGTTTCCAAATCACTATAATGACATTAATGCACTTGAAGGGTCCACACATTGAAGTGGAATAATACTTTTCCAGCAGTTCTGGAAGAAAATTTCAAATATTTTCCTTTATTTTCTAGTAATGACAAGTCGGTAACATATTGTCCATGCTTAGTTAAACACTGCAACTGTGCTCCTTAAGCTCAGCAATAATATCTTGTGATACCAAACACACTGTTCATTAAGAGACGTGATAAAATAAATGCTTTTTCAAGATGGAAACATCTGGTTCTGTTAGCGCAACCTCTGAACTTACTAACATGGAACATAAAAACTTGAGTCCTGTTTTAATTAGATAAATAACTTTACTAATTTCTATGTATGTGAATGTTTCTGTTCAGTGCCCTGAGACAATTTTGTTGTGATTTAGCGCTATATAAATAAACTGAATTGAATTTTAATCCAAAACGCTTCAGATTTAGGGGCCCCTGATGCCAAATTTACACTTAGTTTTGAGCTGAATTCAAATGTAATGATCAAAATATGGTGATATTTTAAGTATTTTTTAGTAGTTCTGTTTTTATCTGAGAGTACCAAAGTTTTGGATGGACCAGTTTGGGCCCTTGGCCAGTATTTTGCCATATGTGTCTTGGATTGGTTATCTTTACAGTTTCCACACTGTGTAAATCACTGACAGTTGAGAAGCATCAGTGTTTGTACCGTTGTTAACACAGCAGTGTGCGACTCTCCACAGCTTATATCGAAGACTCTCAGAGGTCTGAGGGCAGGTACCAGACAGATGTTGAACCTGCCTGTTGGCGATCAAACGAAAATGAACAATAGATATTTAAACAAACATAATCCTGTCAAAATGACTTATAAGATGTGCTTGTTAAAGGAAGATGAAAATAAAGCTAAGAAAGAAATCTGATTTTCTTGTACCTTTTTCGTCCACCCTGTTGAGCCCCAGCTGGCCGCATTTATTGGCACCACAGCAGTACACCAGGCCGGGGAGCGTGAGGAACAAAGTGTGGGTTCCTCCGGCTGAAATCTGAGTTACTGCTACTCCGCTCAGGGCGCACACCAAGACAGGCTTCAGCTGTCGAGACGTGTCCTTGCCCAGGCCCAACTGACCGTGACTGTTTGAACCCCACGAGAAGACATCTCCACCTGGAATGCAGCAAGGCACGCCCCCCCAAATTATACATTTTAACAGGTTCTTAAAACAAAAATGAAAACACACTTTATATTATCTTTTTAAATACTTTTTGGATCAATAATGCAATCATAAATGTCCCCCGGGCGCTTTCAATAGCTGCCCACTGCACCACCTGGTGGTGGATGGGTTAAATGCAGAGACTAATTTCGCCATTGTATGGAAACATACAGTGCTGACATTGTGATGACATTATTATTATTATTATTATTATAAAGTGTAGGAGTAGTGCTTCCCCTGGTCTTTGGCTCCCTCTCGTGTTCCTGTGATGCGTCGCAGGTGTTCTGTGTTAAGTCTTGTTTGTGTTTGTCTGCCTCCCTCGTTGTCTGGTCATTGTCTCTTGTGATGCCTGTCCTGCTCCTTGTGTCCTGCAACCCTGTTCCATGGTTTATGAAAGTCTGCTGCCTCGTCAGCCATCTTTACTTTGTTAATAATAAATTATTTGTTATTATTCCAAGAGTCTCTGCAGTCTGCCTGCACCCATGGGTCCCCATCCTCGTGATCATCACATAAACTAATGCATCATAATCAATGCCATAGATTTTAAATAATAAATATTAACAAAAAGATGCACAAATCTTTGTCTCATAAAAAGCAAAGAAATAAAATAAAATAGAATTAAGAGCTCATCAAGTTAATTTAGTCTAGAGCGCCACATTATATCCAAATTGTATCAATAAATTGGTGTCACATCAATATGGCAACAAACTGCTTTAAATCATAGGTGTTCTTTTCTAAGTGTCACTCATTTGTGTTTTGTCTGTCAATAACAACAACAATGTTGCCAATCAAATGGGTTCCACTGTTCGATACACATATTTGCTGAGATGCTAAAGCTGTACTCTGACGTGACTCTGACGTCACGAGCGCCACAGAATGGCCGCACTGACAGGAGCTCGGCATCGACTCGATCTTTGTTTGTTCTTGTTTTAACTTTTTTGCGCTTGCACTGCACACCCACACCACGGGTATGACCACAACACACTTGTGGAGTTTTGTGTGTTTCTGCCTTGCCAACGTGCCTGCATGGATTGAACTCTACAGACCTGTTCAGTTCTGTGGAGAAATCTTGGATGTTCTCCACCTGCCAGATCCGGTTCTGGAGGGCAGTCTGGAAGGGCAGCTGCTGTGGTCGTCATATCATCAAGCTTTTTTTTTTATTGTTTTTTTTTCTGTCTGGCTCTCTCTTGAGGTGGCTGCTTGTCTTTCCTCTCCCGTTTGTTTTCCTTCCTCCTGCTCTGTTCTCTGTGTGTCTGAAGTTCCTGGTTCACATCTCCCGAACGTAAATTAAGAAGATTATGGATCTGGTATCTTGGACATTCAATGCTATCGACAAGATTTTTTCAACAAAACAACGAAGGTCCTGGAGAACCTGCGTGTCCAGCTGAGACTCACGCTGTGGGGTACATCATGGACCCATGAAGAGTGTGGCAGCTGATCTGCCTCTCAGTTCTGTCTCAGGAGGATGTTGAAGACGTTTACATATTTGGATTTATGATAGCAGGGACTCTGCTTTGGGGCATCGGCGGGGCTCTGTTTTATCAACTTTTGAAGAAGACGTCGGCAGCAGTTTCAGCCATGACAAAACTTCAGAGTCAGTGTGAAGGTTTGGTCCGTGCAGTAGGAACTCTGAACCGTCTGGTTTACAAGCTAAACCGTAAGGTGGAGGTGATTTATGAGAATCGCAGGCCACCTGCGGCTTCTGGGACTCGTCAGCGTGGTGGGTTTGACCTTGAAGGAGACTCCTAGCATGGATCAGTGGAATGGAATCCCACAATTAGGCATTTTTGGAACCAGAACGTCCAGATGGATCAAGGCTCAGGAAAAAATCTGTCTGCTTGAATAAAATCAACAATCAAACTTATCTGAATCTGACTCCCTGACGGCCTCGGAATGGGCCGAATATCAAATTTCTCCTGGGTCATGGGTAACCAAGGACAAAAGCTTCATCTACCCGCCCCCGAGAACTTTCTGTGCAAGCTTATCAGAACTGCTGGCTGAAACAACATCTTCAGATCTGTGGCTGATCTAAAAAAGCGCTCATGGACAAATCTCAACACCTTGACTTGAAATGCAAATGTAATCATGTTTTAATTGTGCTGCTGGTAGAGTTTTTTATGTCTCAAATCGTGTCCTGATAGACAAGATGTGAAAGATCTTTTTTTGTAATACCACTATCTACCCTCATGTTTCTCCCCCTTTTCCTATCCAAGATTATTATTCTGAAAAAGGATAAGAAAGGCTGCGGTTTTTTTATAGTAGCAGCTTCGTGCACTCTGTCCATCTTCTGGAAGACTGCATGTACATGTTGTCGTTGTATCTCGGTGCAATGATAATAAAGCTTATTCTGATTCTGCTGATGGGACCTGCTAACAGGATCCTCTATCTGCCTGCATGGACCAAACTCTGCGGACCTGTTTGGTTTTGCGAGGAAACCCTGGATGTTCTCTGTCTGCTAGGCCCAGTTCTGCAGGGCAGTCTGGGAGGCAGCCACAGCGGTCGTTATTACCATCAAGCTGCTGATGGGACCTGCTAACAAGACCACGCCACTAACCGAACCTCACTGCTAACAGTACCGTGGTGCTAAGTGGACCATGTTGCTGTAGATTTCTTTATTTTTCACTTTTGGTGCCTTGTTTCTGTATTTTTGTTGCATGTTTTGATATTTGCTGGTGTTTTTTTGGCGAGTCGAGACAGTTCTTCTCATCCTGGACATTTCATTGTATTGTTGACCTTGTGTTGATTTTACATACGACAAATAAACCAAATCTGAACCTGATCAGCTGTAGTGTGATTAAAAACTATCTGTGACACCTGAACATGTTGTCTTACCTTTAGTCAGTCCCAGGGAATGAGAGTTTCCACAAGCAACCTGAATTATCTGTATGGACATTGGTATAGGCACCTGGCTGCACAGTGAAGCAGTGAAGAGAACAACATTTGTTAAATATGTGGGAGTGGGGGGAGATGAACAAAGTGTGTGCATATATACTCAATACTCATTTCTTGCCTTGGTCTCAGCATGCTGTGAGGCTTTCCTGCCACCAGTCCCAGCTGACCATCGTCTCCCGCCCCCCAAGCAAACACGTGTCCAGATGCACACAGAGCCAGACAATGCTCCTGACCACAGGCCGTCGCTACAACATCACCTAGACCCTCCACGCAGCCTAAAAGTGCAACAGACAAATGATGGGACACATATAGACATGGGAAAGTTAGACAGATGTAAAAATGGACTTTCTCCATATCAAACAAGAAAAACCTCAGTAAATAGTAGAGATGCACCGATCCGATACCAATATCGCTATCGGCATCGAAAAAACTTCTGGATTGGGTATCAGTGACAATGTAACCGATCCATGACTGGGCAGATCTATTCATTCTAATTCTATGCTTTGTGCTCTGAGTGATGTCACGCGCTAGTGTACTGACTGAACAAATTAAAGTTGTGCTGTTTTTACATGTTTGATCGAGCTTGTGAAGCTCTTGGTGTAAGTGTGCTGTTATGGTGCAGAGTTTTCAATAAATTTGTAATTCAGTACATTCATGTCTGTGTTTAACAAAACAAATGTTTTTAAAAATTAATTCAGCACTGGGTTTGTAAGCTCAATCATCCAGGTAGACAACAAAAATGGCTAAATCATGTCATCTGAACCTGTAGGTCCAGATGACATGATTTAGCCATTTTTGTTAATTCAGCACTGTTTTTCTGTATCAGATCAGTATCGGCCGATACTAAACAGCAGATACTGGTATCGGAAGTGAAAAAAGTGGATCAGTGCATCCCTAGCATGCTACTTTGAAGTGCTTCGATATCATGTTGGCAATCTACAAATATGTTTCTGTAAATATAGAACAAATGCAAACAGATTCTGTATATTTATAGTGACTTTTTCTTTCAAAAACACTTACATATTACCTAATGCCTTTCATTTTAAACTGAGCCCAGCATTTAAAACTGAGATAATTAATTAGAACCCGACCAATATATCATTAAGGTTTGGGGACATGTTGGCATCGGTGATAATTGGCCCATTATGCGCAGATATAAACATTTCTAATTTTCACCCCTAAAAGGCTGGGAATGAGCCATGTCCTTACTTGCAAATGGTGTAATTGTACAATGTATCCAGCAGAGGGTGCATGTGGACTACTTTCAAGTCATGGCCATGCCGCACACCACAGCTGAGGCAGGGAACAATTAAATACTGTGTAGTGTAGAATTAACAGTCCTCAGATCGTTTAATTTTTATGAGTAATTTTATTTTGAAGGGGCAACACTTGCTTCCGGTTCTGAAGCCAGAAATTATTAATTTATTCAATCAGACTCAAGTTTAGTGCTATAGTGAATTATTTTCGTATTAATTTCAAAAAAGTCATATATAATAAAAACGCTTTGAGTCAAAGTACAATTTTGTGAGATTTTTTATCAATTTTGGTGAATATAAGTGATCAAACTGTGAATACAGCTGCAGAATGAAATGATGGCTTTACTTTGACTACAACAAGAGGTTATGGAGTTATCTTTTTAACTTTAATATGGTGAATTATGAGGTTACAAAGCAGAGTAAATTATCATCTATAAAGTTAGCTAAATGAGGTGTTTTGGCTAGATGTGATTTGTCAATTTATGAGAACTTAATTCTAATTAATAATGATGAAATTTTTATACTGGACAACTTCTTATCTGGGACATCAGAGACCAGCAGAGAAAACCTGAGCAGCTTTTTCCAACCGATTGGAAGGTGGTCTGCAATTCAACCGCCTGGAGTGTCACCAGAACTCTTGAGATGAATTATAGTGTCGAAGGTGGGATTTCCCTCGACACTGGAAATCAGCTGAAATCTAGAGTCGAAAGTTGGATCCCGAGGGGGGTCGGCTGATGAGCTCCCGGAGGGCTGTGTTTTCTCCTTCTGGTGACAAAGATCTTCTGGCAATAAATATCCACTTGTTCGACCTTACTTCTTCAAAAGCTTCTTCCAGTCTGCTCTAAGCCACAAATGTCGGAAAATAAATTTCTTTGACTTAGAGGCGTTACAAGGTGATGGTCGAGCCAATCACGACAGAAGGGTGGACCTTCTTTCAAGTTACTGTTGAACTTTAATAACCTTAATAAAAATATTAAATGGCTAATTTACTCTGCTTTGGTAAATTCTCAATATAACAGAATAATCAAACTTCTAAGCAGCTTTTTACTCATTCATAAACGTTTTCATTAGAACTTATGCACACCGTTGAAACTGCTGAACACCAGTTTTATATCAATTCCTTTATGCATGATTACTGAGTATTGAGCTGAGAAAGTAAATAAACTTAGCCATTTTTACAGCAAAACATTCAATTGTGTTCAGGAGAACTCAGACATTTAACTTGTTAAAGAAATGATTTCTACCGTGAGATGGAAAGAAGAGTCCTTGAAAACAATGGGGTCTTTCTCACACTCTAGGACTGGAGGATGAATCCTCCCTTTTCGAAAGAGATAAGTGTACGTTTTAGATGTTATATTTCACAGGTCAGATGGAAAAGTTCTCATACAAAAGGGCCTTTCAGCTTTGCTGAAATCCTAATACCAGGTGTGCAATTAATTACAATAACAGGTTTTTGTTATTCGTCTTATATGATAACATGTGGTTCCTTACTGTCCAGCTTTGGGGATGGAGAGTCAGTCTTAAATTCAAAGTATCAAAAGAATAGAAGTTAATGATAGAAAAACCTTGATGTGTCCCTACAGTAGCATATTTTACTGAACAGAGCATGGTAAGTTTATTGTAACTGATCTGTTAAAAAAAAAAAACAACAATAATAATAAATTCTCTTCAATCCTCCAACCTGCTTGTCATTAGCTAAATACCTCTCAACTTAGCAAGCTAATGTAGATAACCTTGCATAAGTTACTGCCTTGTAAAACTTTATCCAGAACAATAAATGTAACGTAGAGGTAAAATAGTGTAGAGTTAGTAACGCTATCTTTGTCATCCTCAGGGAAATGCATGGTTTGTCTGAAATCTCTGCAAAGACAAATAAACTCTGCTGCGGTCGACACTAATTAGACCTTCACCATACATAACTGACTGTTTAAACAATGAACAGGGAAGGACATTTCTTTGTTTAATTTACATATTTTCAACACACTTGATAACTTTATGGTGAATAGTGGAGGACAGAAAATATGAACGTTTATCAGTTATCAACATTAGCCTTCCCTAATATCAGTATTGATAGGACCTAAAATTTTCATTTGCATCGAGCTCTAGTTGAAACCACATCCATAGCACAGGTAAGTAATAATTCATCTGCAACTGTCTGTGGGTTTTTTACACCTTGCCACTCAGTAGGCAACTTGAGTTGAGCATTTGCCAGTATGGATGCAGTTTTAGTAAAGAGACCCTGTTGAGCATGGCAGTTTACGAGTTTTTGTCTGAAAAAGTCGACTGACGTCTTTGTGCTCTGGATGTTCAGTCTCCAAGTGGCATCTTACCTTGTTAGGCTTCAAACCGTCACAAGCTAGCACTTTAAGACTGAAAACACTGCGGCCTCTCCTCATTACCCAATGTTGTGCATAGTCCTGTCGCAATAAACAATAGATCAATCGCATGATGAATGAAAATAATCAACCTCATTTTCATTTATCGGCTTTATCGTTTCTTCATCTCTCTCTTTCTACTGAAGACACTGGAAGACAAAAGGCTCTGGTGCTCTTCACTGACCCCTCCCTTTCTCTTTAAAATCTGTTTTAATCGTCCAAAATGGCGTTTTTGGATCGTTAAAAGCAGCTAAGCTGAGAAGCTAAGCTAACAGGTCAACCTCGAGAATAAACCTTCTCGTCGAAGCCCCAAAATTCACGGTTGAAACCCGTATCTTTGTGTAAAATATTGTTTTTCTCTGTAAAAAGAAGCTGAGAACTTGTTTACTGATTTTTTATTTATAAGCTTTGTGTGAAAAATGCTATGCTAAAGAGCTCAAACCACCGAGCGTCCGCCATGTCAGCCCATGTCACGTCAAGGGGCCTCCCTCCCATATTTCTTAAAAAACACGCTGCTCAACTATCCATTCTTCGGTTTAAACCGTCTTGTACTGCCATCCAGCGGTCAACAGAGGTACTACACTCCAAACAAATAAACGTTTCTTCTAAAATTTGACAATTACTAATTATTGTTAAATTTCAAACAATATTATCGTTTATCGCAATAATTTCTGAGACAATTAATCACCCAGCAAAATTTGTTATCGTGACAGGCCTAGTTGTGCAGGTGACACCAAAGGCTTCTACACTTCGGATTGGAAGGAAGACGGTTTGGATTTGGCGACGTTTCACCTTCAGCTTTACGTTTATGTGTGAGCTCCATCAAAAACCTGTCCATTGTTTTCATTCAGTCATACCCCCACACACCACCACCCTGCTCTGCACCCCACCTGGAGGACAACCTCCCTCCCACATGCACACACTGTTTATGACAGCACATTTGGACTTTACAGCACTTCTGTAATGGCTTATCTTCCTAGGCCAAGCGGTTAAACCAATTTATTAAACATGTTTGATTATTGTCGTGCGCATTAAGACAGATCATTATTGTTGTTACCAGTAATTTAGTGTCTGTTACCAAAACATGTCACGAACCACTGAACAGATTTTAGTGAAACTTGCAGGAAGAAATGAGTGAAAATACATCAACAACTGATAAACTTCTGGAGTCAACTCAATTCAAGATGGCTGCCACAGCCTTAAAAAACACAAAAATGACTTAACTGAGTAAATGTTACACTTATCGACCTAGAATTTGGTGTAGTAGTAGCAGACACTGATCCCTGACATGTTTTGAACACTAATCTAATCCCTGACGGTCCCCACAGCTCAGACCTCACTATAACTCATGTATTTATTAAAATAAATGTCATGAATAGGAATATATTTGAGAAAAGAAGTTCATAACACATTTAATATATAAGCAATAACAAAATGTGAACTATATTGATGCATCCTTCATACTGAATGTTTTTTTTCCACTTTATTTACTTGCACCTAGGTCTAATACACCCACAGTTCAGTCGGTGTCAACAACAACAAACCCGCCCCTGAAGGCGACGCTTTACTGATCTCTCAACTTTCCTACGCACACTTGAACTCAACACGGTCATTGGCTTACTTCACTTTCTGATGAGAATGAAACGAAACTGAAACTCATCTCGGTTAATTGCTCTGCTCACGGGTGATTGATGACTCGATTAAAGCAATAAACTCATTAAGCTACAGGCACAATAAAAACACAGTAAAATGAAACACACCTAAATGAACGCTATTAGCGTTAATATGTCTCGGACACTCCGCGCACATAAAGATTTTAATACTCTTCTATATAAACTACGTACCTAGCATTATTTGATTCCTTCGCCCAAGTTGACCCCGTGAGTTTTGTCCGCATGACCAAACTTTTCCGTTCGTTTTGAGTAATAAAGTGTGCTGCTCTCCGCTGCTGATGCTGCTCAGAGCCCCGGGGACAGACCAGCACACCGGGCTCAGGGCTGCCTGAGGACCGAACTGTCCCCCGGAGCTGTCCCCCCAACAGAACACCTGCATGTCTTCACCTGGACTGAACTGTTCACATCTGAAGCCGCGACTTCTTCCAGCTGCTGATGCTGCTTTCAAATACTGTCCGAAATATCATGCACCTCGCGAGGTGCATTGAAAACGGCTAATTTTGTTTTGTTAAGTAATTCATAGTCCCCGACTTTTTGCTGTTGCTTATATTAAGTCTTTGACATCATAATTAGGTTTGTTACCACCAACATCTTACAACATTTATAAGTTTTTACTGATTAAAGAGAAACGGATGTGCCGCCAAGAAGATTTTCAAATTTCCGAGCTTTCACGGGTGGTACTGGAAGGCAGCACAAGAGCTGTGATCTCTGTAAAGATTCGTTTTCCCTGAATACTTGGCACATGCCCAGAGATTACGTACTCAATAATTCACAATTAGTCACATCGTCTAGATCATTTGTCAGTATAGACGTGTGGCTAATACAAGCTTAATTTTAGCCAGTAGAAACTGTACTGTACCTGCAAATTCAATTCAGTTTATGTAGCGCCAAGTCACAACAGAAGTTGCCTCAGGGCACTGAAACATTCACAGACATAAATAAAAGCCAATTTGTAAAATTTATACATCTAAGGAAGCAGCAGATTGTGCTGAATCTTCACTTCGTCACAGTCTCCCATCCTGAGCAAGCACAGAGGGGACAGTGGAAAGGAAAAAGTGCCTTTTAACAGGAAGAAACCTCCAGCAGAACCAGGCTCAGGAGGAGCGGCCATCTGCTTCAACCACCTGGATTTGAGAGGAACAGGAAGGAGAGACAGACGAGCACAGAATGACACGTCCAGGTGTACTTTCTAAAGACAAAAACATGTTAAGATAGAAATAATTACAAATACAAACAGGTAGAGCAAGTAAAAACAGCAGCAGAGTGAGGGAATGTGGTCAGTTTTTCCTCCAGTAGTCTAAACCTTTAGCAGCATAACTAAGGGATAGTTCAGTCAAGAAACCAAAGATGACCCTAACGATAGGATTTGTCAACAAGGAAAGACTTCTAGTCTTAAAAGAAGACAAGGTGTCTCACGGACAGAAACTGGAAGTTGGTTCCACAAGATAATTGATAAATGAAAGCTTTGCCTCCTATTCTACTTTAGGAAACTCTAGGCACCGCAAGTAAACCCGCAGTCTGAGAGCTAAGTAGGAAAAATATGGAAAAATATGATCTGTAATACAAAGTATAAGATGGAGCAAGGTTGTTGTCACACTTCCATATGTGGATAACTCCAGCTGCTATTTCACTTTATTCCGTATCTGGTTTTTCTATTTTCATGTCTTTCTTTTTTTAACTCTACTTTTTACTTTATTCTTATATGTTAACATGAAGAAATTCCAACAGTTTCATTGTACATGGTACGATGACGTTTTATTCCTACTAAATCAAGTGTGACTGATGTTGTGTACTTTCAGTCCTTCTACACTTTTTGTCTAACTTGTTTCTTTGTGTGTTTATCTCAGTTTCATACAACAGTACTTCAGCTCCATATGAGAATATTTTTTCCACATCAGGGTCTACATTTATTGTGATCTTTGGATTTATAGTTAGGGGCGCTTCTATATGTACAAAAAAGAGGAAGAATCATTTTTGTTGAGAGGACCAGACTTTTTTTTTATTTTTCTACCTGGATTATTGAGCATGCATCAGGATAATTTTTTTATTACATTGCGATATGATTGACAAATATTTAATATCCTCAAACGGTCTGCAGCAGATGAGCAGAGTCTGAATGTTTCGTTTGAAATTCAGCAAAACCAGAAGTTAAACTCTGGCCTTCAGTTCTGCTCTGAGTGGAAAGCTGGTGTAAAAACAAAATGGAGGAAAGGCTGGGGTTATGCATTATTGATAATATGCTCAAAATTGTGCAGCAACAAATTTTATGGAGTTTAGATCCAGATTTGTTCCTTTCCATTCAGCTATTTATACCTTTGATTCTCAAAAGTTTTATAATTTTTTTCATTCAACCTTTATTTATACAGTTTAGCCTCACTGAGCCACGAGGACTCATTTACAAGAGAGACCTGATCCATAAAGTACAGACAACAATAACAGTAAACTATGACAACAATAAACTACAGTAAAACTTCAGTCAAAATAAGAGTAGTGTATAAAACAATAAATCGGGGTGCTGTAAAACGGTGAAATACTAAAAACATGAACATATCTGCCTTAATTTTTCTATTGACATTATCAAATGTTTGAAACTCCTTAAATAAATCAAGTTGGACGACTTCAGTTCCTGTTGCAAGGTGTTCCAGGTGCAGGAGCAGAGTAGGAAAAGGCCTTTTTGACAAGTTCAGTCTGCACTGAGGGAACACTGCAGGTAATGATGTCCTGAGAGCGCATGTTGTAACTGCACTGATGACATGTGGGAGGAGCTATAAGAAGATAACAGACCAAGGAGGGATTTATAGATGAAGATGAACCAGTGAGAGAGACTACGTGTAGATGATGATGACCAACTGACCAAGGAGTACAGAGTGCAGTGATGGGTACATTAGTTACAACCAGTTATGAATCTTAGCGCGCCATGGTGGACAGCATAATAAATACAACCTGAGAAACTACTCCACTGAGTATCACCGTTATGACAATTTAAAATAGTGGTACAGCTCATGTTCACGTCTGATATCAACAAGCAAACTGACCGACTAACACCTAACTTAAAAAAAAAACCTTTCTTTATCCTAACCTGAACTTTCCAACAATCTCAGCTGGATAAAAACAGACGTGGAGCTGGGTTTTCTTTGGAGGGTGAGGCTGTCAGAACAGCCAATAAACCTGAGGTCCGCAATCTAAAATCATCTCTAAATATTCCTAATACTTGTAATTTTCTTGTTTTCATTCCTGGGCTGAACATAGAAAATTAGATCTTGACTGACCTACTAGATTCATTGAGATAAAAAAACCACACCTGTCCCTGGCTGGAGAGTAAAGTTTAAGGTGTGCTGCTTCCATGCATGCGGTCTCAGCTCTTCAGCTGCTCTGCAAGAGATAATGCAATTTAGAGAAATTAACTTTTGCATCTTTTCTTGCAAGCAGCTCCTGCAGAGACTTCCCATGTGCTGCAGAAACAGTCTCCAGCACATCAGTAAACCTTTGACCACTAGTTTCCACAAAGGTTCCTGTCATTTCCATTTGGAGTCAAGATTGTAACTGGACTGACTCGTGTGATTACACCACTCAGAGGTGATAACATTTCGTTTGAGTACCACTAGAGGGATCCTGAGGCCAGGTTGTGTTTACACCATCTGTAAAAATTATGAAGGTTCTGTTATGGAATGGGTCGATTTTTCAGCAAAACATGATGGAAAATAATTTGTATGATGGCCGCCAAAAAAATCTACTGTCAGATTTTAATCCAACATAAAATACCCTCTAGAAACTGGCCTCACCCTGCCAGTACATAATATAATCTGTATACTGTATTTCTGGGCGGCTGGTGGAGCAGAAAAGGTGGGGTCAATTAGAGGAAGAATATTATTAACTCAAGCAGAAGGCATCACCCGTTTAACTTGTCCAGCTTTGTCTCTTTCTTTAAACAAACAGAAAACTGATATATCTAATAAAACTGAGAAAATGCTATATGGAAAAATAGGATTCATTATATCAGAAAATCAGTATTGATGAACTCATACGAACATCCATCCATCCATTATCTTTACCCGCTTATTCCATTTTGGGTCACAGGGGTCGCCGGTGTCCATGTCCAGCAATCACTGTGCGAGGGGCGGGGTACACCCTGGACAGGTCTCCAGTCCATCACAGGGACACATAGAGACAAATGAGACAAACAACCATTCACTCGCTCACTCTCACCTAGGGACAATTTAGAGTTACCAATCAGCCTAACATGCATGTTTTTGGTCTGTGGGAGGAAACCAGAGCACCCGGAGAAAACCCACGCATGCATGAAGAGAACATGCAAACTCCACCCAGAAAGGCCCCTGGACCGGGGTTTGAACCAAGGACCTGCTCGCTGAGAGGCAGCAGCTCTACCAGTGGTGCCACCGTGCTGCCCCAACTTTAAACAATATGTTCAAAATAAATTGGATCAAACAGTTTCTTAAAAATCCCTCCTCAATCTGGAATTTTATACCTAATTATTCATTCTCAAAACTTGGTGTTCTTAACTTTGTTCTTTTTGCAACTACAACATTGAAAAACTCCCCATAAAACCATCTAATTTCCATAAACAAATGCTTCTTTCCTGGTCTTTAATTTATAAGCACAATTTCTCACCCCATCGATATTATATTTGGAACAATGTAAACATTTTATACAAACGCAAGTCTTTATTCTTGGAAAATTGGTGTGTACATGGAATCATCTTAGTTCAGCAGCTATTTAATCCTAATAGTGTTCTAATGTCTTATTCTGAACTTCTAAACAAATTTGGCATTCCCATACCACCAAAGGAATATGTGTTTGTTTTCGATGCTATCCCTTCTGGTGTTATAATGCTTCTTAAATCTTCTATAACTTCTTTAGTGACTCCACCAAGTTTGAACCCTGCTGACTCTAGTATTGGTCAAATCTGTTTTTCCTCTAAAAAGACAAAAAACAACGGTGATATACGTGTCTGATTCCAGAAGGACATGGTCTCTGTTCCAAATGTTGTCTCTTATTGGAATAACCTTGCATCAGACCGGAACTGGAAAAAAATCTGGTGTCTTCCATTGAAATATTTGGTTATCAATAAGATCAAAGAAGTATCCTTTAAGATTATCCATCGTTTTTATCCCTGCAAGTCTTTCCTTCAGCGATACAAAAAGGACATTAACATGAACTGCTCATTCTGCCAACTCTGTGAAGAAGATCTCCGTCATTTATTCTGCTCATGTCTTTTCTTATGTACTTTCTGACAAGGTATTTGCACTTTTATTTCCCAAAATATTCTTTTAGAATTTTCCCTTACTTGTGTAGATGTTTTGTTTGGATTCTTCTCTTATCCCACTAATAAAACAAACCATTATTATATTATCAACCTAATTTTATTAGTTGCTAAATATCATATACATAAATCTAAGTTCTCAAATCAGAAACCTTGTTTCTTGGTCTTTAAAGAAGAAATCAAACAACATGTTAGAACACTTCAGTATTCAAATAATAGTAAAGCCATTAAAACAACTGATATGTGTATCCTTTTCAACATTTTTGTGCCTTAATTTTATTTTATTTTAAATGTGTGCATGCATGTATGTATATACACTTCGTTCTATTTGTGTTCGCTTTATAACCCCCTGGCATTATTGTCTTGTTCATTTTGTTTTATAATGTTGATATTGTTTTTAGCATTTTTGTTAACACTTTCATTGTCAATGGGATTTACCTGTCTAAATAAAGGTTGAATGAATGCATGAATTGTCATAAATAAATAAATAAATAAATAAAATAAAAAAGGCAACAATGTCAAAACGTGGATGGGAAAAAAAATGTTTTTAAGTGGTCTATTAAAAAACACAGAACAAGACGCAAGGTAAACGTTGAAAACAAGAATTGTAAAACAAGATGACCCAAAACACCCTAACTAAAATAAAGAGACAATAAGTCAGACTGGTTATGACTGCAGTTTTATTACAACATGGTTTCCAAGTCTCAAACACGTCTCTTGAGCTACAAAAATGCACACGATCGTGCTGGTTGAACATGTGATGGTGGACGAGCTTACGTGATCGTAAACATCACGACTGGGACTGCCCGCTCGGGACAATAAAAGTAAACCTCCATTCTTTAGGGTTCAGTTGCACGTTGATACAATTTGCACATAAATAAATAAAAGACAAAGTGTCGTTAAAGTCCCCGTGCATTCGTTCATTCAGTCAGAGGCAGAAAGCAGGTAGAAGAAGTCCAAACACGTTTACAGGTCCATCTCTCACCGGAATCAAATAAAATATCCAAACGCTCACACGCGTGCACGTCCTATGATCTGTTTACAGTCAAACCACCTGGGACTGATTAGAGGTAGGGTTCGCCCCCGGTGACACTCACAAGCGCTAACCTTCTAATGAGCCACACACACATACGAGGAAAATAGAAAAATAGAATTAAAAAAGTCCTGAAAAAGTAACGAGATTAAAACAAAAGCTAAACGTGAACGTAGTGAGCGCGGCGCTGTTGGTCCAGTCTGTGTTACATTCACAGGCTCCAGCTGTTCTGCGTCAGCACCACCGTTGTTCCCTGTCCTGCTCAGGCCAGTGTGGACCACGGTTCCCTCGACCTTCACTCGAACCCTCCTGAAGCTTCCACCTCGCCCAGCTGCCGTGTGAAGCTCCGTTTGCTACACTTGGTTAGTTCTGTTGAACATACTGCAGACTTGTGTCGCCGCTGACCTCAGGGTCACACGCTGCAACAGTTCTGACAGGACTCAAGGACTTGGATCGCTGCACACACACACAAACACACACACTCCTGCAAACTCTTACCTCCTGGGGTATAAATAAGCGAATGTTCAAGATGTGCTACTTTATAATTTACTGCCCAGGAAACTTTTTTTGGGAAAAAAAAAAAAAAAGCAAATAGGGACCAGACAGATGTGCATAAATGCCACAGATGAGTTCAGAACATGACAGCAGGTTGAACTCTGCACGGATACTTTAAGAAAAATCCAAAGCCATTTGGAAATGTAAAGAAAATGAACGAACTACCCTTAAAACCTTGGTTCGTATGCATCTTGATGCTGATTGTTTCACATCGCGAACACATTTTGGCAGGTTGTGAAGCTGTGATAATCCCACCTTCATATCACCAGAGCTTTAGTTTAAGGAGAGGGTGACAACACTTACACACAGAGAGAGGTACCCTGCTCAGAAAGTGACATTAAATATCCCGTAGTGCTTACCCTCAAAGTATTTAAAGTGTTACTACATCATCTCAAAGCTGTATTATTTTGGCTTTAGCTTTACTATCTGCTGAAGATGTACTACCCACTACGGAGAACACTTCAATAAATACATTTCATGTATCCGATTGTCGTTCTTACATTTCATTGTCGACTGTCGAGTGCGAACACTGCTGCACCTGTTCTTGGAGCACTCGGGTGCAAAGACACTAAGTTATTCAGGACACGACGACGTGCGAGTCGTGGCGTTTGTGCCCGTGTCCTAGAAACGCCACAACCACCCCTGACGGGGAAACGGCAGGCATGCTGGGATTTGAAGGCTCCTGACGCGTCAGCGCGGTGAATCCAGAAAACACAAACATGAGGGGGAGCAGCACAGGATTGTAACAGCGATGCTGGTCGGCTTCATAAGAATGTTTTCAGACAAAGGTGTTGTAAAAATAACATCGTTACAAATTTTATACATTACTGAGATTTTTAGAGAACGTCTCAGAAGAAACATCTGCCTCAGAGAGGTTTGGAAATAACTTCAGAAAAGTCATTCAAGTCTGTGTAAGATGAGGGCCAGGTCCAGAGATCCCTCACAAAGTGCTCCTGCCCCGTGAGGGTTCACTAAAAACTGCACTCTAGTGTCAGCTCTGCAACCAACACACACACACACACATCCTCACATCACACTGAGCTGTCCAGATGTGTGTGTGTACGTATTTGTGTCTCATGAGGGTCCACGTCAGGACCAGTGCGCCCCTCCACGTGTAACGTTCAGGAGCCTGGCTCTGACTGAGGCTTCGACTCCTCTGGCTGGCCCTGGGCTCTCTGGCCGTCTCTGCCCAGCTCCTCGCCCAGCTCGCCCATGTCTATGTCGGGCAGGTCCTCATCGATGGTGGCAGCTGCTGCGTCCTCACAGTACATGCACATCTGAACATGCACAAACAGACAATTAATTAATGACCTGTCCAACAGCTGGTGACCCAACTATTGTCCGTCTATTGCACGACCAACCTTGACATTGATAGCTGCAGGGAGGCCCCCCCTCCTCATCCAGGGATGTTCCTCCACGAGCTCCCGCCGCTGTTCTGAAGTGAAGTGAGGCTGACTCTTGTGCATCTGCCTCAGCCGCTCCTTATCTTCTCTCAGAACTCTCTGAATGTCCCTGTTGGACACAAATGAAAATTAAACAATCGCAACAAAAAAGGTTGAAGAATTTATTTATCCTAAAAAATATATTTTCAGTCGGTGACTCACCTGGATGGCATCTGATATGTCATCATGACTTTGTCGTCAGCGTTGGCCATCAGCAGCCAAAGAGGCTCCTGCAGAACATACTTGATGAAATGCTCCCCCTCTCCTTCAGCAGAGACTTTGGTCTGAGAGTTGCTGCCATCAGAGCCCCCCCCACCCCTGACTTTGGCTTTCCCTTTGGGGTCATGCTCCAGAGAGTCTACGCTGCCAAAGTACTTGCTGGTGTTGCTGCTTCCTGCACACAGAGGAGAAAAAGAGGGAGAACAAAATGTAACGTCAGCTAGAACTTCTCCAGTTTACAGAAAGAGGAAAGACACTCGGGTGTTCTTCAGCTGACCTGTTCTGCTGCCAGAAGCTCCACTGGCTGAGGTCCGACAGTCATTGGAGCCGGAGCCCAGACCTGACCTCATGGATCCAGACGTGGCTGATCCAGTGCCTGAGTGGGCATCCTCCTGCTCCTGCAACAGGATGTCCAGCAGGTCGCAGGATGAAGAGTTCCCGTCGCTGTGAGCACCGTCATCTCTGGACTCCAGCTAAAAACAACCAGGGATTCATGTTAAAAGTTTGCTCGTCGTGTGTTGAAGCACATTTACAACTTAAACTAATTTCCTGAGTTATCAGTTCGGTGACGCTCTCACCTGTTGATGATTATCAGTCTTGGCTGCACCTCCGCTCTTCTCCCCTGCGATGCTGCACTGCCCTCCAGCAGGGGGCGCTGTGCTGTCCTGCCGGTCCATTGAGCGCTGCCCCTCCTCCATGCTCAGCAGATTGAGCTGCAGGGGCGAGCTGCAGCGAGACTCAAAGAGCGGAGGTGATGTGGTGGGCTCTCGAGCCCCGGAGGCAGGGGTGGAGGATCGTGAAGCTGCTCCCTCCCTGGGCTCGGCTGCGGGGGTCTTGGGGAGCTCAGGGGCTATGTTGTAGGGGAACGGCTGAGCTGGGTAAGGAGCCTGAGGAACAAACTGAGTCTGCAACGGGAATGAAGACTGGCCAGAGAAAGGCGGCTGGGTAGCGTAGGCAGTCTGAGGAGCCTGGAAAGGCTGCTGGGTGGTGTAGGGGGTCTGAGGAGCTTGGAAAGGCTGCTGTGAAGAGAAGGCAGTCTGCACGGGGAATGGCTGCTGGCTGGTGAAGGAGGGCTGGGTTTGCAGCGGGTAGGCTGGCTGAGCGGTCTGAAAGGGCTGCTGGGCAGGGTACGCTGGCTGCGTCTGGGTCTGCTCGGTGAAAAATGTCGGTCTCGGCACAGCTCCCAGCTGACCCACCTGATTCAACGGTCCTATCTGAGGGAAGATGTAATTGGGCAGCACCAGAGCCACCACAGGTGTTACAATAGGTGCAGGAAATGGAGTGGTAGTGGGCGGAGCTTGGGCGTTCTGCCCTTCTCCAAAGCCAGAGGAGAGAGACGGGTCCGGGCGGGAGGTCTGAGCTGGAGCAGCAGTCGCTGGGGGGTAGAGAGGGTAAGTAGGCACCATGGTGGGGTAGGAGACATTAAAAGCAGACTGGGATGCTTCAGATGGAGACCACGAGGTCTGGTTGAGACCCTGTAGAGGGGGTCTGGGTTTACGGTTGGACACAGCGCTGTCTGATGAGTCTGGATGCTTCATTCGTGGCTTTTTGGACTTTCGGTTGCGGTTGCCCCTCTTGGCGGTGGTCTCAGGCCTGGTGGTGCCTTGTTTGGCTGCCCCTTGAAGTCCGGATGACTCTGAGAGAAGACATGTAGAGGCAAGGAACATGTTACAAACCAACACCTAGATATTAATGTAAGTATACACCAGGACAAAATTAATAAAAACTCATCAAATCGACTAAATGCACCATTTAGTTAAATAAATATCCCTCAGACGGCAAATTACTCTTAAAGACTTACAAACAATGAGTCTGATGGGAATAAACCTGAGGTACCTTCAGCGTGGGCTGGACCCCTCTGGTTGTGTGGATATGAGGAGCACTCCTTCTGGAAGCTCCTGGCGTTGCGGAGCTCTCTGCAGCGGTTCAGGAAGGCCTGCTCCTCCTTTTGGGTGTGCGCAGCCAGCACCTCCTTCGTCAGCCCCAGCCTCTTGTAGGCCTCCTTCCCCTGGCTGGGAGGAGAGACCATACTGACCGGCACGGCTGGGGGCGCCGGGCTTTCCGCAACGTCTTCGATGATCTCTGCAGCACCAAACAGAGTGGTAAACATCAAACACAACAAGCTGATGGACTTCCTGCTCCTCGGTGAGCTCCTCTGTAAAGTACCTGACTCTGGCTGAGGCTTCTTGTCTCCCACGTGGACAATGGTGCTGCTGTAGCTGCACTGAGAAGTGATCGACACGACGCTCTCGGCCTTACTGGGCAGCGTGAGGGGTGCCAGGGTGCCCCCCACCACAGCAGCTGACCCAGATGGAGGCTTCTTCGGTGCTTTCATGTTGGACATCCCTGGCTGAGCATCTAGCATCAAAGCATATGGATTACAAGATGTTTCAGGAAAGTGTTAGATTACAGTAGAGAGCAGGTGATCCTGAGTGACTGAGACAGCCACGTGCACAGCTGTGAGTCTTCATACCTGTGTGTGCACCCTGAGGCATCTGCATGCCATCTTCTGAGCCCCTCTTGTCATCATCCGAGTTGGATGAGGTGGTGTTTGAGGAGAACTGGTACTTCCTTTTGACTGTGATGGGAACATTACAACTCTCCAGATACCTAAGAGTAAAAAAAGGTTTAAATTAGGGCAATGAAAAGTAACTTGCGTATGATTTAAAGATTATTTGTGATAAAAAGGACAACTGAAACTGACCGGATGACGCTGTCGAGGCAGCTGATCTGCTGGTAAGAGCAGACAGTCTGGTCTTTGCAAGGGAAGTCCTCCATGCTGGCTCCGGTGCCGTCTCTGACTTGAGGAGCGGAGTTCTTCTGACGCGCAGCTGAACTCCTCTGAGCTGCTGAAGAAGCTACACAGAAAGCAAAATCAACGCTCGCTGCCGTTCCTGCAGTAACTGTTTTGTGGACGCGGCGTCTGTTATTACAAGCAGACTCACCGTCAGTCGTCTTCCTGTGGTCGTTTTTAGGAGGCCATGGTGAGGAGGAGCGCAGGCAGACCTGCGAGTCCTGGTTCTTCAGCATGTGGACGCCTTTACAAATTTCCTGAAAGGTCCTCGATGGCTTGGTCTTGCTCGTCTCCTCTGCCGTGTTCCCAGCTGGGATGTTCCCGTTGCTTTCGCTGGACGAGCTGATGCTCACCTGCTGCTCGTGGGAACCATTGCTGCCGTAGCTGCCATAACCACTGGAGCCCATGTTGTGAACCGGCTGAAGAGAAACAGGCCGTTAGACAAAACCACTATTTGTGTAGGAGCTCAACCTGTGTGTGCGTTTACACACTTGGAGCAACAGCCTGTGTATCTGTTCGCTGATCTCCTGGATGTCAGAGTCCATTATCTTCCCTCCGTGGAAAGCAGGAGCTGCAAAAACATCTTCGTTGACAGGACCCCTGGAAGGTAGAGGCACCACGGTCATCTATCTTTTCACAGAGACTGACCAGAACAGAAGAACTGAAAACAGCAAGATGAAAACACTTACATGCGCACTTTGTGTCTGCCGATGACAAAAGAGACCTTGCGGCTCCAGGGGTTGACGAAGCTGGACCAGCTGGTGTCGATGGTGATGTACTCGCCATTTCTTGCACAAAAGCGGATGGAGGTATGGTCAAAGGGCTGACCGGCATACTGCAGGACTGAAAAGGAAAGTAGTGCATGTGAGCGACAGGGCGGATGGATACAATATTTAACAAACCGTTTAAAATATTGAAAATATTTAGAGCAACGGGAAATAACTCGACAACACAAAACGTGAATCAAAAAGAATTACTTTTGCGATGAACAGCCAGCATTAATGGTCGGTCGCTCGGGTGCAGATTTAGTAGTATGGAGGTCCCGATCAAGTCCTGGGGGAGGTACCCCAGCAGAGGTACAGCCCTATTACAGAAACAAACAAAAAGGATTACTTTGATGCTGAACTGCACAGTACATACAGTAAATACACTCATGGGAAAAAACAACAGCAGAGACTCCGCCCACCTCTCATCTACGTCCTGGAACACACAGTTGGGCGTGTGTGTGGTGGTGAAGATCCGCTTGTCAGGGGGAATTCTGGGAGCTGAGCAGAGAGGAGTGTTATTAATACATGAAACAATTATGACAACGATTGAAACGCGCTGGTGGTTAATTGTCTGTAGCTGCATGAAACATCTCAACAACAAGGAGTCTAATATCTGAGCCGAGGACTGATCGGACCTGAAATAAACTTCACTCAGTATCTGTGAACACAAACACACCTAATCAGTAATAATCGTTTTTAGATCGTTACATACTGTCAACTTTATTTCTTAATTACTTTGGCAGACCTGATCATTTCAATAACAACTAAACGCTTTCAGTATGAGAGGAGCACGTGCAGTAAGAAATAAACCAGTTCAGTTCTGACCTTCATATCCAGAGTGAACCCTCTCAGCCAGCAGGAGGCAGCAGAACTGCTCCTCAGCCAGCTCAGCATCCTGGACCTTCATCAGGTAAGGGGTCATACGGAAAGGGTAGTACTGCAGGTCCCCCTCGCGCTCCTTCCCACCACTGCAGCACAAACACAAATGGTTGTAAAACCGTCAGCGTCACACGTCCGTTTTAACACAGTTCACGCTTCGCCAGCGTTTTTAATATTCAGTGATTTAACACCAGACCGAACACGAACATCCTGATGTAGCTATGGATGAACACGAACATCCTGATGTAGCTATGGATAAACACTAACATCCTGATGTAGCTATGGATGAACACGAACATCCTGATGTAGCTATGGATGAAC
>NC_056503.1:11131981-11168078 GCF_014905685.2 Nematolebias whitei
TGTAGCTATGGATGAACACGAACATCCTGATGTAGCTATGGATGAACGCTGCTGCTGGTTGTTGACACTCACCTGATGCGGCAAAAGAAGGATTTCTCCTGAATGCACTCCGTGGAAGACGACTCTGAAGAAACATCACAGGAAATGATTAGTGTCAGATCACTCCCCGTCTGTTAGGCGCTCATATTCAAGGCAGGATTTAATGGATCAGAGAGCTTCGTCTCTCATCCAGATGTGTGCAGATGTGCCCAGCCAAACAGTGACTCAGTGTTTCTGACCGCCCTGATATCTGGTTGTATTTTACAGATATGAGGCAGTGTTGGCATGTGGGAGGGCAGTCGTTAATGCATGAATGAGCATGCTAATGAAAGAGGTGTGACGTATTTAGAAGTGGGGGTGCATCATGTGACAGAAATAGAGTCTAGCGTGTTGGTGATACGGGTTGTGCTGTGTGTGGATTTGCAGCGTGCACATTGTTTGGCAGTAAAAATCCACGATCCAGTTCCAAAAAAAATACAGCGAGACACAAAACGATGAAGCGCTCTCTAAAGGCTCGCACCTGCTCCGGTGCACATGCTCCATGACGGAAGGCGGTACGGCGTGGTGAAGCTGTAGAACACGCTGACGTCTTGAGGCGTCAGGAACTCCACGAACTTGGCGTTGTTGAACACTTCCCGCCTGCAGTTCAGGATGGACGCCGCCTGGTCTGAGATGTAAACAATCTTCCCGGTGATGAGAGACACGGCCACAGCAAATATGTCCTATACGCACAAAAACAACACATTTGAAAAGTCACTCGGTGCGCTGACGTGCAGTCGACAGAGTGCGGGTCCAGTCAAAGTTTCTACCAGACCCTGAAATTTGTTTATTAGGGAACTTTACAAATTCTAACTTGGAGACAAAATATGCTAAGAAACTTACAGAAGTCCTTTTGGCAGTAGCTAACAAATGTATTGTGACAAAGTGGAAAACAGATGCCCCCCTTCCAATTTAAAATGGGATGAATAGAGATACCATCTGTCTCTCACTGCATCTCTGATTCCTATATATTTTTCATTTAATCCTTTTAAGGACTACGCGTCCCCCACCCTTTTATTTGTCTCTTGTTGTGTTATGTCACTGTAAATATATTTTATTTTAGGTATGTCTTACTACTCAAGTGATATCGTACTTGTTCCTGAGCTGATTTTGTCTTGTCAGTTAATAATTGTAATATTGTTATTGAAAAATCCAAAATAAAGTATTCTTAAAAAAAAAAAAGTTTCTAGTTACAGCTGGAACTCAACACTTTCAGCTGGATACGAGAATCGTCTTCAAAAACAGAGTCCTGCTTTTAAACTTTAGAGGATCGTGTGAAGAAAACAAGCACGTTTCTGAAGTAACGGATGAGTAGGCTGTCTGACTGGTTACTAACCAGTACATAATGGCATTTTAGAAACCTTTCTTAACGTAATGAGTGAAAATACTTCTACTGATATAAACATGTTTTGGATGGTCATGCACTGAGGCACAAAGTAAAACACGCTTCGATACTTACGGTGTTTTTGAGGGTGTATTCTGAGGTGATGGTGTTGATTTCCTCGATGGTGTAGGACGACACATCAAACCCCGGTGGCTGACTGTCATTAATCATCAGCATCTGGTAATACTCCTCATTAGCTGTAAAACATTGTGGACCCATACATTGTTTAATAAGTTGTAGAGGAAAAGGAAGATTTAATGTGCGTACTGTACAACTCTAAAGAATAAACCACGTGAGGAGGTCTTACCTTTCACCTGCTTGATGCACCGCAGGGCGTATTTGAGCGTGTTGACGGTGCTGGACTTGCCCTTGCTCCTCTTTTCTAGAGGTAAGTGCATCTTCAGCTCCTTGAGAGTCTTGAAGAGCTCCTTCTGTGTCTTAGCTTTGGCTGACTGTTCGCTGCTGTAGGTCGTGACAGAGAAACAAACACTTGTGTCAAAACGACAATGTTTCACCAGTGATGTCACCTCTTCAACTTTACACTTAGGAGGGGGGTGACCGGGTGTGTGTGTGTGTCATCAAATTCTGTATAATGTAAGGAGCAGAGAGCGCTCAGACCTGCAGCCGCTGGTTGAAGGGTTGTCCTGCTCAGAGCTCACCAGGCTGAAGGCGTTGGAGCTGCTCGGTGGAGACGGGCTGTGAGAGTTGGAGCTGTAAAAACAAGCCCAAGCTCACGTTAATAAAGAAGTTGTACACAAACAGATAAATAAAAACAGCACAAACATGATTTCAGTATTGCATTTACTCCACGATAACCTGGTTTGAGTCTTCTAGTTTATCGCTTAAGTTAAATTCATACAAAAATGATTAGCTTTTTCCCGATTCGTTAAACTTCTCTAAACCCAACAAGTAAACACACTGAACCAGGACATGTATAGTAAATGAATAATATTCAATAAGACGATGTCACTACTGTTGTGATAATAAAAGCAAAAAACAGAAGCTTTGCTGAGCAATTACACTCAAATCTGAAATCTTTAAACACAACGTCACATAAAGGTTAATAAAACAGAGAACTGATAAAATGATCACTGAAACTCATTGAGGAGGCACCTGCAAGTCCCAATAAAGCCCAGAACTTTAGCTCATTTGTTTTAGCTTTAAGGAAAACCTACTGTGAAAAATTAATTTGTAACACATTATTTCAAACAAGCAAGTTAAAATTCCAACAAAAACCAGCATCAAACTAAAGAAACTGAGTGCAGGCCCAGAGGCGGCAGCATTCAGCAACAGCTTATTTATGGGTTAGCAGCCAGCACGTAGTAATGACTTTTAACCAAATGTTTAGAAGCCCATACATGCTGTTTTAAACATAAACCAGTTGTGTTCATGAAAAATCCACCAGATTCAATGACTGGGTTTAATTAAGAACGAGAACAAATCTTTACTGATTACACTAAAAACATCAATTTAATTCTGCTAAGGAATGTGAGATTTTATTAAGAATGTACATCTACGTTTCTAAAGTCCACTCTTTAATGAATACATACATATATATACATATATATATATATATATATATATATATATATACATACAAACACACAGATTTTTACTCCCTGAATATTTATCAAGCTAAGACAGGTACTGTCTGAACATGTATGCTTTGACATCTTGAAATGCTTCTTCTGTATTTTGACAACCTGGAAGTCTTTTGAAAAACTTCAAACTTCCCCAAAAACATTTAATTTCTGAAGAAAGTAGAGCATCAAATACATCTGAGAGGTTTGAAAATACTGGTTTTGCCTTTGTGTTCATCCATCCTGTTCTGTCCTCTTCAAGTTTTCTAATTATGAAAAATAAAAAAACGAGCGTCTCTAAATCTTGATTTGTTCTGAGCATCGTCTGCAGTTGATATACTAGTAGAGATCCAAACTCAGTTAAGGACAGTATCATTTAGTCGTTTTGGGGAAATTGGGCATTTTGACAGTGTCCTCTGTGATTTTAAAGGCCCCAGTTAGTGAGTCAGCCTAGCCAGGTTTGCTAACCTGTTTACCAAACATGATTCCATCGCTGTCAACGCTGGTCTGCTCTACATCTGTTCAGTCACGAATAAACAACGTCTCACCAAGGATCTCCTCACCGACCAAAAGCTTCCTTTTGGAACAACCTATGGACTTTTCGTAACTTAACGACTCCAAACCACTCGACTTTCGTTTGCATTTGTCAGCCCCGGTCACAGAGGTCTCAGGATAATTTATCACAAGAGGAAGACCTGCGTGTGTGCACATACTCATGCTCATTCCAGTGCAACGTGTGTAATGGTCTGTACCAACTCCCACCATCATGGCTACAGTGTCTCATTCAGGAACAACAAAGACATCAACTTGGACACCCTCTCTGCTAGCATTGCTAGCACTCGGGCCCATGATGCTCAATATCGCAGTGGTCTAATTAACATTCTCAAGTCTCTTGGCCCAGTAAAAACACAATCTGTTATTAACCCCTTGGTAAGGCCAAAGGTTTCCAACTGGAGCAACTCCATAAAAACATCTGGTCTCACTACCCACAAACACATCTACGTATCTCACTAAAAGAATTAACTCTTCCAAAACAAAACTGCTAATTGCTCTGGTCAATGAACCCCCTGATGTGTCACAAAGACTAATAAATTATGAAGCAATGGACATTATGCTGGTACGATGAAGACGATTTTAGACAGAAGGCATGCAGTCAGTGCTGTTTTGATCTGTATTAGGAGAAAAGTCTTTTTCACTTTGACTCCACCTCAGTGATGAGAACAGCACACAGGCATGAGACGGTAAAGACAGAGCCCTGTGGAAGAAAGTACAGCCTTACATTTATCTGCTATGTTCCAGATGTTTCATTCGGTTTATGGTGGTTCCTCTGCTTTAAACTCTACTGGACGGGAAGAAGTGTTTCTATATGTGGCAGCCCACCCTGAGCCTAGATCAGCTGGAGGCTTCTCCCCGTTAAAAGGAAGTCGTTTCTTTCCAGTGTTGCCAACATACTGATCATGAAGGGAGATTGTGACAAAGTGCAGATTTGATGCAATCTCCTTATATAGACCATTTTTACTAATTGGCATTTAATAATATACTGGTTTGTAACAGGAATAAAAGACTATGAAGGGGTTTGAATATAGATCTGAACTGGATATGACTTTAGCTGTGAACTGGAATTAAATGAATTCCCCTTGAAATGAGGACACGACCCTAAAAGGGTCCAATGAACGTCCATGTTTTCGATGTTGTCGTGGTGGAGAGGAGAAAATCTCAGTGTGCCGTCATTTATTGCATCTGATCTTACCTCTTGTTGCTCCCTGAAGATTCCATAATAGCAGAATCCTTTTCGTTGCCATTAGAGCTGACCACAGATTCGTTGCCGTGGGACTCGTTGCCATGCGACTCGTTGCCGTGGGATTCCGTCCCGCTCCCACTTGAGCCCATGCCGCCCATTTCTACGTCCTCGTGCAAAGGTGGTCGCTGTCGCTTCCTGTCGGCATGGGAGGAGTCCAGAGAGGCCGGGTGCTCATGGCTGCTGTCGCTCCCTTCAGAAGCAAGTCCTAACTCCGGGTCAAGGTCCACCCCGTCCTGCCCGCCACAACCCTCACTGTAACTGCTGGCCATGTGACGAAGCTGGCTCATAGAGCCACACAGTGCACCCTGCTCCTCTTTAGCCTGAAAACCAACCCGCTCGCAGGCGTCTAGGCTTGAGTACAGGTAAAGCTTTGGATCACTGTCCTCAGACATGATAAGGGCCAAAGCACAAGGAACTCACAGTAAGGTTACTTTCCACATGGTGATGCCATGCGGTGCCCGGCACTGTGATGAAAACGATGCTTCAGGAGCCGAGGGTCAGCCTGAGGGAGGAAACAGAACAGGTGACGTTACTCATACAGTACACCTCCATTAGCAGAGTAATGGTGAAGAAAAGATCTTAACAATGAAAGAACAAGTTAAACCTTCACAACTACACACAGTTAACAGGTTGTTTGACCTTTTCCAGGAAGACTGAAGCTCCGGACAGCTAAACCTTCAGAGCTCTTCACATAAAAAATGAATATATCCAATAGTAAACTCAACTCTGAAGACTCTGCACAAACAAAACGTCCACTGTCACACGTTCACCGGAAAGAATTTGCGATTTAGAAGGATGCTTCAAAATCCCATTAAACTATTACTAAAGTTGTCTCCTCTGCTTGGTCTTTAGCTAATTGATCAACAAGCAGGCAGGATGGAAAACCTGACAACTAATCTCTGAGGGGTTGATCTCTTTTTCCTTCACGTGAGGAACTGCAATCTGTGCCATTATTAGACTCGTCACTTTAAATAAATACGTCCTTATCTAACATTAGGAGCCACAAAGACACGGAGCATTACAAACAGGACATTAATAACAACCATTTATTTTTTGGGTTAAGTCACAACAAAACACGAAGACTTCTTTCTTGCTTTTGAAAACCAACAAATACACCGTAGAAGAACCATCTGTTTGGCTGATATGAAGTGACTAGTTCTCTAAAAGAGAGCAGATAAATATACAGGATCTCCCATTTTTAGCATCTCTTCAGCCTCCTCCACTTCCTCCTCCATCCTCCGCAGCAGAAGAGCAGGAGTCGGTGCTATAGATGTCCACCGAGGCCCACAAATACAAAATAAAACCGCCGTACAACAGCAAGCACAGAAGAAAACATCTGAACTATTTTAGTGTTTCCTACAACCCAGTATCAGATTGCTGCTACTCGTGTGGGACTGCACATTGCACTTTATACAAGTTGCTTTATGTAACTTTTAACAGAAGCCTCGTCTTGTCTTCAGCTGGACAAAAACCCAAGCAGACTTTCCATCCACCCACACATGTCCACCATCACCTCTGAAAGTGACCCACTAAGTTTGAGTGGAAGTAAAGCGGCCTGAATGGACCTGCTGCAAAGAGCCAATCAGAGGAGACGGGCTGGTACCTGCTTAATGAGACTAAAGGAGCTGGGCTAACATCAGCTCAGCCAACAGGTCTTCAAACGTTTTACAATAAAATTAAAAACCTCATAAGGAAACGTGTATCGTGACAAAACATCAAGAATCACACAAACCCATAAATGAGTTATTACTCTAAAATAACTCGTATGTATAGCAGAAGATAGATAGAATGCAATAAATATTTAAAAACTGGATTACTTGGATGAAAACAGCCCTTTTCCTGGTCAAGCAGTTGCCATGTAAAGGCTCTTTACATTTAGACTTATTTAAAGGTATTTTTCATATTATCCGTCCCGCAGCAGCCACTTCAGATAAAACTAAGTCCACAAGCTAAACTATGCATCCAGACTAATTTCTCAAACATAAAAACGCACCCACCGTCAGCTTCTGGAGCGTCACAAGTTTTAAACGGACTCACCGTGGACTTCATCCACGTGTATAAGAATCACCAGAAAGACGAAGCATGCAAAAGTAGATTAATCCACTGGAGTGAAGACAACAAGATCCACAAACTCTTTCTGGTAGTTTAACATGTAAGTCTGAAAACAGCAAAAGGCGACACACTGACACCAGCATACTAGCACAGATCTCAGGACTTATACAACTGGTTCCAGTCACATGGATCCAGTGGAGCAGGGAGCCTGTTTCATAAAACCACATGCCTGTTCCTCTAGCACCTGAGTGCTTTCCAGGAGATACAAAACACACACAAGCAATGCAGATAAAACTACCATATTCTCTTGGGATTTAAATGAATTAATACTTCAATCAAAAGAATAAAAAATTAAAAACTCCTCCAATATATTCAGTCAACACAAACTCAGAACTTCAGAGGGAATTATTGAGTCATTAGCATTTTTTGTGCCAAGACCTACTTCCGCTTTTACTCAAAATGCCAGCACTGTTGATTTTATACTTGATACAAGTGAATCACCTTTATAAAATATAAAATGTACATATCAATAGGCAGTGCACATTAAGTTTAGGTTTTGCTTTTTGTGCTCTAAAACAATTAATCCCAATCTTTTCTATGTTAAATGGTGGTTTAACATGAACTTAATGTGTATATTAAGAAGGGGTAAGCACCTCCCTGTTAGTGCATGTCCATATGATAACTAAACACTATTTTGTTAACAATTAACAAATCCATTTGATTATCAGATCATCATTAATGAATCTCTGCTTGGATAATACCAGTATGGAGACTGGGAAAATTATAATGCATTCCCTTTATGTGTTTTCAAGCTATAATCGCAGTCAATAACAGTTGGAATAAAGCAGAACGAGGAGAAAATATAAATGTTTTAAAGGGATTTAGCCGCCCTCCCTCCCTCAGCTACCAGATGACCTGCTATTCAAAATCCACACACACGTTGACCTGCAATCCACTGCACGGTACACTGACACAGTTATGTAAAAGTAACCATATCGGTAAGAATCCGCAACAAAATAAGCCCAATTTACCCACAGACGACACGTTTAACAAAACATCACTGTCCTCCTCCTATATGAGAGGTCAAAAAACTCAAACCGGCATTTTTGAGGGTTTAAAGGTAAAAAAAGTAGAGCAAGCCCGATTTTGGCGCATGCGCAGATAGCGATTTCATTATGCAACTTATTTTTTTTTTATAGATCGAGGACTCATCCCTGCTAAAACTAGCGCGTTTAATTGACGTGAAACCAACCTGTGGTGTCGAGATGAAACCCCACTCTTCGGTCGTCTTCGGTGAAGAAAAAAGCAAAGCCAAAGAATAAAAAACATTCAGCACAACAAGCCAGTATTCCTCAATGGGAGAATGGCCACAGACTGATTGACACAGTAGTCGTAGGTCCCGCCCCGGCTGGCGTCGTCAGTTGGCTGCCAGCGAATCAGCGAGCTTAGCACGCGACCTCAATTTAGACTCCGCCCAAAGCTCAACCCGATTGGCTGTCAGCTCGGGGTTTCCATGGAAAACGTTACGGAACAGTTTTAGCGAAAGCTGATTGGTCCAGAGGGCTGTCCGTCGTTTTATATAAACAAGTCGGTCTTTGCACGTGGAATCTCATGTTGGTGTTTCATGTAGCGTAGGAGCGGGGCAGTTACGACTGCACGGAGTAGTAAAGTCCAAAACAACGTCTCAAATGTTGCAATTGCATAAACGTAAAATATGAGAGGAAGACATATTGAAACAAACACGATATTTTAGAGAATATCTACTCAGACTAGTTAGACTGCAAGAAAACACAAGTTGCTGCACAGGTACAATTTAAACAGCATGCTACAAACGTAAAGGAATACAGTACAGTAAATTAGAAGAACATTAGAAGGGTCCGGGACATGTGAGTGTTTGTGGCAGCCAGTTGTAGCATATAATCAGAGCAAGATACTAACATTTTTGTGCTGTGAAATAGCAAAAAAAAATCCATCCATCAATTATCTTTACCCGCTTATTCCATTTTTTGGGTCACAGGGGTCACCGGTGCCCATGTCCAGCAATCACTGTGCGAAGGGCGGGGTACACCCTGGACAGGTCTCCAGTCCATCACAGGGCCACTTAGAGACAAACGAGACAAACAACTATTCACTCTCTCACTCACACCTTGGGACAATTTAGAGTTACCAGTCAGCCTAACATGCATGTTTTTAGTAAGAAAAAATCCTCCAAGTCAATTAATTCTTAAGAGTCAAAACTGAAGTTATATCATTCCTGCTGGTAAATGCTCTATTTCAACATATCCACATTGTATAGTAGAAAAACTAAGTTTTAATTAATGTAAAAATAAAATTCCTTAAAATGTTTACCTGTATAGGCGCGATACATATTGCAGATATATATAGTTTAACTCTTCCCAGTCAAAAACATAATTTCTAATAACCAGAAGGTAAGTATGGAGCTAATTCAAGGCCATAAACAATTGGTGTGTGTACTGTGGTCTGTCACTATCCAGGACATTTACCACAGCCAGTGTCTGTGTAAAGCATGCAGCATCATTAAGGACCACACCCACCCAGCACAAGGACTCTTCCATCTACTACCCTCAGGCAGACGATACAGGAGTCTGCCATCGTGCACAAAAATACTCAAAGACAGTTATTAGTTACCCACAAGCTGTCAGATTACTGAACTCCTGATAATAATACTGAACAACTGGCAATAACATTGTACCAAGCCACATCTATGACAACTAATAAGTTTAATGCTGCTGCAATATGTGGCTGTATCATGTATATCACTACCTTACCATCATACTTGAGTTCATTGTTACTCACTACCTGTGCAATAACCTGTCACAACCTGTGTAATATAAGTTATGTGCAATATCCATCCATCCATCCATCCATCCATCCATCCATCCATCCATCTTCTTCCGCTTATCCAGGGTAGGGTCGCGGGGGTAGCAGCTTAAGTAGGGAGGCCCAGACTTCCCTCTCCCCAGCCACTTGGTCCAGTTCCTCCGGGGGAATCCCGAGGCGTTCCCAGGCCAGCCGAGAAACATAGTCCCTCCGGTGTGTCCTGGGTCTTCCTCTGGTTCTCCTCCCGGAGGGACGTGTCCGGAACACCTCACCAGGGAGGCGTCCAGGAAGCATCCTAACCAGATGCCCAAGCCACCTCAACTGGCTCCTCTCGACGTGGAGAAGCAGCGGCTCTACTCTGAGTCTCTCCCGGATGATCGAGCTTCTCACCCTATCTCTAAGGGAGAGCCCAGACACCCTGCGGAGAAAACTCATTTCGGCCGCTTGTATCCGAGATCTTGTTTTTTCAGTCACAACCCAAAGCTCGTGACCATAGATGAGGGTAGGAACGTAGATCGGTAGGTAAATTGAGATCTTCACCTTTTGACTCAGCTCTCTCTTCACCACGACAGACCTGTACAGCGCCCGCTTCACTGCAGACGCTGCACCTATCCACCTATCGATCTCACGCTCCATTTTTCCCTCATTCGTGAACAAGACCCCAAGATACTTGAACTCCTCCACTTGGGGCAGGACCTCCTCCCTGACCCGGAGAGGGCACTCTACCCTTTTCCAGCTCAAGAAAATATCATGCACATTTATATTACCACCTGTGAAATACTTATTTCTATTAATTCATCCTACTTGCACCATTATATTCTGCCATGTTGTTGTTTACTGTATTTTTTTAGGACCTTGTAAATATGAATTTGGTGATATGCGACTTATCTGTGCTGCTGATTATCTCATGCTGCTGATCTCATGCTGCTGATCTCATGCTGCTGATCTCATGCTGCTGTATTCATTCATGCCTATCTGCTTACTGCAGACTCATGTTTGGGCTGCTGTTCAATATACCTTGTCATTTTACATTTTTAGTGTTTAGTGTATATCTTAGATCCTTGCATACTGTTTTGTTAGTACTTTATATTTTTGTTATTTTTGGGTGCAATTGGGACCTTGAGTACATAATTTAGTTCCACCTCATTTACCACTTGTGATACTAATGACAATAAAGATGCTTGAACTTGTACTTTATTTTGTACTTTTATTGTATTTTTTAGTATTTCTTGCTTTTTTTTTCTTAGCAAGTTGAATTGGTTCTTCTCATCCTGAACATTTCATTGCACCGTTGACCTTGTGTTAACCTGCATATGTCAAATAAACAACATAACATAACGTGTGTCACATTTCACTGTTGGACAGCGTTAAACGTAGCGGTGCAGCTACTTCACAGCCTATGTTTGTGTGAACAGCTTGCAAAACTGTAATCTAGGCCATGCATATTATCGTGTTGCCCATCTCCACCATGGCAGCTTCATGTTTATGATTTAATCTCCAGGCGTATAACTGAGAAATAAAGATTGGCAGATTTGGACCTGTTTTTGGACGATTATTGATCCCTGGTGTGTGGTTTTTAGACCTGGACGGAGCAGAGCTCCAGTTGCTCAACGACACCTCTTGGAAACACAGGCAATTTATTTATTTAGTTATTTATGAACCTCTATTGAACCAATCAGATCTCCTGTGCAATGGAGGCCTGGGCCAGAAGGCAGCCTAACATGTATGTTTTTATACTGTGGGAGGAAACTGGAGTTCTTGGGGAAAACACACAAACATGAGAAGAACATGCAAACTCCACACAGAAACGCCCAAAGTTCAAAGCAGGAATTGAACACAGAACCTTCTTGCTGTGAGGTAATGGTGCTAACCACTAAGCTGTTGTGCAATAACATTTAGACAGGTTATCTATAATATTTTCAGTGAAAATATGTTGCAGAAAATCTTTGAGCGTGTTCAAAATTTAAGCCAAAGGTTTGCACACCTTTGCAACTCACGCAAGGTAAATGCAGGAGAACCCACAAGAACATCTGAAGACATTTTGGGTCCTTTCTTGTGAACGCTGTTAGTCAACAGCAGTTGGAGCATATCTTTTGTTAAAAGGACTTCCTAAGGTTTGCAAGGACTGGGAGTCCATGCATGAAGGAGCAACGATGAGAACCGTTGTAGTACGTTCTCAACATTCGTGCAATAGCTCAGGTGGTAATGTCACTTTTACTTACTCAGCAGTCACCAAAATCATGGAGGAGTCTGCATTTAGAGCTGTTTGGTTTTTAAGGGTGCTTCAAACATTCAGAAGTTATAAATTCCTGCAGCAGATCAGTTTTTGTGCTGCATGTTTAAAGAAGGACACATCACAGCAGACAGTGGCAAACGGTGAGAAGTTTTTTTTAAGCTAAGGCAGCTGTTGTAAGAGCATTCACTTATATCAGCCAATCAATGTGCATTTATGTTTGGAACAATCGTATCATCTCACCTCAGTTAAAAGTCCACTGAGCTAAGTGCTTAGTCTAAAGCAGGAGCTAACTTATATTAAAACACAGTTATAAGGACCACTAACAGCCATAGTGCTGCCTGTGTATAAACTAACACAGAATTACCTCAGATTACAAAAAGTACAGACACTTGTTGTCCAAAAACAGATTTAGCTCCATATTCAGCATTCTCTATAACTGCAATAAATATTTTATAGCTGTCAAACTCCCGTTGATACCTGAGCTGCAGATATCCACAAGGACATACGTCATCTGAAATCATTCAAATGAGAAAAATACTCACAGATTATTGATCATTTTCATTTCACTCATTTCATGTTAAACTGGAATTCCAGATTGTAGATAATCAATTGATCTTTTTAAACATAATTACATTAATCCACTTTCTGCCTGAACTTACATTTTAACTGGTTATAATAGAAATACCAGATATCCATAGTGGTAGTTTTATCTGTAAAAATGTTTCCTTTCTTTCTTTCTTTCTTCTTGTGAGAGGAGTGTGAGAGGAAGAGCAGAGGAGCAGAAAGTGAGAGTGTCTATTCATTCGTTTTTTCTGTCCTTTTTCTACTTTTTTCACTTGGTGTTTATGTTTTTGTTAATTATTTATTTGTGGGGTTTGGTGTTTTATTAGTTTAAAAAAGTTTGTTTGACAGGGTGTGGCCGTCAGGTGCACCTGGCTGGCCGGCGTCTAGACGCCATGGTGGTGGAGAGCACTGGGAGCTTCTCCACGCTGACGCGGAAAAACGGCATCAAGGTGAGTGCTGGTTCTCCGTGCAGCGTGGAGGAAGTTTGTTTAGCGGTGGGGGAGGTGGTTGGACATGGGTCCATCAGGTCCGCAGCCCGCATGAACGGGGCTGTGGTCATCTTTGTTGATAGGGTGGAGAAGGCTCAACAACTGGTCGAGGCTGGCATCTCAGTGGGAGACTGGTTCCTACAGGTGTCACCACTGGCGCTGCCAGCCACCAACATCACTCTCTCCAACGTCCCCCCGTTTATCAGCGACGAGTTTTTGATTAAGGAGTTGTCCAGACACGGGAAGGTGGTGTCCCCGATTAAAAAAGTGTTGACGGGGTGTAAATCACCACTTCTCAAACATGTCGTCTCCCACAGGAGAACATTGTTCATGATTTTGAACAAGCGGGGGGAAGAGTTTAACGTTCGTTTCCATGTTAAACTGGACGATTTTGAATATCTTTTATTTGCCACTTCCTCCAATATGAAATGTTTTGGATGTGGCCAGGAGGGGCACGTAATAAAAATGTGCCCAAACAGAGCCGGACCGGCCCCTCCCGCTGCTGGGGGAACCCCCCCGGCTGCGGCGGGTCCCCCTCCCGCAGCTGTTGCGGGAGAGTCCGCGACCCCAGCTGACGTGGAACAAGTTAGTGTTGAGGTGACAGCTGTGGACGGTGAAGCAACAAAAAGTATGTGTGTGGGAAAAGGTGGAAGCACGGAGGTGTGTGGTGGTGGGGAGAATGGTGGTGGTGGGGAGAATGGTGGTGGTGTGGATCGTGAGGAGGAGGCTCGAGGGGAGGTGGGGGAGAGAAACGGAGAGCGAGGAGTGCAGGAGGGTGATGAGGAGTTGGTGTGTGGTGATCGGGAAGGGAAAGGAGAGGTGGAGGTGGATGAGGAAACAAAAGGTGCAGGAAAGAAAAGTGAGGAGTCAGGAACTGGTGTGGAGGGAGAAGCAGGGGCGGTTGTAGAGGAGATGGAGCTGGGGGCCCCAACCCAGGTGAAGAAACTAGGGAAAAGGAAAAATATTGAAGTTGCTGCACGGGCCAGCAAGCAAGCCAGCAAAATGTGTGCAGAGATGAAGGAGGGAGCAGAGAGCAGTGACAGTGAGGGCTGGTGCTCTGACTTCAGTGAAGCCTCTGTCTCACAGGCTGACTGCACTGAACCCCGGTACCCTGTAGAATCCTTCCTGTCCTTCCTCAAGCAAACCAAAGGGCTGAGAGGAGTTAAAGTTGAAAGTTATTTTCCTAACCTGAAAACATTTTATTTATCAGCCAGACATCACATTAGACACAAAAAAGAGTCCGGTCTTACAGATCAAGAAACATTCAGATTAAAGAAAATAATGAGCAAAGTCAGAAAACAATTCTGAACAAATGATGAACAGCAGCATTTTAATATTTCTTATAGTCTTTTTGTACACGCTTTTAAACCTCTCACTCACCATGGATGCTTTTAAAATAGCATCATTAAACCTGAACGGGGCCAGAGAGGCTGTGAAGCGCGCACTGGTTTACCAAACCATAAAGTATAAAAAAATTGATGTTTTATTTTTACAAGAGACTCACAGTGATCCATCCAATGAGACAGAGTGGCGCAGGGAGTGGGAAGGGGAGGCCTTTTTTAGCCACGGCACCTCCCAGAGTGCAGGAGTGGGACTCCTCTTCTCTAAAGCTTTTACTCCCAGCCACATAGAGGAGGTGCAACACATTGTTCAGGGAAGGTGTCTTTTAGTCAAAGCCGGGTTTGAACATTTTAATGTAATTTTTATTAATATTTATGCTCCCACTGCCAATGCAGAGAAACAACGTTTTTTAGACAAAATTGGGGAAAGGTTGGGAGATTGTGGGTTTGAAGATTGTGTTTTTATAGGAGGGGATTTTAAAACATTTTACCTAGGAGCGCCTACTGGCATTTTAACTCCGTTTTAACTTATGACCGTAGTTTTAAAGATATTTTGAGTTATTTTATGAAGGTTTTTAGACAGAGGACGGGTGATTTTACTTGTCTGCAACAGTGGTGGGACCACGGGAAAGTACAAATAAAACAGCTGTGTCAACAGCACACGCTCAATGTTACTCGCAACATCACAAGATCTATCAAAGCTCTGGAGACTGATATAGTGGAACTAGAGCACCTCAGTGAAACCACAGGAAATCGAGAGCACATTGAAGCCCTCAAATCTAAAAGGTTAGTTTTAACAAACCTGCTGGACGCAAAAGTCCAGGGTGCGTTGGTCAGGTCCCGGATGCAGAACATCACAGAGATGGATGCACCTTCCAGCTTCTTCTTCAGCCTGGAGAGGAAGCACGGGCAGAGAAAACTCATCCACTCTCTGTTGTCGGACACCGGGCAGCAGCTGAGCGAGCTGAGCCAGATCAGGAGGAGGGCTGTGGAGTTTTACTCCTCGTTATTCAAAAGCGAATACGAGAGGAACGACGAGCTGTTCAGGGAGTTCTGCAGCGGGACTACCCCAGGTCTCTGAGGAGACTAACGTCGACCTGGAGTGCCCCCTTGGGCTTCAGGAGCTCCATACAGCCCTCCAAAAACATGCAAGGCCAGAAAGCTCCCGGCATCTACGGACTCACTGTAGAGTTTTATAAGGCCTACTGGGACATCCTGGCAGAGGATCTGCTCCATGTCTTCAGTGAAAGCCTGACCACTGGTTTGCTCCCGCTGTCGTGCCGCAGAGCGGTCGTCACCCTCCTGCCCAAAAAAGGGAACCTGCAGGAGATGAAGAATTGGCGCCCGGTGTCCCTTCTCTGCACCGACTACAAAATCCTCTCCAAGGTCCTGGCAACCAGGATGAGAGAAGCAATGGAACAGGTCATCCATCGAGACCAGACTTATTGCATCCCCAGCAGGTCCATGGTAGATAATATCTACCTGATTCGAGATGTTTTGGAAGTCTCCAGTTCATTAGGCCTGAACACAGCGTTGGTCTCACTTGACCAAGAAAAGGCTTTCGACCGCGTTGAGCACAGCTTCCTCTGGGAAACCATGGAAGGGTTCGGGTTCAGCGCTGGTTTTATAGCCAAGATCCAGGTGCTGTACAGTAACATTGAGAGTGTGCTGAAAGTCAACGGTAGCCTGTGCGCTCTTTTTAGGGTGTATAGAGGTGTTCGGCAGGGCTGTGCGCTCTCTGGAATGCTCTATGCGCTCTCCCTGGAACCCCTCCTTAAAAAGATCCGTTCGAGTGTTTGTGGTTTAGTTTTACCTGGTTTTAACAGTAACATAGTTTTATCCGCCTATGCTGATGACGTTGTTGTTTTTATAAAAAACCAACAAGATGCCGACAGGCTAAGTGAGCTCACCGAGAGTTTTTCCACCCTTGCTGCTGCGAGGGTGAACTGGGTAAAGAGCACAGCCTTCGCCGTGGGTGAGTGGCCTGAAGGGCTCCCAGTTCTCCCTCAAAACCTCCCGTGGAAGAGAGACGGGCTTAAATACCTCGGCATCCATCTAGGGGATAAAGCTCAAGTGCAAAAAAACTGGGAAAATGTGGAACAAAAGGTCAGGAGCAAATTACAAAAATGGAAATGGCTACACACTCAAATGTCCTACAGGGGCAGAGTGCTGGTTTTAAACAACCTGGTCGCATCACAACTGTGGCACAAACTTTGTGTTTTAGACCCACCTCCAGGCCTGTTGGTAAAGATCCAGTCTGAGATGGTGGAGTTCTTTTGGAAAGGTCGACATTGGGTGCCGCAGTCTGTGCTGTTTTTACCGAGAGAGGAGGGGGGACAGGGCCTTGTCCACCTGGCCAGCAGAACGGCAACGTTTCGATTACAGTTCCTCCAGAAATACCTGGCGGGACCTCCTGACAATGTGTGGAGGGACGTGGCCAGCTGCATTCTTAAAGACGCGCGAGCGGGTTGGGGCTGGATGCTGCTCTGTTTCTGACCAACGTTAGCCTTTTAAAGTTAAAGGGGTTACCCCAGTTTTACCAGAGTGTTTTTAAACTGTTTTCCTTTTTTAACCCAAACAGATCAAGAACATATAAGTCTCTGCATTGGCTTTTAGAGGAACCGCTAATCTGTGGTGCAAGGCTAGACGTGTCCGATAGCACGGTACCAGGTCTGTCAGGGGTGCTGTGCGTGTCTGGGACGGTGACTCTGAGGCGGCTGGTGGAGACGGCCGGTCCGGACTTCTCCAGCGTCCGGGAGGTGCTTTCGCTGCTTGGAGTCTGGTCTGCCAGGCTGGTGCGGCGCTTCCTGGACCGGGTGAAGGAGAGGATCACAGCAGGGGAGGAGCGTCTCCTGCAGCTGTGGTCCAGGGGAGATCACCTGCCTGACCCAACGGACCCCTTCCCAAACATGAACCTAGATCCCAACTTCGCGGACAGTAGTGGACCTCTGCTGTGCAACACGGACCCACAAATAGACTTGTGCACAACGGGTCCAAAAGTGCTCTATAAGACTTGTGTTAAAGTCCTAAACAAGAGAACTTTGCAAAAGAGAGCTGTCAGTGTGTGGGACGGCAAGCTTGGAGGACAGAAGCCCCAGTGGAGGACGCTTTACAAACCTCCCATAAAAAAACGGACTGGTGATCTCCAATGGAGGATCCTTCACGGTGCCATCGCAACGAACTCTTTCCTTTCGATCATCAGTCCTGAGGTTTTAAACGAGTGTCCGTTTTGCAGTTTGTCCGAGAGTGTTTTTCACGTTTTTATGGATTGTGTACGACTGACTGCTCTTTTTAACTTAATGACGAGGATTTTTAGCTTTTTTGATACCGTTTTTACCAAATTTGTTTTTATTAATTGTGTATATTACAACAAAACCACTAAATGTAAATCCAGAATTTTAAACTTTTTAATTGCTGAAGCCAAAATGGCAATCTATTTATCTCGCAGAGACAAACTGCAGGCTGGACCTCAACTTGACGCCGTGTCTCTGTGGAAGTGCAACATCAAGGCCAGACTGGCGTTGGAGTTTTGCTTCCACAGAGACACCGGAGACTTGAACAAGTTTGTGGAACTGTGGGGTTTTAAAAAGGTTTTATGTACAGTTTCTGACAAAGGAGAACTAAAATACAACAACCTCCTTATGTGAACACTGTTAAAAAATACAAAATCTTAACATGATCATGTTTTTAACACTGTTTTAATAACTTATTGTGCAAATAAAGTTTTGTAAAAATCAAAAATCTTTCTTTCTTTCTTTCGTTCTTTCTTTCGTTCTTTCGTTCTTTCGTCCGTCCGTCCGTCCGTCCATCCGTCCGTCCATCCTCCTTACCAGCTTCTTCCTTTTCAGGTCGTGGGGGTCACTGGTGCCCATGTCCAGCAGTCACTGTGCGAGAGGTGGGGGACACCCTGGACAGATCGCAAGTCCATCACAGATGTTTTATTCATTTAATTGCTGTCATTATTATTATTATTATTAATTATTAATTAATTAATTATCCATCCATTATCTTTACCTACTTTTTCTCTTTTCGGGTCTTTATTAATTAATTAATTTAGTCCAAAACTACTTTGGAGATTATCTGAAACTGTTCCTAATTGGTCATTTTGGATACATAAAATAAAGTTATGACTAGTAACAGTGGGATTATAGATATCTGAAATGAACGTGTCTCATTTAAATCTGCTAGATTTCCTGTTTGTGAAGCACTTTGTTCAACCTTGTTGTTCTTAAACGTGTAAGTACAGTTCACTCTGAGATTCTGTATGTGACAGAAGTTAAAGAGATCCCTCACTTCCAGTTTTGAAGAGAACATTTTGAACTAAAATATGACCAAGGCAAACTGCTTGTTGTTATACAGGTATATGTTATACACTAATGGGTAAACATTTATTAGAAGTTTAGATTATTATAACGTTAGTGGCTGTGGCTGCATTGGCTTCCTTCACTTGTTCCTCTCATAGGTTGCTCATGTTCTTCTATCCCAGATTGTTTAGCAGCTACAAGTGTGACACTATGCCAAGCTTAGTCATCACAACTTGTGGAGATCACACTCTTGCCAGACGATACGATGGATGCACCACCTCGTATCATTTTAGTTCAAGACGCTCCACAGAATGGCTCACAGCAGAGGTGCTTGAGTTCTGATTGCTCCAAGTTCAAGAGGTGTGTGTCCTCAGAGACCCTCGAGATGCTCAGCAGTGCTCTCCAGGGTATGCAAGCACCACGTCTGTCAGCTCCACCTTCTAATAAGCTCTTTAAATATCACTGAATCAGAGACCTGCTGAGCGTTCATTCATTTTTCTCTTCCCAGGAGGCCTCCGCTGCTCCTCAACACTGTTCCTCATTCATCTCTGTGGTTATTGGAGTGGGTGGATGGGTTTTAAAACAGGAGGAATTTATGAATCATTGTCCCAGTTTATTTTTGTAAAAATAAAAAAATAAAATCTCACACGATTTGTTTGCATCAGCAGCACACTGGAGGATCTTACAGGTGGGTGGACTCCACTAAACAAGAGTGAGTCATGGTGTAGGTGTTTGGATTTTTATCTTTTTTCACTTCTGAAAACCAGAGATGATCGTCAGACAGAACCAGAAACTTTTCACCACTGTAATATAATTTACTTTGGGTCAATTGGAACTTGCTACCTTCTTGTTCCTGAAAACAATGCATTTATGGAAACAAATTCCTGGAGACATTTGACACTTAATTTCTGGATCTGCTTTGTTCTGTTGGGGGCTGTGGGGGCTGGAGAGTATCCCAGCAGACCACATGGGTGAGGATTACCCAACAGTCACTAGTGCTAACCAGCACGCCCCTCTGCAGCTTGAAACAAACACATTTTCTTTAATAAATCTAAATTTAATTAATTCCTGTAATATTTTAAACTCGACCTTTATGCACTTCACCTACTGGCCGGACAGTTATGTTGCTGGAATTCATCATGGAGATGAGAATGAGAAGTGGATGCTGAAGGCATAGCAACACATCATAATTTAAAATATCTTCTACCATATATTCAGGTCACAGAAGCAACAGGTCCAGAAAAACAGAAATCCAACTCCGACTGGGTGACCCAGACCAGAAATCACTCCAGTGAGTTGAGTCTGTTCCAGGGCCTCCTACCAGTGGGACATGCCCACAAAACCTCCAAAGAGTGGTGTCCAGGAGGCATCCCTATGACGTCACCTCAATCACCTCAACGGGAGGAGCAGCAGCTCTACTCCGAGCGCCCCCACCCCTTACGAAGGAAGCTCATTAGGGATGCTTGTATCTCTTTCTTGGGTCATAAGTCAAAGCTCATGACCACAGGTGGAACGTAGACAGACTAGTAAGTTAAGAATCTTACTAAGTTGTCCAGTCCTCTGGGCGGATAAAAAGAGTGGATCAACCGGTTTGTTGTTGACATTCAGAACTAGCTGTTCTCATGATAAAGGACGACTGTCAGTCTAACAGATAGTTAGCACACTGATGGCTGTTTACTATTCACAGGGGGCTGAGTGATACTAGCAATCACAGCATTGTAAGAGGGGGACAGTTGAACCCGGAGGCCTCCACCCGTTTAATGATGGACGGTTTCTCTTCACAAAGATGGCCTCCTTTACTCCTCTCTCAAACCATCGTTCCTCTCCATCAAGGATGTGAACGTCTTAATCCCTGAGTGACCTCTGGCCTGGAGAGGTTTGTAGACCGCTCTTTCATAATGAGGCAGTTTTATTGGTTTGTGAGGTTTTCACTTGATCAGAATAATTTGGACAGTTAAGTCTCACGAGATCTTGCTGCAGCCTTCATTGTGAGTATAAATTCATATAATTGATTAGTGTTACAGTTTAATAGCATTAAAAGAAAACAAGACTTTTCAGCAGCCAGTTTAAGCACTAAGTAAGGAAAATCAAACTTGTAAGACAGGTTAAATATAGTATGTGTGCCTTTTTGGAAACGTGTACATTTTCGTACTTTCAAATAACTTTTTTCCATCAACATCCTAATAAAGAAGAGCATATCTCATTTAACTGGTTTTCTGTTTTTGTTTGTTTTTTTTCTTTTGACTGCTGCTTAAGAGAAAAACCTGTTGTGAAGATATTTCTGGTCAGACACCACAACTTCTTAAATCAGAGCTAAAACCAACGGTGTTGGCCTGAATAGGTGCTCAGACCACATCCAGAGCTGAACCAAGAAATACACCATGGGCAGAACTACAGCACTGTGGAAAATAACTTTAATAAAACTCCTATGACAACAAACATCAGAAAAAACAATAAAAGCCTGTACAGCTGACAATATTCAGTGTCTGAGACTTCTGAAGGCTAGTGGTGAGAAACTCAGGCGCATGACACAAACCAGCAGACAGCACGATCGTTGACGAGCTCCGGCCCGGGTCCAAAATGTTCTACAATACAACGAGGGTCAGAAATGTGATATTGCACAAAAAATATCTAAAATCAGATGCAAATGCTAGGAGAGCATCTTATGTTGAAACGAGAAGAAGCTTTGCATTGCAATGTGACAAGCCCCGCCCACACGGATCACAGACCACACCCACATCTGCTTGTATAAAAACAAATATACACAATATTTGGACATTCAGTTAAAAAAACTGTTCATTTTGAGCACAATCTGAACAATAAAATAACTAAACATTAGTTGGTTTTTGGTCTTAAAGGCATCAGCTGCAGTGAGATTTCATTATAAGATAAGAATTATTATTTATTACAATCGTAGCTAAAAGTGTGGCTCTTTAAAAGTTGGTAGACGGGGCAGTCAGAGTAATGATTTCATTTCAGAATATTAAACCGCTTGAAATACAAAAGAAAAAAGTTTATATAATAAAAGTATTTGTGAAATATTCCTAAAAACATTCCAGTGTTCAAAGATCCAGCTGAAGTGGAACAGTGGACCAAATGGCTCAGAGCATCTTTAAGAACCGTTCTCTACACAAGTTCTCTGGAACAGTAGTCTGGCACATCCATGTCTGCTGTGTAATTCTTAAACCAAAAACCATAAAATTAATATTAATAAAACAAACTTAAACAATACAATCTTTGTGTATCTAACAAGGCTGAGTCAGGTCCTTTGGACGGGTTCTTTGTTGAAACGTTTCATCAGGCTGAAGAAGTCCTCTGGATAAAAGATGAAACATTTCAACAAGAAGAACCCGTCCAGAGGATGTGACTCCACCTGGTTAGATTCATCTACCTGGACGATTGAGCTCGAATCAGGACAATCTTTGTGCAGTTTTAAAGCACACTTTAAGACGGCGGGAGAAAGTTGCACTTCCTGTGATGATGGTGTTCATTATTTTAAGACAAGAGGGTCAAATTTCAGCAATTGGAGCTCCACTGCTTCTTTTTCCCCATCGCTGCCCTGCTTGATGTGTTTTCCATTGAAGCAAAGTTTTGAGTCCACCTGATAAAACTTCATCAATTGTTCCTCTAACGGCTGCTCCAGCCCTCACCATCTTCTCTGAAGGTTTAGTGTGGGTAAAGTGGTCCTCTCCAGTTCTCTTCCTCTGGCTGAAGGGCCCTGCATACTCCATCCTAAGCCGAACAGTCGACTCTCGGTCACCTGGTTGCAGGGCATTCATTTTCACACACAGTCCATGAGACACAGACACAGAGCTCCTGGGAAACCCCTCCTGCTGCAGTATACCTCACCACATGGGTTGCTTCCCGCCAGCGTCTCCACTCCGTCCCTGCGTCCACCGTTTGGCCACAAATCAATCATGAAGAAAGCACCAAGAGACAGACTCCTCCATACACGTCTGCACGATCTCCATCTAGGAGTTTTGGGCCATTTGACTAATTTAGTGGGTTTGAAGAGTCGAACAGCTGAATGTTCGAGCGCATTTCCACATTGACGAATACAGCCACAAACTTCTGACCAATGGTGCGTAGGCCTGGAGAAGGTTGGAAAAGGTTCGGCCCAGGTCTTGAGTCGAGAAGAGGAAAATCGTGTGGATTTTCGTCACACATCTACGTCAATGAGAGCCGATTGCAGCGCTTCGGGGAGAGTATGCAGGACCCTTCAGTGCCCCACCAGCTGCTGTGCCTGTGCAAAACTTGCAAACATCACCTACAGTGATTCCACAGAAATGTGTCAGACCATGAGTCTCGATGTCGGTGTGGCACCGTGCCATGGTGACACAGGTTGAGGAGGGGCACAGCTAAACAGTCTCAAACTGTTTCAGAGTGTTTATTCCTCAAATACAGCACATGGGGGGTGAATCTGTCTGCACGCCAGACTTCAGCTAAACTCCCTTCTTTAAGTTAGGGTCTCCATGGCACATCTGGCCCCCTATCTCTTGCTCCCCTCACGGCATCTCTTGGTCCCCGGCCTTTAAGGGCTTGTACTGGTTCTAGGAGCGGTTGTCTTTGGCCACATTGTGGGCCATCCAGTTCACCTTGGTCGTCCAGCTCTCTCTTAAGGCTTCGTCAAACTTCTGGCGGAATTGCTTCAGGGCCTCGTCATCTGTCTTCCCTAGAGCCAGAGAGTCCTGACGGGGGAGAGAGAGGAGGATAAAACAAATTCAGAACAAAAACACCACAATATACAGTCGGTATAAGAGTCTTACACCCCTGTTGAAGTGACGGTGACGTCATTCTGTTGTAATACATATGAATGCATTGTTGGGAAGACAACATTACCGTATTTTTTGGGTCGTGGTTTTTTGCACAATTTGCATGCCATGCGACTTATACACCGAAGTGACTTGTTTATGGATTTTTCCCATATTTATAAAACAATTTTTGGCTGAGATATGACCGTTTTCATTCATTCTGACTGAAAATATTGAACACTACCATTATCAGCCACTAGATGGCACTCGAGTTGTATGGCATGTCGTTGTGTCATGTAATAGGTAAAAGTGGCTATTAATGACACAATTGGCTTTCCATATGGGGGCCGAGATGGTGTAGAGGCAGGGCAGCCGGCTTGGGACCCGAAAGTCCCAGGTTCGATCCCCAGTCACTGCACATCACGTGGCGTCTCTGGGCAGCACGTCTCATCCCCAAAATGTCCCCCGGGCGCTTTCAATAGCTGCCCACTGCACCACCTGGTGGTGGATGGGTTAAATGCAAAGACTAATTTCGCCATTGTATGGAAACATACAGTGCTGACATTGTGATGACATTATTATTATTATTATTATAAACTGCCACATTTGTTCACCTTGCCTGGTGTAATCGTCAAATCAGCTTCATTTCACTGCGCCGCCCCGGCGAAATGCAGCTGATTTGACGATTAAAGTTCATTTATTAAGTAAAAGTTCAACTGAGACACACCTTTACTATAAAGTCGAGCAAACAAATAATTGTTTGTGTTAATCTTGTTAAATTCTTGTTAAAGTCCTCCCGTGTACACTTCCACTTCCGCCATTTGGCAGCCAATTGATTTTTGGCATAACACCAGCTCACATTTCCAGGTTGTCAGCGGTGACACATAATAGATGTGAGTTATACGACGAAGCGACGTATTTATGTTTTCCCACTTTATCAGACATATTTGGACTGATGCAACTTGTAGGGCGGGGTGATGTGTACGGCGGAAAATACAGTAATATACTGCAAAATAAGTACACTGCTGAGATGAACACTTGAGATGTTCTCATGAGAAGTAACAGGAAGTGATGTCAAAGGGGAACGCCTGCAGGTGAACAGAGCATCGTCTAACACAGACAGAAGAGAAGAATCTGATTATTTAGATTTTTTTAAATCACTATCAGAGAGATGACGAGCCAGAGTTCAAATATTGTTTTAGCAGACAAAAACCAAGAAGTTCCCCTTTGATGTCACTTCCTGTTTAACTTTGCACCAAGTTCAAAAGAAAAAATGCCAGTAATGTGAGTAAATGGGCAAAATCATGTGTGTTATGCCACATGTCTTACATATTAAGATGCTTTCTTTCACTTTTTGTATTTGTAGGATATACATGTCACAGGAACTTCAAAATAACAGATTTTTGTGATTTAAGCATGAGACACTGTAAAATAATTTCAAAACCGTTTCCACTTTTACTGTGACACATCCTCTAGAGTTCAGTTTTTAAAATAGATGTGGGGAAAATACAAAAACACAATGATCTGTCCACACCCTTCAATTAATACTCCGTTAAAGCTCACACACAAAAACAATGTTTAGTCCACATTTTGTCCTACTTTAGTCTAAATATAGTTGAAATGTTTTTCATGCCTTTTTAACCTAAACATATTTACTGGGGTTATCTAATAAAAATATTCTAATGTTACATTTATTTCACATCATTTGTCTTCATTCTATTTTTTCTCTCCATATTTCAGATTTATGTTCAGGCATTAACCAGCAGAGTGCTAAGCTGTTTAACATATTTGTAACTTTCAAAAAGCGCCAACGTTATTTATTTATGGCAGTAAAATCTGAAATCAATAAAAAGCAAAGGCTGCCCCACATACGGCCTGCTTGGCAACATTCTGGCCCTTGAGCAAATTTTCTTGATGACCCCTAACATTCAGACTTGGAGTACAAATTGAGTAGCTGAGCACAACAAAAACAGCTTTCAGGATGACGTCAGCGCTGTATTTGTGCAGTTCATTTATAAAACCCCAGCAGTAAAGGCGACGTGCTCTGATGAATGTGGTGCTCTTATTTGTGTTTTAAGGTCAAACTGCAGGGAGTGACAGAAAACTGTTATTATTCTGCCTTCAGCTGCTGCTCTGCTTCAACCTATGGTGCTGCATCATCAACAGACCACAGGCGCTCTGGATTACAGTAATGTCAATATGACGCTCAGACAGCAAAACTGAAAGTGTACGTACATTCAAACGTGCACGCTTTGCATGTTGCTCCAGTTAAAAACAAGCATCCTCAACAGCCATGGCTGCAGAACGTTAACAGAGCCAAATTACGGCTGCAGTCACATTCTGAGCTCCAATGTGTGCTGGCAGCGGCCAGAGAGACCTGCTGACCCATCTCTGCTGCTTCTGCTTCTAAAAGTGCTGCAGCCAGGGCTGGGGGTGCACGGACTCTTACCGTGATCACAACCAGCACCACACTTTTACAGAACACACCAGAAAGAAGCAGAAGAAAGCTCCATATGACAACATGACGAGAGTTAAAACAACCACCACTACCAAGCCTGTCCCTTTACTGCTCAGACTCATCTTTGCATGCTGAATTACACAGAATGCTGTACATACATACATGATGCATGCTAGAATGCTGATCTGGAAAAGCCAATTACCGTATTTTTCAGATTATAAGGCGCAATATCAACGAACGGGTCTGTTTTCATACATAAGACACACTAAGCGAAGCAAGTTCATTTTGACAGATGTTTGAGCGCCGTGCATCATAAAATTGATTCGAGGTCAGTAAGCACAACCAGAATTAACACATAAGGCGCACTGGATTATAAGGCTCACTGTCGATTTTTGAGAAAAGTAAAGGATTTTAAGTAGGGATGCACCGATCCACATTTTTTAAACTTCCGATCCCAATCCCTAAATCTGAATATCGGCCGATACGATCCAGTTCGGATATCATCATCATAACTGATTTTACATGAGGCTGTAATAATCTCCTCTCAAGTACAACTTGTACAAATATATGCATGCATGTCCAAAAAGGCAACGTCAGGTAAGTTTTAATTAATGTTGGATAAGTTTCAAAGTTAGAATTAAATTTCTGCTAACACAAAACATGTTTTTTTTTAAATTCCTAGCTTTAAAGTGGATATTAAAATGATTAATTTAAGTGTTTGTTTAAAGTTATTTAATATTTTTTTAAATAAGGGGCAGATCTAAGAATTTTTTTCTTCTTTCTGCACTCTTTTCATTCAATGTTTTGTTTTTGATAAATTTGTTTATTTTGTCTTTAAATGGATGAATAAATGAATTAAATAAAAAAAAAATTAAATGGCTTTAAACATCTGCCAAGTTCATGGCATAAACCAACACTGATATGTTTTTTAGTATTTTACATCGCTTTATAATGTAGCTGTTTTTGTTTTTTATATAATTTTCTTGTGATTTTCAATTCATGTGTTTTTTATGATTGTCTACTGTTGTACTGATAAATATCTCCTGGAGGGTAAACTATATCTTGGCTGCAAGTATCAAGCTGTGAAATCCTTTGTTTTCTACAACTGATAGTGGTTGGTCATTGATTATGATGAAGTTTAGCAGCTTCTCAGTAAACATTGGAGCTCCGGGGCTTCAGCGATGTCTTCTTGTTCAATCCGCAGCAAGCAGTCTGATTTCAGTCAGCCGCACTCAAGTCTACCCCTCCTCCAAGACGGGCAGATTGGACGGGGCAGATTGGACGCAGCTGGCTGGGGTCGAGTTGCCTGTTTCGAGTTCAGCGAGAGGAGCAGACCACTGAAGCCACGGAGCTCGAATGTCCAACATAAAACTAACTTTACCGCGGTTTAATGTGGCGCTATGGCTCTGCAGACATTGCACGATGCTGTCTTGTTTTGTTTCTAGTGTAAAATACTTCCACACAGCGGACATGTTTAGATGAAAAGTTGGTTAGCCGTTAGCCACAGTGCTGCTAACTCAGTCCTCACGTTGTAGCTGGCTGCAAACTATGAACTGGATTTCCTGAATGTGAGGCGGGTCTTATTACTCTGGGTTCATGAGACACGCCACCGTTCAGGAAATCCATTCCATAGTTTGAAGCCAACGTGCATCATGGATCAGAAATATCAGCAGGTTGGATCGGAAAAAATCTGATACGTAAATTATGCTGGTATTGGAGGCCGATACTGATACTGGATCGGATCGGCCCCATCCCTAATTTTAAGTGTGCCTTATAGTCCGAAAAATATGGTAGTAAAAGTTCTCTATCTAAAGAAGCAGCGGATTGCGTTGAATTTTCACTTTGTCGCAGTTTCCCATCCTGAGCAAGCACAGAGGCAACAGTGGAAAGGAAAAACTCCCTTTTAACAGGAAGAAACCTCCAGCAGAACCAGGCTCAGGATGAGCAGCCATCTGCTTCAACCAGCTGGGTTTGAGAGGAGGAAGGAGAAACAAACAAACACAGAATGACAGGTCCAGGTGTACTGTCTACAGGAGGAAAGACAAAATTTAATAAAATGTCTCCAGATTTCTACTGAAGAGTCTTTTCTGTTTCACCACTTTTTGAGGCAGCAGGGTACTGTTGTTTCTCCACAACAGTCAAATCAACATACAACGACTCGTGCGCATTTCCATGATGTGTTACCTTCAAGTACTGGATGTCTTTGACAGAGGTGAGCTCAGGTAGTCCAGCAGTCAGCATGAGGGCAAACAGAGTGATGAAGAGGTTCCCATTCCTCCTCAGGGTTAGATAAGCCTCCTCGCAGTACTGACGGAAACTACATGAAGAACAGGAAAAACAAGTACACAGGTATTTATTTGGTCAAAGAGGCAACAGCATCTTGACAGTGGAACGGTTACTACAGAAATACAAAAAGAAAAATTATTAGTGTTCAGGGAATGTACAGAACGACCGCAGTATGTTTATTTTATTTTTGTGATTCTGAAATCCAGAAACTAATTTACTGCTCACACAAAAAATAAAAATAAAATGTTCTCTGTCAACAGATTATTATGATTACAGACAGGAAAGATTTGAAACTTGCATAAAAAAAAAAAAAAACCTAGAAAATAAATGAAAATGAAGTTATATTTAATAGACAGTGCATGTTTTTGTTCATGTATCAAAGCGTTCATCTCAGAGGCAGCAGGGTGTAAAAAGCTGCGGTTGTGTGCAGGAGCTGAAGTAGATCAGAGGTTTGGTGATTTACTACAAGTTCTGTTTATCTATGGAAACACGACTGAGCTTTTTACCCACAAGCTGTTCATAACAGACGACAAACATTTCCTGTTTGTCTACAATCAACCACACAGCGTCTCAAAGGATGCTGACCGAAACAAATAAATGATTAATATGAGCACTCTGGCTTTTTCCCTTAACAGCCATGGATTATTTATACTTTTATTCCTGAAGTTCAACAGATAATCAACACCTGCAGATGATAAATGGCCATCAGAACTTTCTTTCACATGCAGATTTGAAATGCAAAAAATAAAAACAAACAAAATACAAAAACTAACTAACTAAATAAATCTGTTTTTCCCCCTCTTCATAACTGGATTCTGGACGTTCTCACAGATAGGTCACAGGTGGAAAAGATGAGGAGAGACAGTCTCTGCTGAGCTCAGTGAGGACCCACAGTGAACCTCGAACTTTTCTCCCCGTACATGTGACTGGGCTTCTAATCAGGACATCATCATGACATTTACATGGTCCAACCATCCTGAGCCTCATCAGCTCAGGGGATGAGTCTTGACACAGGGACAGACTAGTTCATAAGATTACACCCCATAGTGAGGACAATGATCTGTCCCTAATGTTAACAGAACAAAATAACTCATTCTAAATTTCATGAGAAGAGCACCCCCTCATACGCTTCACCATCAGTGAGGAGGAGAGTAGACTGAAAACCATGGGCCTCCATATCTCCAAGAACCTTTGGTGAATAAACCGTGCAAAAACAATGAAAGATCTCAGCAGAGACTAAACCTCAGACTGTTGAAGAAGCCTGAGATCAGCCAGAGGACCCGCTCTCTCCAGTGGTTTCACTGGGATTATCGTATCGCAACATTTCCATGGAAGAGCAAAAATAGCTGCAATGAGTAATCAAATCTGTACAGAGGATCATCTCTTCTGATCCCCCCTTCAGGGACACTTTATACACCTCCATCCACCTGCAGAAGGAAAGCACAGAACATCCTCAACTCTCTTTAAATGGGTGGACACCTGAGACACTGCAGTCTTGTGGGCATCAGCTCTCACTCTGTACCCAACAGCTTAGATCGACTGGTGCAAGCAGGGCCACCTTAACCTGCTGGTAGGCCCCGGGGCTGAGCGCTCCTGTAGCCCCCCCACCCCCCACCTTATCATATGCACTGTATGTTTCTATGAGGAGTACCATTAGTAATGGACACCAACATCTCCAATTCAAAGGATCAAAGGTCTTGAGAAAGTGTATCCCATGACTGATAATAAATGATAAACTAAACAATTAACTTCTGAAACATTTAATTTTTATGTTTTAAACTTGTTTAGTTTTTTTTTAAATAAGTTATAATGAGCCCACATGATTTTTCTATTGTATTGGTGTAAAATATGCAATTACAGCTGATGTTAAGAGCTCACTAAAAGGTTTTAACAAGGTTTTAGAATAACCTCAGCCATCTTACTGCTCTTCTGACTTGTCTAAATGTTTTCCAGTGCATGGGTCTCTACTGTAGACTGCTGGTGGGAAGGTGAACTGCAAGTTCACCACTTCTCTCTACCACAGAGTATGTTCAGCTAAACAGAATCTGGGATAACACAAAGCCACTTTGTTCCTTTTACTAAATTTATTTCAGGCGCAACTTGACCATTCGTCTGGATTCTGAATGTGTGTAGATGATCGCAATGCAAAAACAAACAAACAACAAAAACAACTCATTTCCACAGATGGAAAGTTTTGTTTTATCTTTCATTTAGGTAAATATAGGTTTTGGTTTTATCTAGCTTTACTTAAAAGTCCTGCAGTAAAACATCACTTTTATTGTGTTGTTTTCTTTGACCCAAGACAGAGTTGTTGTTTTAAAAGCCTTCAGGCTGTTCTGCTGCAGTTCAACCATTTTTAAAACTAAGCAACCTCATGCTGTTGAAGCTTTGCTTCATATCTGGGGAGTTTTAATAATGAATGAAAGCTTGGAAATCAACACCGTCCAGATTTTACTGATAATGCTCCCCAGATAGAGAGCAATCCACATCGGGATTTTGCAGTTTACAAAAACAAAAATAACTGATTCTGAGGTCAGTTTCACCAGACTCAAACTGACCGTTCAAAAGTGTGTGCGAGAGTGTGTGTGTGTGCTAATGTTACATTGTCATCTCACTGAATTTGAAGTATTTTCTGTGTTCAATTGTGTGTGTGTGTATATACATATATACGTTAGGAGTTGAACGACTACATAATTTTTAAACTCGACATTAACATAATAAAACTTGAGTAGAACTCGAGTAGTTGATGACGTCATAGGCTCTAAAGATGCAAAAATAAATAAATCAGCAAAAAAACGTAATTTATTATTTACACAAAAAAAAAAAGACCAACAAAATGGAGTGCATATTTTGCTCTTACCATTTATCATACTGCAAATAAGTCACAGGAAAACCAAAACTATTAGTTATTATTATTAAGCTACAAAAGTGAAAGGAACGTGCGGCACGTAAAAAACATAACTAAAAACAGTGGGGCAGACAATGACCCCGCACCACCGCCCGCAGTGGTGCGCATTAGGTTTAGTTTTAGAGATTAATATGTTTATAGATTTTTTTTATAGGTTTAGAGATGAATATTTTTTGCTTTTATTTTGTGAAACAAGGTCAGAGAAGATGGTTCTGGTTCGGTCATTGGACCCGGTGTTACACCATAGTCTGTGGCCTTCAACAGTGCATGCAACACCGCCCCCTACGGTTACAATATACGGTGGTCACAGAATATGGTGTAACACCGGTTTGCAACAGCTCCAAACAGTCAGGAAGTTGATTCATTTTCTGTTTCCTTACGGTAGTTGAACCAGAAGATTCATCTTTAGTGAAATATTTCCAGACTATTGATGCATTTCTACCTGTGTGACAAGACTGGACCTGCTCCGCTCCACCTGTCTGCTTGGAGGAATCCATTTTGTAACCCGCGCCCGGTGCGGATCATGTGACACGTGACGCAATGACGTAACGGCGACGTAATGACGTCACCACGAATACTCGACATGAAATTCAAAAACTCGAGAGAGATCCTAGGAATCCATGAGTAGATTACTCGAGTAGTCTTGTTAAAGTCCTATATATATATATATATATATATATATATATATATATATATATATATATATATATATACACACACATCCTGTGAACCACTGACAGCTTGTTTTGTCTTTTCTCGTTGTATCCTTAGATCATTGTGACGCTCTCACACTTTCTGTATCGGCTCTCTCCATCTTTGTCACTCTGTCTCAACAGTGTCCCATTGACTGAGCACATGAGCAAGGCATTTTCACACGTTTCTAAACCTTAGTTTTGGTTGTCAGGCCATTAAAAAAAGTACATTATTGTTTGATATTACAAACACTTTAATTATTCTGTTTATTTTCTGTTTATGCGTAGTATTTTTTTCGCCAACACTCACGCTGACAACAAGTGGTCACATTTGCGTTCATACATTATACTTTAGGCTGTACTATCGATGGTACTTTGTACTCAAAATAAAACCAGTCAGTCAGTTTGTGATTGAGTGACCAGGTAACTATGCAATGACGTGTAGCTCAGACAACTTTAAAAACACACTGCTTATTTCTGCAAAACTCTGATCTAGGTCCTACATAATCATTTCAATTACATCACCTCAGTCCACTTTGTGTCCACTCTGGCAGCTCCCCCAGTATTTACAATTTAATCTACAGAAGTACACTTTAGAAATGAATAAATGCAGATTTGGAACATCCATCAATCTGTTATCTTTACCCACTTCTTGGTCTGGGTCACAGGTATCGCTGGGGCCTTTATCCAGCAGTCACTGTGTCAGAGGAGGGGGACACCCTGGACAGGTCTCCAGTCCATCACAAGGACACATAGACAAACAACCACTCACACAAGTATCTTTGGTGGTGTTTTTAGACTTATCCATTTGGGACTGTAGCCCCAATCTTTTCTGTGTCAAAGAAGCTCTTGTGCAGGAGTCACTATCTGACTCTGAAACACATCTGTAGCACAACAGGACTTAGATCATGTTCAAGACCTTTAGGTTTATTTGATAATAAAGTTGACCGATTGTTGAGCAGAAGGCAGAATAAATTAATGCTGGTTAAAGCTGGTGTTGATCAAAAACTTCTGACTACCGTTTAAAAAGATTCGGTTCCAGCAGGGTGAGGGTTCAGAGCAGTGAATAAAATAAAATAATTAAAAAATAACAAACCTGCCAAATTTTTCAGTGTTCCCTGTCTTGCCCTGCTGGATGACGTGAATAAAGTCGTGTGTGAGGATGAATGGGACACGCTCCCTTTTGATGCCAAACTTGGACTTGAAGTTTCCCAGGATATGACCAAAGTCTATATGAAAAAGCTGAAAAAAGACAAGCCACTCAGTGAATCGTGAACAGCAGAGGTCAGATGGAGTCTGGAGCAGCAGGGTAACATTGGTCCCACCTGTCCGGTGCTGCGGACCATGATGTTGTCACTGTGGCGATCTCCGATGCCCAGGACGTACGTAGCTACACAGTAGCCTGCGCATGACAGAGTGAACTCCTCGATGGCCCGATCAAGAGCATCACTGTAAGTCCACATAACACACAAGGCACAAATATAAAATAAAATGTCTTCAAAGGTTTGTAAAAGGTTCGTTGACCCCCTTCTTACCCAGAGTTCCTCTCTTTGAGCCAGTTGAGCAAGGCGTCCTTGTTGAATGCTGCAGCGGCTGCAACGTTGCTGCTGGTCAACTGGATGTTTGCAATTGTGTCAGCTGACGAGACCACCTCGATCAGTCCTGCTCGATCCCCTGTTGCTAAGCAACCATACGGTACGATTCTGTAAGAGAAAAGAAAACGAACGCTGAACGACGGCAGCAGTAAATAAACTTGATAATAAAAATATCTAAGGTGTGTGAACGAGAAGCAATTCCTTTTGTTCAGGTGGTGGTTGTGTCGTCATGTAGCCTGCAGCGGTGCTTTGTCTTTTACAGCAGCGGAGACCAGCTTTGTTTGCATCACAAACTGGTTTCAACCGCCCCAGAGACTAGTGGGAAAAATAATCTGTAAAAGCAAAGTTTTTTTCTCTTTGACTCATTTATGGCAGGGTTAGCTTGAAGGTTTGTTAGCATGCAGGGCAGCCTTCCCCTGCTGGGAACAGAAATATAACCAGTCCAGTGATGTGGAACAATTGATTATGAGGCTGTTTATTCCTGCTACTTCAGTGTGTTTGTAACTATTTCACTACATTTAATGCTAAATATAGGTGCAAGCAGCTTGAACTACTGAACTGACCTGACCCCACACAAGTTGCAGAGCTTTAGCCCAGACGTCCCGGACAAACAATTAAAATTCTGTTCAGCTGCCGGCTAATTAATCAGCCTTGGAAAGATACAGATTTTGTGAGTTTGTTTTGATTATTTTGGCTAAAGGTGTTCAGAATCAATATTCATTGATAATCAAGGCTGGCCACAAGGAGGTTCTGGAGGATTCCCGAACAACTGGTCTGTTCCAGGCTGAACCGGCATGTTTTTTTTTTTTTTTTTACGCAGCTATGTCCTTGCGCAACAGGTCTCATGGCCGCAGGTGTCAGTCAAACGTTACATGTGATGCGAGCAGCCCCTCACAATAAAAATTAAAAAAAGAAAAGAAAGGAGAGCAGGTATCAAACATGCTAAAAAGAAAGGAGAAAGATGAGTGGAGCAGAAAAACCAAGGACAAAGAAAAAGAAAAAGTTAGTGCAAGATGCAACCAAATGCGCTAAAATAGTAGACTTTTTTTTTTGGGGGGGGGGAGAAAGTGAGCGTGACTAAAGTCATCCAGGACAGTGATAACAGGACCGAGCAGCATGGAGACAGCAGGTTACCTACATGGACCTATCATCATCCCAGAGTTGACATTTAGTGTGTTTGAGTTTCTGGATGTGTTCAACACAGAACATTAATGGACGCCTGTTTTACACCATACGTGCATAAATCCTTAATCTGCTTTATCAAAGAAAATTAAAATCAATCCATACTGACATGTTTCTTTGTTGCAAAAGAAAACATGTTTCAGGAAAAAGTCCGTTTTCCTCTGTTTCTACACTCATATAGAGATTTTGACCAGTTCAAGAAAAAATACCTGCAGTGAGTAATTCATTTACTCTGTATGTGTGTCTGTAGTGCTTTTATTATGTTGTATTTGTGTTAGAAACCTGTGAATTATTTGCAAAAGTGCTCTAAAATGTATCATTGTTGCTGTTATTGTTATTACTAGCTGAAAAGGCGTGTCATTTGAGGAGTTGATGCAGAGAGACAGGATGACAGTCGTAGGAGGAGGAAGGGACAGATGAGGACGGAGAGGAGAAGAAGGTGAAGATGGAAGTGGAGGAGGAGAGAGGCCCTGATGACTTTAGACAATGATACAGACAGATGTGCAGAGTCCAGTGTTCTGCTCAGAGCTTGTTAATGATGTAAGTTCTGACAGGTTCCCTTTGTTTGGGGCAGAGGTTATGATGTCGGAGGTCTGTATACCTTCAGAGGTGTTTTATGTTCCTTAATATTTACTTTGATGTTTACAATTTGAAAAAAATGTGTTTTTATGCTGAAAATAAAGTATTTGTGTTAAAATTATGGTTCCACGTGCATCCGTTGTGCGATCAGATGAAAGGCCTCTCCACAGCAAGCTCCCACACTGTATATCTATCCCAGCCTGTCCCTGATTACAGGCTCTACATGGGCGAGTTACTCTTTATATTAAAGTGTGTTCTGATTGTTTTAGATCTTGTTGGACCCAGTGTGGTCCATCTATGAAGTTCTGTCTCCCTCAGAGTACAACAGTCTCAGCAGTGTTGTGCCTCAACACCTAATTAAACGCAGAGCACTGTGGAATTTCATGGGTTAAACCTCCTGTCTTTGATCTGGCAGAGTTAGGTAATGAAACTCTACAGACGTGCGCCTCAAATGGCTCTGAAACAAGTTAACATGATGTAGTTCAGATGTGTGCACAGATTGTGCGTTTTACAAAAACATCAGCAGACCTGTTCATCACATCTGACTGACCCCCGTGCGACATGGCTGCCTAAATTGCATACCATATTTTTTGCTGTATAAGCCACACCTTTTTGCATAAATCAGCCAGTCCTGCGACTTATACAATGAAACGACTAATATATTTTTTCCTCATATTTATAATCCAATTTTTGGCTGAGATCTGACGATTTCATTCATTCTGACATGGAAAATATCAAATACTACCATTTTCAGCCACTAGAGGGCCATCGAGAAATATGGCAAGTCAAGTGTCTCATTAATAGGTAAAAGTGGCTATTAATGAACCACTTTGCTTGCCATACAAACCACCTTCATCTCGCTCTGGAACTCCTGGAGCAAACATCAGATCAGCTGCATTTCATCACACTGCCCAGGTGAAATGCATCTGATTTGACCATTACAGTGCATTTATTAAGGAAAAGTTAAACTGAGACACA
>NC_056503.1:11173078-11185839 GCF_014905685.2 Nematolebias whitei
CCACCTTCCTTCCAAGCACCTGCATGAAAGGTAGAAGTAAATAAACAATTTAAATTTTAATACTTTAAGAGTTTAAATAAACAATCCATGCCTCATGAGCAGCATGGATTGTTTATTTAAAATAATCAAGCGTGACCCAAACCGAGCCTTTAGTCCCCCTCAGCGAACGGGCCAGGTCACCGGGAAATGTCTTTGTGCTCCAGATGGCCAGTCTGCCCCCAACTCCTGCTGCACCTGCACACAGATTCTCCGTCCTACAGCAGGATGGAGATTCTCCTTGCACCTGTGCACTGCAGTTTTTTTTTTTTTATGTGTGTGTGCTGCACTTCTTAAGTGCCCCCACCCCCCCAGTCTTGTCTGATTGCCTTGTGCCTGAAGTAATCCAATGTTCTTGTTCCTGCTCTGTTCCTGACCCACTTCATGAAACGGATTCCTCCCCTTTGCCTCCCCAAGATGGACACTTCTGCCCATTGGATATCTAGACCTCAACATCTGCTCTGCCTTCAGACCACTGATTCCAGCCAAAACCCTCAGATAAGTTTTGCTTCTTATGCCTCTACACCTAGAGGTACAAGGACCCACACCTGTATTTTTGACCACAAACTCAGACCCCAGATTCTAGGAGTTGAGGTCTCAGAACCAAGCTCCACATTCTGAAGAGTGTGTTTGTCAGACTGTCACACACATATCACATGATCCGTCAGAACCTCCTTTCCCTCGGACGTCATTGCAACTTTGGCTTTTCACCTGTGATCGAGCTCTCTGAGTGACACCTGACTTTCTCCTCCTGATAAAACTTTAAATATTTTTGTTCACTCGTGTGTGTGGTTCAATTTCCGGGTCCCCCTCATAATTCATTACAAAGCAAAAGAGCAAAAGAAAGGGACTCAAGAATTTCAGATTCATGTCATGATTTTTTCTAATTTATGAAGCTCTTACCTTACCGCTATGTTTAGATGTAATTTGTTGTTTAATGATTAATTAAAAGGTACAGTATTTCTAAAGGAATTGAAAGAGATGCAATGTAGAGCAAAGAGGGAGGTGGCAAAGGCAAAGCAGAAGGCATATGATGAGTTGTACGGGAGGCTGGACACTATAGAGGGTGAGAAGGACTTGTACCAATTGGTGAGACAGAGGGATCAGACTGGAAAGGATGTGCAGCAGGTTAGGCTTGTTAAATATAGGAATGGTAATCCAAAAAAGTTCAATCTGGTCCTCTGGACATTCAAAAAAACAAACAAGAGGACCAGATTGAACTTTTTTGGATTTTTCTACCTGGATTATTGAGCATGCATCAGGATAGGAATGGTAATGTTCTAACAAGTGAGAAGAGTGTAACAGGAAGATGGAAGGAGTACTTTTAGGAGCTAATGAATAAAGAGAATGAAATAGGAAGAAGAGTAGAGGTCATAGAAATTGTGGACCAGGAAGTGGAAAAGATTAGTGAGGGTGAAGTCCGGAAAGCTCTGAAAAGAATGAAGAAGGGGAAGGTAGTAGGACCTGATGACATGCCAGTGGAGGTTTGAAAATGTCTTGGAGAGATGGCAGTGAGGTTTTTGACTCAAATATTCAATGGCATATTTGAGGGTGAGAAAATATCTGAGGAATGGAGAAGAAGTGTGCTGATGCCCATTTTTAAGAAAGGTGATGTACAGAGTTGTAGCAGCTACAGGGGAATTAAGTTGATGAGCCACACGATGAAGATCTGGGAGAGAGTTGTGTTTGCAGATGACAATGTGATCTGTGGTGAGAACAGGGAACAGGTGGAAGGGAACTTGGAGAGCTGTAGTAAGACAGAGTACATGTGAGTGCATGAGAGGGAGGCTGGTGGAACAGTGAGGCTACAAGGAGCAGCAGTCACAAAGGTGCAGGACTTCAAGTATTTAGGGTCCACTATCCAGGAAAATGGGGAGTGTGGTAAAGCGATGAGAAAGCGAGTCCAGGCAGGATGGAGCAGATGGAGAAAAGTTTCAGGAGTGATTTGTGACAAAAGGGTATCAGCAAAGGTCAAAGGAAAAGTTTACAAGACAGTGGTGAGACCAGCTATGTTGTATGCTCTGTTGACAGTGGCATTGACAAAAAGATAAGAGAAACAACTGGAAGTGGCAGAAATGATGATGTTGAGGTTCTCCTTAAACAACACCACCAGCCTGATCAAGAAAGCTCATCATAGACTCTACTTCTTCAGGCGGCTGAGACGAGCTGGAATGGGAAGCTCAGTCCTCACCTCCTTCTACAGGTGTGCAGTGGAGAGCATCCTGTGCTCCAGCATCAACATGTGGCATGGAGGCTGCACAGCTGCAGAAAGAAAAGCTTTGCAGAGAGTGGTGAAGGCTGCACAGAAGTCTGTTGGAGTCAGTCTCTCCACCATCACATACATTTACACCTCCAGATGCAGGAAGAGGACCACCTGCATCATGAAGGACCCCACTCACCCAGCACACACACTTTTTGACCCGCTCCCCTCAGGAAGGAGGTTGAGGAGCATTAAGTGTAGAACCACTAGACTGAGGAACAGCTTCTACCCTGAGGCTGTTAGACTCATGAATCTCTAACCAGAATAATCACTGTGAAAAATCACATCGTGCTGCTAATTTATTTTATGCTGCTGTGTTCATTTATACTCAGCTGCTCACAGACTCATGTTCGTGCTGCTGTTCGGTTCACCAAACCAGCACATGACACATCCGGTGTTTTGCCTTTGTTAGTGCTTAGCATATTGTTTTTCTTTTAGATCTTTTTCTTTTGGATGTAACTGGGACCCTGTGTACACAGTTTCGTTCCACCACATGAGTGAGATGGAGGAGGATGACTCACTGTGGTGACCCCTGAAGAGGGAAAAGCCAAAAGAAGAAGAAGATGATTAATAGAAAGGTAATGTGACACCGTTACTGTGTGCGGGGGAGCGAACAGGACTTAAAGCCCCACATCTGTGGTGTACAGACAGATTCCACAAATACAACATGGCTGCTTCTGTAAAGCAGATTTTACTGGCTTCAATGACCAACAATAGAAGAAGGCAGGGATACTGACTGTAATATACAGGGTCCCTGCACAACAACTTGATGTAGTTGCATGATGAAAGTTGCGTAATTTTTTTCTCAGAACATCTCCCTCCTCGACAAAAGGCCCGAGCCAAACGTTTTCTCTTTTTATGTAAGAGTATGCACAAAGTATTGTGTTATTGTATAAGTATTGGTCAGAAGTGTGTGGGTGTGTTTGTCAATGCAACAAAGCACTCTGACATTCAGCTGCAAGACTCTTCAAACACACTAAATTTGTCAATGGGCCAAAAACTTCTGGATGGAGATCATGCAGACATCATGTATGGAGGAGTCTGTCTGATGAAAAGTGTGGCGTTTTGTTCACAATATATTTTTGGCCCAACAGCAGTTGGAGGGACAAAGTGGAGACTGGCAGGAAGACATCTGTGCGGTGATGTATACTGTGGTGGGAGGGGTTTCCCCTGAGCTCTGCGTCTGTGTCTCGTAGTCTATGAAAAATGTGCACCCACATGATCGCAAGTTGACTGCTGGGCCCTATAGTCTTTGGGATGCAACCCCATCTCCATGAGCTGGAAGAGGCCACCCGGTAGATTCCTCAAAGACAACAAACCTGCAGTAAGATGAGATGTTGTAAAGCTTGTATCTGTGGACCCACTGACAAACCTGGGCCATGTCCTCGTGTTTGCTCCACTTAACGGAGAGCAGCAGCTTCGGTAGGGACTGAGGGAAATTCTCACGACAGTCGTAGCGTAGTGTCCAGATCAGATCCTTCTCGTTCTCACACAGCTGAGAGAGCGGATCGCGCTCCATGATCTCTTTCAGCTCGATGTAGAACTTCTTCCCACCACGACCCTGAGAGTAAAGATATGGAAACAATACAGGTTTGAGTCGGAGGGCGAAATGAAGACAGAAGCATGGAGAGGATCAGCAGGAGTGAAGAGCCAGGAGAGGGCAGGAGTGTGAAGGCCATCTTATCGTCCACCAACTGCCTTAATGCAACAAAAAATGAAACTAACATAAATCAGTTACAGTAAAAAACAAAACATGTTTTATGTTAATAAACAAAACATATGATGCATCTAATATGAAGAAACATGAGCATTAATATAAACCTGAGTTCTCCATTAAAAGAGAAAAAAAAGTTTTTGTTAATTTTTCACCCACATAAGTCTGCAGGGCTTTGTGCAGACATGCCCTCTATGTGGTGGGATTACATAATCTGCTATAACACACCTGTGAGTGTGTGTGTGTGTGTGTGGGGGGGGGTGGGGGGGGGGGGGGGGTAGTTGAGAGGCATTGAAACAGAACAACAGACTAGTAATCTGATTAGTCCTTAGTTCTGAAAGGGGGGAAGTGAATAATTTTACACCCTTGCCAAATAGTAACAATAGGTTTCCAAGGGAACTGCAGCTCTGGGTTTAAACGGAGCTTTCAATCTGTGGGTGAAAAGGAGGGAAAGCTGGAAATTATGCTGTCTGTCTGAACGAGCTAACATTTAACAATCAGACCACTTGAACTCAAAGCGGTCTGCAATCATCTGAGCATGCTCACACAATTATCTCTGATTGTGTCATTACTCACTATGGGTGCGCAGTCACTGGCTCTGGCGATCTGTGCAGCTTTTTCCAGGATCTGCATGAAAAGTGAGCGCACTGGATAAGTGAACACACACCAATACATCACTTCCAGCAAGAGTGCATTAGACAAACAGAGCATGTCTCGATCCTCTCGAGCTAATAGCCACCATCATAATCACTAGGTGCTTCTGTAAATCACTCAGCCGCCGTGCGAACTACTGCAGTCATGTTTCTGAGAAAGGCCACGCTGCTCTCGAGCGTTGAAGAGTTTGTTCGCATGAATACAGAAGAAAATATTTAAGCATCAACAGCGAAACCACAAACCTGAGTTTCGAGACATGCCTTGTTAGGACTGCGGAATAACGGCAATCTAACCTTGTCAAACAGAGGAAATACGATGGGGTGTGAGGAGTACTCTGGGAAGTGGATGTGCAGCGCTGTGGCATTTTCAGTGTACGGGTTGGTCTGAATAGTTCCTATTGGGTTCAGCATCTCTTCAAGTTCATCTGTGGAAAACACACATGGAGGAAGACATTTGTTTGACGTGAAGCTCATGTAATCCATGTTTAAATATTAAACACACAGTGAGTGTTGGAGCGATTGTGCATACCAGGAAAGGAAGACCAGCAGTGCAGGATGATGTCTCCGGTCTTCAACTGCCCTTTGTAGTCAAACACCATGGTGTTGACCCAAGCTATGGGATAATGCTGGTCCAAACAATAAGTTATCAGTCTGTGCAACAATACAAGCTGTGTTTGAAGGCTTTCATCTGACTCACAACAAGCAGCTCACTTACCACCTTCCCCGCCTTGCGGATGGTTGGGTATTTGTTTATGTGAGCGTTTTTGGTGGACTTCTGCTTCTTGACCTTATCCATGACGGCATAGATGGCGAAGCACAGGCGGGTCATGCGCGGCAGATCGGAGACGGCGATGTCAAACTCCAACGTGCTGTCCTTCCAGGTATGGTCCGAGCGTCCGTTACTCTCGCTGCTCACTGCCGGCTTACAGAGCAGCTCTGTGCCGTGGAAGAGCCCTGCCCTCACCTGGACCTGCAGGTACAGACAGCACTTCTTATCATCCAACGGACTTTTGATACGTTGTATGAACAGTCTCCTAATTCACTGAGAGAACTGGGCTTCATGCTCTTGTTTTTCTGTTTTTAGTTTCTCTGCATATTTTTTGTACTCTAACCAATCCTGCATAATTTACCCATTCAAACATCAAAGCATTCAACTCATTTCAGATATGAGTGCTGTGACTTTTGGGTTTTGTAAACATTTTACTTTGTGAAGTATTTAACTTTATTTACAAACATGTTCCTTATAAAACAAAGATTTATTTATTCCTTTAATAACACTGTCTCTCTTTGAAATATGCTACAGGAAACTTGCTCCATTTTTGCTTGTTTTTTATGTTATTTTTTTTAAGTAGACTTTTGATACATTTAGCTTTTAGCTGGTCCTTTGATACATTTATCTTTTTGATAGTCTTTTGATACATTTAGTTTTTAGCTAGTCTTTTGATACATTTATCTTTTTGATAGTCTTTTGATACATTTAGCTTTTTGCTGGATCTTTGATTAATTTAACTTTTAACTATTCTTTTGATACATTTAAGTTTTAGCCAGACTTTTGATAGTTGTTGCTTTTGGCCAGAATTTAGCTACTTTTAGTTATAGATATCCTTTAGCTTCTTTTAGCTTTTAGTCAATAATTTGATACTTCAACTTACAGCAGTCCTGTTGGTACTTTAAGCTTTTAGCTAGCTATTTGGTACATTTAGCTAGCATTTTGCTAGTTTTATCTTTTAGCTAGTCTTTTGGTATTAGCAATTAGCTTTTAACTAGCCTGTTTATAAATGTAGCTTTTTGCTAGTCTTTTGATACTTTTTGCTTTTGGCCAGTTTTTAGCTACTTTTAGCCTGTGCTACTTTTAGCTAGCCTTTTGTTATGTTTAATTTTGTTTAGCCTGTGTGAACAGCTCAGTTTCAGCTCCTTCAGTAAAGTTCAGCGGTCATTCAGTGATCCTCATTCAAACTGCCTTTTCTCTAGTTTGACTTTTGTTCTTGTGGTGACAGACATGAAAAAGACCGTTTTGTAGATGAGGAAGTTTACCTTGGCCGTCTCCTCTGCGTTCACCTTGCTGCCTTTCACCAGGACTATCTTGAACGGGCTCTGCACGTCCCACACACTTCTCTGTACCAGCTGAAAAGGATAAGGGAGGGCAGAAAGCAAGTTGTTCTAAATTAGCATGGTGCACTGTAAAATAAGTGCTTAATCAGTGCCTTCACTCAGATCGTAGCTCAGACATACAAACAATGAGGGAAGGGAGGTGGGTCACTGTGATGTCAGGCCAGAAGGATTTGTGAGGGTCAGCAGAGAACAAACATCACATGACACACTGAAACTCAGAGCATGACTAACCAGCACACTTCCTGCTGCTCGTGTGGTTTAAACTCTCATGTATGTCATTTCCAGTCCCTTATCAGATAGAAGACTAGCTTTTTTTGGACTACATCACAAAACACCTCTTCCTGTTCTTTTCTTGTGCTTTGTTTTCCCCGATTATCAGTTACGTTTCCTCCCACAGACCAAAAGCACGCACGTTAGGCTGATTGGTGACTCTAAACTGTCTGTAGATGTGAGTGAGAGAGTGAATGGTTGTTTGTCTCGTTTGTCTCCGTGTCCCTGTGATGGACTGGAGACCTGTCCAGGACACCCCCCCCCCCCCCCCCCCACCACCACCAAGAGGACCAGATTTAACTTTTTTAGGTTGGATTGTATACCTGGATTATTGAGCATGGACTTTGTTGTTTTCAACCAGTTTGACACGACTGTCAACAAGGAAGAGGGCCGGCAATGGAGGAGGGGGCGTGACAAAGAGACCATCTTAGCACCGGCATAACTGGTTTGTTCCACATTGGAGTAAGCTGTTGGGGGAAAAATCCGTTTTGTTTTGCGTTTCCTTGACTGATGAAGCCTTCTGGATCTAAGGAGAAACATTTCTACGCTTTTGTTGTTGTTTTGCTTTGTTTTGTTTTTTGAATGTCCAGAGGACCAAAACAAAAACATATTCAGCAGAAACTGAACACTGAATCTGAGTTCAGACAAAACGTCATCTGGGTTGAGACCAGTGCACCACATACGGACCACAGACCAGTGTTTGGAGACCCCTGTCATGAGTAAAGGTGTTTTATCTTAGCTCATTAACTTCACCTCCACATCTGGACTAAATATTTCTGTCGTTCAGCAGAACTGAACTCATAAATCAGAAAACAAACTGAATTTAAGGCCTGGCATTTCCTGAAGGACTGAATGTTTGATGATCTTCAGGCCAGAGTGGAGAACTGACCGACTTGTTGTAGTTTGGATTCATCTTCAAGTTTTGTTCTGTGAAATCTTGTGTTTAGAGTAAACGTTATGAATGACCAAAATTTTACCCAAATATCTATAAAATTGACTGAATTATTACAATTTTTTGTGTTTGTAAGGACAGTTGGCCATCTTGAATTGGGTCATGTCTAATCATTTGCAGAGGTACATCCAATAATCATTTCCTGGAAGTTTAATTAAAATCTGACCGGTGGTTCATGAGATACTTTGTCAAACACACACACATGCACACACAATAATCAGCCTTTTGTCTTTTTGGTGGCAGGCGATAACAAATAGGATAGTAGAGTTTCTTTAATAACTATAGGCAAAAAGAGATGCATGAAATACTAAGAGGAACTAAATCTGATACAACATAACATGTTAATGCTCCATGTGACGGTTCACTCCGGTAACGTTTGTCATCTCTCCAAACCAAACATCAGAAGGAGCATCAATAGTCTGCTCAGCATCAGAACCTCACCAGGAGGCTTGCTAACGAACACCAATTAATCGAAGGTGACGTTTGCAATGTGGATGCGCACACGGAGCAGTGATGTCACCGTGCAGCTGGAAGCAGCTGCTCGTCCTTCCTGACGACGAGGCGAATTCTGGCAGAGAGTCGTGAGCGTGCTAAGACACAGCCTCATGAAGACAGGCGGCAGCTGCCGACAATATTCCTGTTCAGTGAACCTCCACACCTGCAACGTTACTTTGGTGCAACAAGAGCACCAAAGCAAACACTGTGGATATTAGGAGTGTTATTTAGAGCATTTTTCAAGGTGTGTATGTGTGTGTGTGTGTGGGGGGGGGGGGGGCAGGGGGGGGGGGGGGGGCCCAGAAAGCTGGAGAGTAGAAGATTTAAAAAAAAAAAAGGCAAAAATAAAAAATACCGTAGTAACAATAACAATAAAAATTGCCCACTAGGGCAATGTGTATCTGTCATTTCCAGATAAACGCGCTTGAGAGAGGTTCGATTTCTTTTGTTTTGTTCTTCTGGTCAACAGTTTGTTGAAAAGTTGTTGTTTTCAGTGGGAATATAATTCAGTGTTTAAAACATGGCATTTTTACGCTCAGCAGCTGTAATAATTAATTGAATATAGTGAATAAAAGTCAAAACATTCTAAAAGTTGATGTTTATTTACATATTTTCTAGCAGTGTTTGTGGGTTTGTGAGGGGGGCCTCGGCCAGAAGCTAATGCTGTTTGTGGGGGCCATGACATGGAAAAGAAGTTTGGGAACTCCTGAGAGTACACAAGAACATTTTCTCCAGACTACCTTTATTCCTGTCTGTTACATACTGTATTTTTCAGCCTATAAGGTGCAGTTTTTTACATAATTTACATGTCCTGCGACTTATAGGCTGACGCAACGTATTGATGGATTTTTCCCACATTTAAAAAACAATTTTTGGCTGATATGACCCGTTTTCATTCATTATGACTGATTTTTTTTTGCAGTACCACCTTCAGCCACTTGATGGCAACAGAGTAGTAATAGCTGTATGGCATGCTGTTGTATCATGTAATAGGTAAACGTGGCTATAATGACATTCAAAAAAGTTCAAGACAAAAACAACTGGACTTTATTTATTATACTTTACTTTATATTTTATTTTTTTATTTTTAAACTTTTTTGAATTTACCATGTCCTGGATGGCTGAGAATCTTCACCAGCTATTAATGACTCAATAGGCCTGCCAAAGTCCCCACCTTCATTCTGCTCATTGCTTGGAACCCTCAAACCAGCTGCACCACCCCGCCAAAATGCAGCTGATTTAACAATAAAAAGTGCATTTATTAAGCAAACGGTAGACTGAGACACACCTTTACTATAATTTTGAGCAAACAAATAATTGTTTTTAAGTGTTAATCTTGTTAAATTCTTGTTAAAGTCCTCCCGTTTAAAGTCCTCCCGTGCATGCTCCCATGGCCGCCATTTGGCAAACTATTGATTTGTGGCACAACACCAGAGCCCTGCATACGGCACATTATATACCTATGGACAGACCGAGACAAGCAGAGACCTGGGACTTTGACCTTGATCTTAGGTCCTTGATGACATCAGCTGGTGACGAAACGATTATGCAACACACTGTCTAGTCATGATGCATGTGTGTATGAAGTTTTGTCACATTATCTTGAGCAGATCAGAAGTAATAGGTGGGACGAGAACATTTTTGCTGGTACATGGGTACGTATGGAGCCTTTTCCATGTCATGATATGGGGTGGGTATTTGACGGGTGTGTAAAAATGGTGTCTTGACATGCTTTTTATAAATAAAAGTACACAGTCACTTCTGCAAATAAAACAAAAACCTTCCAGCAGAAGATAAACCAACAGAAAAGTGAGAAGTATGTTAGTTTCCAGTAAATCTCTGTTATTAATATGGGACTAACCGTGGGAGCTCTTCTTTTGGGAGGGAGCGGTAAAGGTGGGTTGGAGGACTTGCGGCTGACCACAGCTCCGATGACGGACATTTCCTTGTCAAAAATGGCCTTCACCGTGCTGGTGTGAACCAAGGTGAGGTGAGGAGACTCCTTGGCCTGCACATATGTCGATATATTGTGTACAAAAAAAAAAAAAAAAACAGGAGGGGGTTTTAGCTACAAGAGTATTCGAGGGAGGTACCAGAGAAACTCATGACTGAATTAGCAAAATTTAAAGAAACAAAATTAAAATTCATGGTATGTTTGGTGTCTGCGTAGCAACTATTAAAACTGTAGAAATGTTCTATATCAGTCCTGAATTATTCCTTTTGTAATCTCTGTGTTTGATATCTTTATATGTATCCTCTAATTAAATTATATTTCAGGATATAGCCTCTAAATTGTCTACGTTCACCAAAGTAGAAAGAAATTTCCACAACATATTTTAGTAAAATGAAAACAGCTGTTCACAACTGTGGGTCTAACTGTTGAAACAAACAACAACAAAATCATCCATGGTGCAATTAAACTGCACCTGCACCTCTACTGAACACATTGTCGTTGAGCCATCAACACGTGGTTCAAAGCTATAAATATCAAAGCCGTTCCCTCTAAACTCTCACATCTTCAAACCACATGGCAGACTGGGATCTATTGTTTAGTGCTGTGGTGCTTTGACACATCTACTACAACAAACTAAATCACAAACAGCGTGCACAAAGGGACAGAAAGAGAAAACGGTTTTCACACAGTGTTTCGAGTCTTAAAGGATGAAGTTAAGAAACGCTCATGACCGCAATGAAAATCATCTGACTGAAGCACATAAATTAGAGACACTTGAGGCTTTCTAGACCATAGTTGCATCTTTCTCTTCTTATTTAATTACAAAAACTTGTCTTTGGTCAGGAGGACCCTCTTTCACTCAGTGTGACTGCAGACCTGGGAGCCTCATTAAAGCACGTGGGGTCCGGTGATAGTTAGCTTGTCAAATAATAATTATAAGTTATGTTTGTTAACGTCTAGGTTTAAAGCACTACCTGCTGAAATGTTTTACAATCATAAGGTTTTAAATTCTTAATGTAAAAGAGAAAAATAAGATTTTATTAACTTACTTGACAACTTGCTTTTTTTTTTTTAGGTCCCTAGAGTTTCCAAAAGCAGAATGGGAGGAAGTTATCAGTTATCAGGCTCCTCTCTTGTGGAACCGACTTCCAGTTTCTGTCCGTGAGGCTGACACATTGTCCAGTTTTAAGACTGGGATTAAACTTTCCTTTTTGATAAATCCTATAGTTAGGGTTAGCTTGCTATGCTGCTATAGGCTTAGGCTACTGGATGACAAATTGACCTCATTTCCTTAAATGAATTGTTAAAACTGAATAGTTTTCATTTGATATTATTTCTATATTAACATGTGATTCTTGACCTGCCATTGTGTATCTGTTCCTCTCAAACCCAGCCGGTCGAAGCAGATGGACGCTGGTTCTGCTAAAGGTTTCTTCCTCACGAGGGAGTTTTTCCTTTCCACTGTCGCCTTCATTCTTGTTCAAGATGAGAGTTCTGTGATGGAGTTAAACTCAAAGCAGTCTGCTTCTCAGACAAATAACGTTAAATTATTATTTTATACAGTATGAATGTTTCTGTCCAGTGCCCTGAGATGACTTCTGTTGTGACTTGGTGCTATAGAAATAAACTGAATTGAATTATAGAAGCAACATGAAGACACTCCTCATGAAAAGAGATGGTAATCTGTACCTTTCTCATCGTGCCTGTCCTCTTTTTGTGAAGCCAACAGTGAAGCACAATGTTCATTTTCTTCAGTTTCTACTCTTTGACGCAAATACCATATGCTCTAAGGAGGCAGTAAATATTCATAAAAATTAATGTCCAAGACAGAAGGAGTCTTATGGAATCAGATGCTTTTTGGTTTTGCAGAGGAACAAAGGGGGTCTTATTCCTAAAAGCAATGTACAGCCTCATTTGAAGGTGGGGAAAAATGCACCAGTGCAGAGAGAGACTGTTGGTTGACAGCTAAATCTGAGAAGGACATTGTTCTTTGCACAGTCTTATGAGAAATGAATGGATAAGCAAAATTTCTCATTTGCATCCACAAAAAACATACAATCTGTTGGCCTCTGTATTCTGATATCTGGGTCCACCGCATCTCCACTGACCTTGTACTGAGTCAAAGGATGGTCTCCACAGAGGAACTCCAGGCGCTGGCTGACTCTGAGAAAATACTGACCCCTCCACGCCTCCTCCTCAGGCGCGTGAGTGGTCAGCCACTTCTTCACCGCCATCTCCATCAGCTCAGAGGTGGTGCAGGACGATGACACCTTCAGACTGGTCGAGTCCTTCAAGGCAAGAACAAAAAATGGAGA
>NC_056503.1:11205839-11216185 GCF_014905685.2 Nematolebias whitei
AGACGATCAAACACTGCACCACTAATGCAGGTGTATCAAAATGTTCTGTTTTTTATTTTTAGTATTTTTTCCCCCAGCATTTAACAACAAAATATTTTACCATCTGAAAAGGGGGAAGCAGTCATTTTAGCTTTACAAGTAACTACGAAAGCTGCAGCTTGGCGTTTAATTTACATTAAAAACAACTGATGCACAAGATGTTAGTGATGGTTTCAAATGGCCGACGAGTCCTTCTTCGTCTTCGGGAAGTAAACAAACATTCTGTTGATGGATTTCATCTTTTATCTTCAGAGCTTATATGGAACAGGAATCAGTTTCCTCTGCTCCTCTAGAATGCCTAATCTTCAGCAGAGATGGTGACATGCGATGGAAAAATGTATGAGGGATTCATCCTGATCCTGCCTGCCTGTTATCCACCTGAACCGCCGATAGAAACCAGCTGCTCTGAGCTTACTTCAACATGCTGGTGTTTAAAACCTGCTGTGTGAAGGGGAAGAATTACTGCCCCACTTACACAAGTGCTTATTGGAATAGTCAAACTGGGGCCATATCTGAACGACTCAGGAATTGTGACAGCCGCTTGAAATGAGAAAAAGGCTCACCTTTCCCAATAAGCACGCCGATTTTAGAGTCCAGCAGGCGCTCCGCACGTGCACAGTTGCGCATTACCAGTTTGAGGACTGGCAGAAAAGGCCGAACGTCGCACAGTCGGCGGGTTTCATCCTCCAGTTCTTCGTGTACGGCCGCCTGGTTGACACACTCGAACATGTGGCTCTCCATTTCTCCAAGGGAGGGAAAGAGCGGGAAGGTCTGAGCCTGCTTCCATAAGAGCTGAAGAGGGGCAGAAAGAATCAGAACCGAATAAGAGCTTTTTACTGACCACAACAGAGCTAATCAAATCTATCTCACTTCAAGATAACTGGTTTTGGAACAGCTACCATCACATTTATGCAGGAGCTGAGAAGGGGATTTGTTTTCTTGTCTTTGATAAACAGCAGCACTTTTAATACTTGACAGCACACCACGGAGCATGCATGACTCAGAAACAACAAAATCCATGCTCAATAATCCAGGTATACAATCCAACATTTTTCAGTCAGGTCATCCGGACAGTTTCTTTTTTCGTGCTAAAACGTTTTGCCTTCAATCCGGAAGGCTTCATCAGTCAAGGTATACCTGGATTATTGAGCATGGACTTTGTTGTTTTCAACCAGTTTGACATGACTGTCAACAAGGAAGAGGGCCGGCAATGGAGGAGGGGGCGTGACAAACCGACCATCTAGCACTAACCAAACTGGTTTGTTCCACTTTGGAGTAAGCTGTTGAGGGAAGAATCAGTTTTGTTGTGCATTTCCTTGACTGATGAAGCCTTCTGGATCGAAGGCGAAACATTTCAGCACAAAAAAAGAAACTGTCCAGATGACCTGACTGAAAAATGTTGGATGACTCGGAAACATTACAGAGCTTATGGGTAACACTGTTAGGACAGTGTTGGCAGGATTCGTGTCTCTGAATCCCCACAGCATGACATCGGATGTCAACGGCAGGTTTATATGAAAACACAAGCTGGAACAAGATTCAATAAACTTCCTAAAAAAATTAACATCGTAACACATCTGAGATTTTGGGCTGATTATATTTCTCTAGACACCTCATGCACAAAGTGAAAAGGTTTGTCATTTAATAGAGTAATCCTTTTAAGATGCCATCTTTTGTCCATAAACTTCCTTCACCTTCTGTGTTTGAACAAGAAATACAAGTTCAATGATTTTCAAACGTCAACTTGTAAGAGTCTAAAAAGGGCCTGATTTCCAGGAAACAGGATCTAGTCCTCATCATGAATGAATAAAAGCTTATGAATGAGTAAAATCTTCACACACAAGCCTGCTGTTTGACCTCTGCAGGCAGACAGGCTTTGACCACACAATCAGTGGTCAAAGTATTCCAGCGTGTTGCTAAACCAAAAATATCCCATCTGCCTTCCTCCTACGGGACATTTTTAAATTTAGAAAAAAGAAGCACCAGAGATGTCTCTGGGTTTTTGCTGCTTCAGCACAAAGTATTTTAGAGAAAGAGGACCTCCCACGTGTCTTTATCAAACATATTTTGTGAATGCGTATCCATGTAGAAAGCATTAGACCTCATTGCTGCATTATCACAATATTCTACAGAGACTTGAAAATGATATTGGGATTACAGGAATCGCTCTAAAATGGTTTAAATCATATTTATCTGATAGATTCCAGTTTGTAAATGTAAATAAGGAATCTTCTTCATACACCAAAGTTAATCATGGAGTTCATCAGGGTTCAGTGCTTGGACCAACACTCTTTATATATGATTCCATTAAGTAAAGTTATTAAACAGCATGGAATAAATTTCCATTGTTATGCTGATGATACAGTTTTATTTGTCCATGAAACCTGATGAATCCATTCAGTTACTTAACAGACCTTCAGTCTTCATGTCCAGCTGATAAAACCAGAAGAAAAAAAAGACAATAATAGGAGACTGCAATGAAACAAAGCCTACAGACCAGAAGTGACAATAACAACTATCCTTAATAAAACTTCCTATGGATCCACTGTGATTGCATATTGTTGTGTAGTCATGATCAAAGCTGGAACACCTTTAATTTCATGTCAGAGGTTGATGTCAGTCATTTTGAATCACTCTAAAACCTACACCCACAGAAAAGTTGCTGACATGAATAACTTCTCTCACACACAAACCACCCAACCAACCGCAGCTTTGACGGCTGTCAGAACACGTACTGGGATCATCTTGGACTAAACTGGCTGTCTGATTTTTAACGTGTGTGGGACACAATTTCTGCTTCTGCGTAGTAAGACCTTTCAACTTTTAAAAGATGGGTTACTGAATTTATTAGAATTCATAAGACTAACACAAATATACTCAGAAGCCCACATCAGCATGGCCAATAATTTTCTGTAAGTTCAGTTGATGCAAAGAAACTTTTGCTCACATTCTTATCTTTACCGTCCCAACACAGCACCACTCACCAGTTTGATGTGCTGAATTGTAGCCTCTCGAGGAACATCCATCTGGATGTAGATCCCAGTGGGCAGCAGAAAGTCCACGGTGATCTGGTCCGGAGCATGTCCGGCCAGGGGCGAGTGGGCCGCCCAGATGTCCAGGAGGTCTGTCATGGCGGGAGGCATGGCAAGGAGAACCTAACACCACCTCAACCATAAGGACCTGGAGGGACAGAAAACGGAACAACACCAAGGTTCAGGTTGGGTTTTAAAAGCTCCCTTCAATAATTAATTATTACAGAAATAAATTATCGCCTAGTTTAGAAAGGTGACAAAAAGACTTACGATCTAACAAAAGAACAATTAAAAAAAACATGTCCGGGCTGCTGTTGATACCCATATTGTTTTACATTATTAGTGTTTAGTGTATATTTTAGATCTATAAGCGTATTGTTTGGAGTTAGTTTAGCGTATATCTTACATCCATATACAGTATACGGTTTCTTTTTACACTTTATATTTTTGATATTTTGGGTGTAACTGGGACCCCAAGTACATAATTTCATTCCACCTCATGTACCACATGTGATGCGAATGACAATAAACTTGACTTGAACAGGTAACTACTTTGGGGTTTATTTTGAATTCAACATACAGAAAAGCAAACTGAAACTGGTGATGGCTCCGACAGTAAATCTCCTGCCCTCAACGTGGTCAAGTTAAAATAGTGAGAAACATGGATTAACAAGAGTACCACACATTATACACAGGTTGAAAAAAAACACAGCGATCTATAGCAACAACCTGGACAAGCAATGACCTTGAATATCCTTTGACCTTGATTTGTGCCCTTGATCTTAGAGCTGGTGATGAAAAGATTACGCAACATGCTGTCTAGTGGTGGTACAAATGTGTATCAAGTTTTATTAAAGTATCTTGAGCAGATCAGAGGTTATGAGCAGGACAAGAGAAAGTTTATGGACTGACAGAGATTACACCACAATACGTCCGCCTTTTGTCAGGCACATAAAAATAATTTGAAAAAGCAGTTTGTGGCCGTTAAAACAATACTAGCAGCAATCTAACCAGCATTTCAGTCACTTGTGTCATGTTGTTTTTCCTCACATAAAGATTAAAAAAAGAAGTTTATGTCACCAAGAGAGAGGCTGTGTCCCTGTGAGGGCAGCACTGTGCCAAGTCTGGTGGGAAGCTGCTGGATTTCATCTGGATGAGGGCCAGTGCTCTGAGGAATGCCCACTAAGCAAACAGAACAAAAAGTTCAGCTTGCTTTGCCTTCATCTGACAACCCCCCTTCCCCCTCCACACCAGAACATAGTACAAACATAATAAAAACACTCAGGTATTAGAAGATAACTGCATTAACACACTGTCCCTCAACACACGTACTGTACTTGCACAAAGTTGCCAACATAATTAATAAAAGCGTGACAGGAGGAAGGTTTTGTTCAGAAACACCTAGACCTTCATAAATATAATTCATAATATACCCATACAATACTAAATATTTACTTCAAATAACAGTGAAGATATGCAATTCAAGGACATACATCTATGATCCTGCACGCTGTGTATGGAGAGCAGAGTTCCACTGAAATGCAGTAAGTAATGGCTTAAAACAGCCCCACAGCCTGGTTTCCATTTGGGCCTGTGCATCAACCTCAACCGTACTGTCGCACCACTTCCACCTGAAAGTTTCTCATGAAGTAGCCTGGTACATTAACTCCTCCACTCGTCCGCAGGTCCATCTCCATTTCAGCTCAATCAGCCCATTAGAAATGATCGTCCTGATTGCCTCTAATGGTCGTATCCCCTCAGAGTTAAGTGCTCGAGCAACCAGCAGATGAGTGCAGAAGGGTGCGATGAAGCCACAATCTCAGGCACTTAACATCATTAAGCATACAAATGGAAACAATTCTGCAGTCTGTGTGCTGCTCAGACTTATTGCTGTCAGAACAAGAACTTTGATGTTATTGCATGAGATAAGAGAGGACACAATCTTCAAAACATAAAAAAAGCAGCCACACGTGGACCACGCAGAAATGGCGTGACACACACATTTAGAGGAGGCATATGAAATGCATTGACAAACTTATCTCGTCACAAATATGTACAACAAACACAAGAAGTAAGTAGCTTGACACAGTCATGACAGCGCCGTCCTGTCAGAGGAGGATGAGCATGTGCGCTCATGTCTGCATGTGAAAACATCTCCATAATTATGGGTTTCAGCAGTGACGTTTTCACAGTAGACAGCTTGAACACTGTGATGTCAATGCTTTCAGGTTCTCTCTCTCTCTCTCTCTCTCTCTGTCTCTGTCTCTGTCTCTGTCTCTGTCTCTGTCTCTGTCTCTCTCTCTCTCTCTCTCTCTCTCTCTCTCTCTCTCTCGCACACGCACGCATGCACACGCACACACACAGTTACTTTACATGCACAGGTGAGCAGGGTTAAAGAGGATGTGGTGGCAAACTGCCAGAGTTCTGCTGCTAAGGTCAGGTTTCAAAGGAAGGATTAAAAGAGAACAAGTGAGTTTGCAAGACTGGGAAGATTGGATTGTTTCGTGTGACAACACAGAGGAGACTGAAATGATACAGTCAGTAAACGAATAGCAAGCAGACTAAATGAAGTACAAGCTCTGAGAGCCGCCTGTTTAAAGGTACGGAAATATGATTCCAGATATGTGCTTTCTCTAGTTTTTTTTTTATGAAAAGTGTGGAAGATTTACAGATTAAGCGACTTTAGCAAAATCACCTCTTTCAGAGAACAACTGGATACTTGATGTCTAAGATTTCTTTAGGCAGCATTGTCTTGAATGGGTTTCCAGTAACAAAATGTGATGAGGTCAAAAGAAAGGAGGCACCGGTGATTCACTTCCTCTGATTAAATATCTGCAGATTCACTGAGAAAATGCTGAAAGTTAAATTTTAGAAAGAGATACAAGGTCAAAAAGATGCTGATCTTAAGGAAAACTTTCATTTTGTTAATGATTATATTGCAAGCCCCTGAAAAGCACAGTATGTGGGTAACTACTGTATAATTTTAACTATATATATGTATTCAAATACCTGTCAGTTAGCAAGACACCTTATGAGTCACAAGACAATTTCTAAAGGAGCACTCAAAGTAATATACATCTACAACGGATTAACTTATGTAATCAATGCAATTCAAGATGGCTGCCAAAGCTAATCAATATTAGGCAACACTAAAAATGACTATAACTCAGCTGATTTTACATATATTAAGCTAAAATATGATATGATAGGAACATGATCCATCCATCCATTCATCTAATCATCCATCTTCCGCTTGTTCCCAAGTCGGGTCGTGGGGACAGCAGCTTGAGCAGGGAGGTCCAGACGTCTCTATCTACAGCCACCTCTTCCAGTTCTTCTGAGAGGACTCCAAGGTGATCCCAGGCCAACTGAGACATGTAGTCTCTCCAGCGTGTCCTGGGTCTTCGCCGAGGTCTCCTCCCAGCTGGACATGCCTGAAGCACCTCCCTAAGGAGGCACCCAGAGAGCATCCTTACTAGACGCTCGAACCACCTCAACTGGCTCCTCTCAATGTGGAGGAGCAGCAGTTGTACTCCGAGTCTCTCCCAGATAACTGAACTTCTCACCCTATCTCTAAGGGAAAGTCAAGCTACCCTGTGGAGGAAACTTATTTTGACCACCTGTATCCGCAATCTCGTTCTTTCGGTCACTACCCAGAGTCATGGCCAAAGGTGAGGGTAGGAATGTTAACAACTGTAAACAGAGAGCTTACTTTATAGCTCACCTCCCTCTTCACCCCAATGGACCAGCAGAGAGTATGAATTACTGCAGACACCATACCAATCCATATGTCAATCTCACACTCTATTCTTCCCTCACTCGTGAACAACATCCCGAGATACTGAACTCTTCCACTTGAGGCGGAACCTAACCCTCGACCCGGAGAGAGCAATCCACCCTTTTCTGACTGAGGACCATGGCCTCAGATTTGGAGGTGCTGATTCTCATAACAGCTGCTTCACACTCTGCTGTGAACCACTCTAGTGAGAGCTGAAGATCACAATACGATGAAGCCAACAGGACTACATCGTCTGCAAATAGTACAGAACGGCTCCTGAGGCAATTGAAACAGACTCCTTCCGCCCCCTGGCAGCACCAAGAAATTCTGTCCATGCAAGTAATGAACAGAATCGGTGAAATTGGGCAGTCCTGGCAGAGTCCAACTCCCACCATGAAGGGATCCGACTTACTGCCGGCAATCTGAACCAAACTCTTGCACTGTTTGTATAGGAATCGAACAGCCCATAGCAACAGACCCCCAATTCCATACTTGTGGCGCACGCCCCACAGTGTACCCCAAGGAACATGGTTGAACGCTTTCTCTATGCCCACAAAACACATGTAGACTGGATGGCCAAACTCCTATGATTCCTTAAGGACCCTAGTGAGGGTAAAGATCTGGTCCAGTGTTCCATGGCCATGATGGAATCCGCATCATTCCTCTTGTATCCGAGGATCGACCAATGATCAGACTCGCTTCTCCAGTACCCCTGAACAGACCTTACCACAGAGGCTAAAAGGCATGATACCCCTATAATTGTAACACCCCTCACCCCCACCCCTTTTTGAAGTGGGGAACCACCACCCCAGTCTGTCAATCCAGTGGCACTGCCCACAATGTCCACACAATGTTGCAAACACGTGTCAACCAAGACAGCCCTACAACATCCAGAGCCTTGGAAATCAGGGTGGATCTCATACACCCCCAGAGCCCTGCCACTGTGAAGCTTTTTAACTACCTCAGTGACTTCAGCTAGTTATGGACAGACCAACCCAGAAGTCCCCCAACTCAGCTTCCTCCATGAAAGATATGCTGGTGTGATTGAGAAGGTCCAAGAAGTATTCCTTCCACCTCCCGTCCACATCAGCAGTTTGGTAGGCAAGGCACTTGGTTCTTTAGACAGGATGGAGGCACCATGCTTGTATAATGGTAAGGAAAACACTGCTTATGTTTGAACATGATGTTTGTGATGGACAAACTATGACTAGCACATAAGTCCAAGAACAGAACACTGCTCTAGTTCAGATCAAAGGCCATTCTTCCGAATCTCACCCCTCCAGGTCACACTGTTGTTACCCACATGGGCACGGAAGTCCCCTAGGAGAATAAAGGGTCCCCAAGTAGATCAACTTCCATCACCCCCACTAAAGGACACCAACTTTATTTTCAAACGTTTTACCAAAACAATTACAACTCTGTAAATTTTCAAAACAAGATGGTCATGGTCTAAAGGCCTAAAGGTCTAAAGGTTGTTGTCATAAAACAATTCTGCAAAATGGCCACACAAACAAAAACAAAAAACAGAAGGAGCTGCCTAGATCTTGTACAGACGTGAGCGTTCCGAAGTGATGCGAGCATTGCTGAGCCAAAAGAAGCGTGGAGCAGAACTCAGTTGTGTAAAGAGCGTGACACATTAAATGTGCAATGGATGACTCCTTTGTATCTTTTTCAAAACATGCCAAATTACCTCAGTTTAGTAATCCTCTTTGTGGTCAACTGTTTTTTTTTTTCAACCTATGTACAAAGTTGCTGCACATCATGATCAGTATTTCTTCAGTAATAAATCTGTTGGTCGTTGTTTAACCCTGTGAGCAGTTGGTCAAACAGACCAGCTGTCATCACTTCACCTTATTACTGAGCTGCAGTATTGGCTTACTTTTTATTTTGTTTTTATTGCCATTTTGCCTTTGTTACTACCTCAGCTCTCAGCACAGAGGAACACCAGGGTTGGATTGGCTTCGACCCCACACACCGCCTTGGTCCACTCTGAAGTTGCACCAAGGTAGACCCAAGGAGTCCAAGTCCTGAACTAAGGTGTCTTGTGAAAGAGCCTTAAAACTTTGGCATGAAAGGTAGCAGGCGGTGTGAATTCCTTTACAAAATACTCTCTTTAATTGAAAAAGAAATCCTTTCTGTTGTCAAAGGTAAACCAGAAGACAGAGTGATATAACCTCTGACACAGCGCACTCCACACCGAGAACAAATAATAAAGACAAAGTGGATCTTTGCTTCCTCTGAACCAGTGACATGTTGTGATGGCTTTCTGATGCATTTACCAGTAAACACTGGTGTTACTCAGCACTCTCTTTATAAAGCCCTCTCTGTCTGACAGTAAGAGGCCTGTGAGGCTCACTACAATGGACAGTCAGTCCACACGCCTGTGTGTGCCAACGAGGGGAAAAAAGGGGAGGGCTTAAATAAAGTGTGTGTGTGTGTGTGTGTGTGTGTGTGTGTGTGCGTGCGTGCGTGTATCAAATTTTATGTCTGGTGATTAAGTGTCCTGTGACACATTTTCTTTGACGTTGTACTAAAAATAAAATGCATAAAGAGGATCTAAGATGTTGCCGTAGTCCCGCTCCAACCACTGTAGTCCTGTAAACGACTCTGGAGGGATACACAATATGGCAGCCTGAGTCAGCATTTTCCACTGCTGAGAAAGAAGCACATGTCTGGGAGGAATATTAAATAAAAATGTCTTTAAGCAAAGATTACAAAGACCTGGCTTTATTTAGCTGTTTTTCTTTGTTTAGGCAAATAAATCTAATAATTTATTTATTATAGTTAGATGAGTTCATGTGTTCATAACCTATCAATGGAGGGGAAATTTAAAAATGTATTGGATGTTTTATCTGCGGTTTTTTAATATATTGCCTGCTGCTGAAAGAAGAAACATTGACAATGTTGTTGCCCATGTTCATGTGTCTGTGTATTACCAAAATATCTTGTAAACCACTGGGTGAATTTTAATGAAACTTACAGAAACTAATCTTTGGATGTGCATAGGAGATAAGTGATCAAACTGATTCAAGATGGCTAACACCACCAACTTATTAAAAAAAAAAGTCTATAATTCTGTCAGTTTTATAGATATTGAGCTAAAGTCTGGGGTGGTACCTAGTTTGACTTGTTCATACCATACCACTGATCTTGTTTCAGTTTCAGCCACAAACCAGAATGGTGCAACAAAAAAAGAAAAACATTGTTTCAAAACAATCCATAGCAGGTGAGGGCTGATGCCTTTAAATTGGCTACAAGAGGAGGCCTTTAGTTAAAAAGAAGTCCTTTAGCCTAAAACTCTTGAAAAACATGTCTACATGCAGAACTGGTTGTGAAAAGTCAACAATGTAATAAAAACACTTGTGTTGTGCTCCATGTAACTGTAGACTGAATTAATGTTTTTAATCTGAACAATATGAATCTTCCTGGCAGGTGTGTGGTTAAAATGTCAGCTGAAGTGTGTGTGTGTGTGTGTGTGTGTGTGTGTGTGTGTGTGT
>NC_056503.1:11226185-11255922 GCF_014905685.2 Nematolebias whitei
TTTGTTGTTATATACCTGGATGACTGAGAAAACAAACTTTGTGTTTTTAATCTCCTTTGTTTCAACTAACATCTTGAGTCATGATTCAAGTCAATCCACTTTGAGTAGCAGCTCTCCAAGGTGTGGCCACTTACATTTTAACTGAAGACTAATGAGAAGATTTCATCTGATGCAGATGTTTGTTTTAGAGCTGTAAATTACAGCCATTCCATAGTTTTTTCCCCAGATTAGTGACTCCACAATAATCTCCTCTATTTGATCTAAGAAAAAAAAAAAAAAAAAAAGCATTTGTGACTCGTCGTTGCTGTTGTTTTCAGTTCTTCCATTCTCAATGAGTGAGCGATAGCAGATGAAAAATTTGGTATGGTTTTTTTTATTTACACCAGATGCTCTTTCTGAGACAATCTGGGCTTGAACCTGCAGCCTCAGGTTTACGAGACGACAGCATGACCACTGAGCTACTGCAGCCATAAAAAACGCAATATAACAGACTACAATGTTTATATTTATTTTTACTGGTTTTTAATGCCAGAAAGTTTGAACTTTGAAAAAGGATAGTTTTGTGGCACATCTATGATTTTCTTTTTTAAATAAAAATTTTACCAATTCAAAGAACATCCTTTACAAGGGTCTTATGCACACTGGCTTCAGGCATGGAAGCAAACGCTGCTGGTGTTTAACATACCTGTACTGAAGAACTGCACAGGATGCAAACTCTTATCACAGTCACACTATTATTCAAAGCAAGCTCTGATCTAAACTCACATCCCGGAGAAAACGAAGCCTCGCGGGAATAAAAACGCACAAACATGCAAAGTCTGCTCCGCCAAAGGGAACGAAACCCATTCAGAGCCTTCCCTTTGTCTTTTGACAAGAAATCAACTCTACAAATGTTAATGTTTAAAAGGATTTTCTGTAAAACAAATATATTTCATAAACAATGTATTTTTACTGGTACAGAGTTAGATATCGGTACTTCCTTGTCTTGTCTTTGAAGAACATTTGGATATCTGGATGATTCACGTCCACCTTTCTGAACACCCGGAGATCCCAGATGATGATAATAATAACAAATGTCTGGAGGTGGTGAAGGTAGTTCCTGTTTTGATGTTAAGCTGGACTGTACACCAACAGCTGCTCCATCAGGGCAACAGTAAGGATTATCCTTTGTTCAGATGAAGTCAGCAACTTTATTTAATTGGAAATTGTGACAAACAGCAAAGAATGAATGTATCCATAAATAATATTCTGCTGATCACCAAGTTAAAATCTCTTCTACCATCAGAATATAAATAAAAATCTTTATACTCCTGTCACTTTTCCCAAAGCTCACATGTTCTTACAGCCTTTCATATGAGTCACAACAGCTTGTATTTGTACTTCCTTTTTATAGTTATCTACATATAAGCTGCTAAGTTAATTAATTACCCATTTATTTTTATACAGTTTTGCAAAAAAAATAAATAAAATGTCCAAACTGATTGTTTGGTCCAATGAGTCTTTCAAAATGCAAAAGGCAGACTGGTAAATATGAAACAAATAATAAAAATTTGGTTCAGTGCTTTTAAAAAGAATTCACTCCTCATGGGTTTCTTCTGCTTTTGCTTGCACATTTCAGATCAGCAAGCAAATGATAATAGACAAAAATCACCAAGGTACGTACAAAATGCAGTTTTAAATTATGAAAGAAGAAAAAATAAAACCACCTGTCCAAACCAACCTGGGCCAATGTGAAAAAGTAATTGCACCCTACATAATAAATGCTCGCGCCACCCGTTGCAGCTGTGCTTTGGATCATTGTCCTGCTGCAGAACCCAAGTGTTCTTGAGCTCAAGGTCAGAAACTGATGACCGAACGTCCTCCTTCAGGTAGAGAGGAGTGTTCATAGTAATTACAGCAAATCGTCCAGGTCTTAAAACAGCAGAGCAGTCCCAGACCATCACACTTCCACCACCATGTGTGACTGTAGGTACGTTCTTTTTTTTAAATGCAGTGTTAGTTTTACATCAGATTTAACAGAACACACAAAATCCAGAAATTTCCGTTTTGGTCTCGTCAGTCCACAAAATATTTTCCTAAAAGTTTTGGGGATTATCGAGATGCTTTTTGGTAAATGTGAGACATTGTTTGTAGTTTTATCATTGGAATGCTTTCACTTGCTATGTTTACATGCGCAAAATTCTTTGACCACATTGAAATTTTTTCAGATTAAATAATTCAAATGTATCGTTTACATGGGCACAATCTGTTCATGACGAGAGTTTACATGCAGCGGGCTTTGTTCTGAACAGCAGTACTGACATGCGCAGAGTAGGAATGTACGATATAAACGGTATACGGTAGAAACAATACAAATTTAGCCTACGATAAAGATCTGTCTTCTACCGGCTAACCACAGTAATGCTGTGTCTGAAGTAAAATCAGAGTTTTCAGTTTAATCGTTACTTTTTTTTAGTTGAAAACTGTGCGCAAGTGACGTTAAAGTCTTTTCTTCGAGGGCTAAGTAGCTAAGCTACAAGCTAACTACGGCCGGCTTGCCGTAGTGTTGCCGGATTCGGACGCATGCGCAAAACGCTGAGTTCCGTCGAAAGTTTTTTTTTTTTTTCCGTCGAAAGTTAAAGTAAGCGTTGGTCATCTTTAGAGAAACCTGCTCTCTGAAAAGAACGCTGTGTTGTGTGATTTTACTGCGAGACCCTCTGGTCAAAGCCACAGACTCATTTTGTGCCAGTTCTCCATTAAAGCAGAAGGAGGCGCCCACTAGAGGTTTGGAGGGTGAAGAGTTTCAGAGTAAAATGCTGCTCTGTTGATGTTCATTTATTAAGACTGGAAACTATTAAGAGTTAACAACATATTATTTTGTTTAAAACATATGACTAAAACTAGATTTGATCTTTTGCACTGTTTTATACTAAAAGCAAGAAGCCTAATACATGATTTGTTTATTATTTAAAAACTCTCTGGACCTAGTAGTGGAATGTTCTTAATTCAAAATATATGATGGCAAAAGGACACCCTATGCTTTTTTTAGCAAGTTTTATATCAAAATCATATCACGATATATATCGTTATCGCCACCCTTCACAACACATATCGTGAAATGAACTTTATGCCATATCGCACATTCCTAGCGCAGAGTGGTAAACTCTCCTTAAAAAAACACTAAAGAAGAAGTTCTACTTCCGGGATGAACGTAAACAAACCTGAGCGGCCAAAATGGACCCACGACAGGTTTTAATGATGGTGGAGACGTTGCTGCACTCCCTGACTGAGCTCCAGGTGATACAGATCATTTTGAGCTCTTTCAAAGTTTCTAGTAGAAATGTTGTGTCTCTCACCGACCAGTTTTACTTCCCCGACATGCTAATATTGTTAGCATTAGCCAGGTGGAAATACGTGAGGTTGGCATAGGTCGCACACGCACAGTTAGGTCAGTTTTTCATGATTGGAAAAAAAAAAGAACATATTAAGTGTTTACATGCATACCTTTCGGATTATGAATTGGCGTAAACCACCCGGCTCATTCTGATCACAAATTATTTCAGCTCAAGCTGAATCAACAACAAAAAAAAATCTAAATGGGGCGTTTACATGACACATTTTTATTCTGAATGGCCGTTTAATCCGATTACTCATGTCCATGTAAACATGGCTACTGAGGCCATTTGTGCTCTTTGTCTCTTCCTTATTGTTGAACCATGAGCACTTTAACTGGGGTGAGGCCTGCAGAGCTGTAGATGTTGTTCTGGGTTCCCTCGAGTCCTCCTGGATGAACTGTCGGGGTGCTTTAGGAGTCATTTTGGCCAGCTGGAAATGTTCACCACAGTTCCACGTCTTCTCCATTTCTGGCTTGATTTAAAAGATTTCTTGATTCTACAGGTCTGACAGTAACCAGGACTTGGTCTGGCTGGGGAAACCCAACTCAGATTAAAAAAATTAAAATATATAAAATGTGTTATTTAATGGCTTACCAACAGGTGTTATTACTTTTTTTACATAGGGCCAAGTTGGTTTGGAAAGATTTTTTTCCCTTGATAAATAAACTTATATTAAAAACTGCATTTTGCTTTTACTCAAGTTATCTGTGGTTGTATTAAAATGGCCCATGGACCATGGGCGCTAAAATCTCCCTAACCCATTACAAACCACAACAACCTATGTAAGGAAGCAAACAATCAGAAAGTCTGGTCAAAAACCAAGACGAAACAGACTCTTGTCTTAACAACTTCAGAAGAAGCGAGACGTAACATTATAAAGAATTTACAGAGTCAGGTGCTCTTCTAGGAAACATGTACGGTCACCTGATTAAGGTGGAGCAAAACCAAAGCAGGTTCTGTCAAAATGAAATAACCCTGTGCTGAAACTGCTGTGAAGTCTGCAGAACGCCTAGTGAATAATTAACAGTCGATAGGGTACAAAACAGACGAGAGACTTCATCATTCTGATCATTTAAAACGTTGACATTCACCATTTCCAGGCAATTCTGACCCTCCGTTAGCAAAATGTTCATGAAACTTTACGTAAATAATCACTGAAAGTTCCTCTACTAGCAGCCCACTCATCATTAGCCATCAAATGGTTTTAACTCAGGCCGTTGTACAGATACAGAGGTCAGACTTGATCTGGTAGTAGCTGAGAGTCACTCGACACCTTATTGTACGATGTTGCATGAGACTGACCACAAGGTTCAAGATTTGACCAAACTGCCACAACGTGTTCATTTCTCATCATAGGATGATTTTAGTCTGAAACTCTAGCAGTAAACAAGGCAGGTGGCAGGAAATCCTTTAAAAATTTCCAGGTCTTTAGTTGTTGACGTGTGTTTGTTTACTTAGAATTAAACGATGTAAGATCTGCATTTTGTGTTAATGGATGTGGAGTTCCACAGGGCTCTGTGTTGGGACCAAAGTTGCTTATTTTGTATGTGAATGATCTGGTTGATGTGTCAGGGCTTTTGAAGTGTGTTTTATTTGCAGATGATAGAACATTTTTTTGTTTGGGTGAAGATATTGAACGGATGTTAGAGATGATACAGGCAGAATTCATAAAAATACAAACTTGGTTCCAACTTAATAAGTTATCATTAAATTAGGAAAAAACAAACTGCATGATATTTAGTAATAGAAAGAAAATAATTTAAGTCCCATTTTAAAATGACAGTATTGAAATTCATAAAGTTAATGAAATAAACAGCAAAGTCCATGCTCAATAATCCAGGTATATAATGTAATCCGACATTTTTCAGTCGGGTCATCTGGATAGTTTGTTTTTTTTGTGCTGAAACATTATGAAACGATTATTGAGCATGGGCTTTGTTGTTTTCAACTAGTTTGACAAGACTGTCAACAAGGAAGAGGGCCGGCAATGGAGGAGGGGGCGTACCAAAGAGACCATCTTATCACAAGCAGAACTGGTTTGTTCCACTTTGGAGTAAACTGTTGGGGGAAGAATCAGTTTTGTTGTGTATTTCCTCGACTGATGAAGCCTTCTGGATCAAAGGCGAAACGTTTCAGCACAAAAAAAGAAACTGTCCAGATGACCTGACTGAAAAGTGTTGGAATGAAATAAACATTTTTGGGTGTTAACTAAGTTCATGCTCAATCTTGTTATTGATGAGAAGATGACATGGAAATCTCATGTAAATTACTTAAGAATAAAAATAGCCAAATCAATTGCATTACTGTATAAAGTAAAAGGTTTTGAATGACAAAGCTTTGTATATACATTGTATAATGTAATGATTGTTCCATATTTAATCTATTGTATTGACGTTTGGGGAAAAGGGAAAACGCATGCAAAACAATTACAAATCCTATTTTTATTTTACAAAAAAAGAGCTATAAGAATTATTAGTAGGAAGTGCTATGGTCAGCCAACAAATATATAATTTCATCAGTTGAATTTATTAAAATGTTATGATTTAGTTGAATATAGTATTTTACAAGTCATGTATAAAGCTCATAAAAATATTACCCCAAATATTCAATTAAAATTTGTTAAAAAAAAGAGTCATTATAACCTTCAGGGAATGGAAATATTAGTAAAACCTCCATTCAGAACTGGTCTGAAGGAGCTGTGTTGTAACTCAGGGAACAGGATTGTGGAATTGACTATCACCATAAAAATTTCTACAACAATTTATATGTTTAAAAATATGATTAAGTTAAAGTTGTTGTGAAGGTATGGTGCCGTAAAAAGGATATCTAATATTTTTTGTTTTCACTTTGGAAATTGTTCAATCCTAAATTGTTGTTTGTAGTTGCTGTATTTTATATTTCTTTAAATAAAAGGAGCATATATTATAAGAATTTTCCTCTTCTTTCTGCACCCTTTTCTTTCAGTTTTTCTTTTTAATGGATTTGTTTTGTTTCTTTTAAATTAATGAATAAATGAATAAAAAAAATAAAAAAAATTGAGATTATTTTCCTATTGGACAGTGTACCATAAGATTTGACACTTTTTAGGTAGAAAAGTGTGGATTCCTCATAAAACACAGAAGAGAGAATGTTAAAAACTGAAGAATAAAAAAACAAATCTGATTAGAAATTTTGTGTCATTTGAGTTGAAGCTTGACCTGGAGGAGAATAATGTTCATCATGTGCTGAGGGTTTTACAGTGCCCTGTTAGTCACAGCTGCTGATGCAGAAACTGAAGCCTGTTAATATTTTAGACCAATAACCAGGCAGAACTACGATAACTAACCATACGGTGGGGTTTGCGTGTGACGCTGCTTTTCCTTCACGTTTATTTCCTTCCCCCTCAGCTCTCCCATGTCCCACAAAAAGTACGGCAGCTAAAGGATGAGATTTGAAATCAACAAAAAGCATTACCGCTTACAATCACAACAAAATGAACTCCGAGCAGTTCAGCCATTGAACAGTACAATAAAAGGTCGTTTAAGGACACTGTGAGGACACTCGGCAGCAATGTGGTGTATTAAAATGGTTAGTCTGGGTGTGAAAACAGCCAGCCTGTCACAGCCTCGAGGACCAGTCTCTGATTCAGTCAGTGGAAAGACTGAAGAGAAGTGACAGAAATAACACTGAGCAGGGTGAACACAGCAGAGACGGCTCCCACACACACTCTGCTGCTTCTGGTATTCCAGCATCTTGCCAAGCTACCATCTATCTCCTGCGTAAACAAAGGGCCACACATTGGCAGTGAATGACAAACACACACAGAAGCTTGGAAATGGAAGACACGTCTTGGCTCCGGCCAACATTTTGCTGTAGAGGTGACAGGGATGCTGGGAATACTGAACTGTGCTAACAAACGGGCCGATGTCCGTCTCAGAGGTTTACATCCGCCCATTGGTCCTGGCGCCTCAACTCACAGATCTGCTCTGCCTCTTTATGTTCAACTAATAATCAACACTTGTTGGAGACAAGAATCTGTGGAAACTTTTTTAAATCATTCTCACTAAAGAGATCCCTTTTTCTTTCACATGTTTTTTGGCACGCAACTCATGAAGCAATTTTTGTGCCATTTCAACAATTCACATATAAATATGTTCAGTTCATTCAGGACATTCTGATTTATTTCATGTTGCTGTGTTCATGCATACTCATCTGCTCACAAAGACTCATGTTCGTGCTGCTCTTATTACTGTTTTTGTTTACAATTTATATGTTTGTTGGATGTAACTGGGACCCTGTGTACACAACTTTGTTCCATCACATGTACCACATGGGGAGCGAATGACAATAAAGAACCTTGACATTCTTGCTGTGACTTCTGGTATTTGTGCATGTGTTACTTTTTCAAATATAGAGATTTTCCAGCCATGTTTTCCTCCCTGACCTTGAATGAAGCTCTCTTCACAGTCTTGTGCTGTTTACAACCTTGTCTTGCTTTTGTTCCGGTTCAGCTTTTTTCAGCTTCTTTGGGCTCATTTTAGCTTTTTACAGCTATTTTCTGCTCATTTCAGCATTTCGTCTCCTTTCAGATTTTTTCTGCTAAATTCAGCTTTTTTCTGCCTTTTCATCTTCTTTTTAGCCATTTTCTGTTAATTTTAGCCCTTGTTCTGCTCAATTTTTGTTACTTTTAGCCTTCGGTACATCTTCATTAATCTAATGTCAGCCTTTTTTAGGTTATTTTGCCTAATTTCAGCTTTTATCTGCTCATTTGAGTTTATTTAGCTAATTTCCGATCTATTCAGCCTCTGCCTATTTCAGCTTATTTTGCTAATTTCTGCTCTATTCAGCTTTTTCTACACATTCCTGCTTTTACTTCCCTGCTTTCAACAAATGTCAGCTGTTCAAATTCAACTCACAGTAACAGTTCAGTGACTAAACCTTTTTAACCTGGCTCAGCTTCTTCAGCAGCTTTCAGCAAAACTCATTCAGCAGTAAACATTCACGCTGCATTTTCACAGGAAATGAAACTTCTGTAACTTTTATTTTGAAATAAAATGGTGTCTCCTTGGACAGGGAATACAGCAGCTGATACATTTCATAAACTATTGGCTTTTTATTACTCTCCGTCTGACATGAGTTAACTGCAGCAGTGCTCGTTCTATTGTCCAGGTAAAAAAAACACAAACTCATCCAATTTCATGTAATAATACCTCAAGTAGTGGAGTCAGAGCTAAAACGATAATGCCAACCAACAAATAGGCTGAGGGGCAGGGTTTCCTAAGATTGTGTTAGTGAAAGGGTTATGACCGCTTAGAGTTAATGTAAGCAAGGAAAAGAACAGCCAGGGTCATTTCTGTGGAAAAATAAAACATGACCTTCGTTAGTTTTTGTTATATCACTGGGCTATGTGATCGTTTTGCTGGGTCACTTGCATTCCTGCTTCTCGTGGCGGTAATAAGCCGGTGTTGGACGAAGATGGGTGGCAGAGGACCATGAATAATTGGATCAAGCTATTTTTCCACATTTGAGTAGGAGTGAAGGAAAGAGGGCAGAAAGAGACAGCACACAGGTGGGAGGTATGTGCACTGATTACTGCTGGTTATTGGCCACCTGCACCGACTGAGAGCATGAAATGTGGTTATCGTGCTGACGGACGTCAAAGCTGCAGTTGAAACAACAGAAAGTTAACAAAATGTTTAGTCCACACCTGCAGCGAAGACACACAGAGAGCAAGAACACTAACTACAGCCACTCTGCAATATATAGGCTCATGTGCCAGTAGGTCTTAGCCATCACAACTATGATTAATTTAATTAATGTGTTCATTATATTTATCAACTGGCTGACAAACAAAAGACAGCAGTGCACTTTGTTTAGCTTTGTGTAGCTAACTCTTTCATTTAAAGCACAACTGAACAACTTGTTTTTGGAAATTAGTCATTTTCTATCCATCTTCTGTCAGTTATCTGAGATCAAGTGGGGGCCAGGGCTTAATTTGAGATCCCCAGACCTTCCTCTCTCCAAGTATCACTTCCAGCTTATCTGAAGAGACTCCAGGGCCCGGCCTGCTGTGGGATTTAGGGGCTCTCCACTGGTTGTGGGGTTTTTGAATACTACTGCCACTGTTATGTTTTCATGTAGATAGGCAAAATGCAACCTTTTGAAAACTATGATGTCATCCCTTCACCTGTAATCAACCATGACTTTAGGGTGTCTTCTTGTTTTGCTTTCAATTTGAAGCCAGGATGCACAGACCCCACACCCCGTTTCCTGTTTTTCTTGTATTTTCTAGAGTCTTACAGCACCACGTACCGGCTTGCCTCAGTATTTTGGGGTGTTTTCTGTGTGGATACAGACATTTCTAGAAACGCTGACGTGTTTACAAAGATAATATTTTAGAAACTACAAATAAAGAAATAATTTGGGAAAGAGTGTGTTTCCGTGTGAGCTAGGTATTGTCTTTTCAGCGAGTTCTGGGTCAGCCCTGAGGTCTCCTCATAGAGGGTCGTATCTGAAACACCTCCCTTGAAGGCCTCCAGAAGACGCCTTATCAGACACCCTAAACTAGACGAACTGCTTCCTTTAGACGCTGTGGAGCCACAACTCTCCCATGAGGCCAAACTTCTCACCTTATCTGTAAAAGTAAAGCCACGCTGCAGCAGAAGCTCTTTCAGCTGCTTGTAATCATAATCTCCTTTTCTCATCATTACCCACAGCACATGAGCATAGGTGGGGGTTGGAAAGTAACTCCATGTGTAAATAGTAATTTATGGAAAAATAAATTAAATTTGTACGTATTGTTATCGTTGTTATGCCATGTTGTCATCATTCTTTGTTAAAATCAGGTCTCTCTTGTAAATGAGTCCTGAGGCTCAATGGGATGAACCTGTTTAAATAAAGGTTGAATGAAAAAAATCCTTTCTACTCTTACTCAAGAACAAGAGCCCAGATGCTCGATCTCCTCCACCTAGCTCGTTCCTAACCAGGAGTTGGTAATCCATTCAGTGCAAGCAGAGAACCATGGCTTCAGCTTTTAGGATGCCAATACGTTAATAAAAATTCAATTAATTAATAACGGACATGCTTTGTGAAATTGATAAATACAGTATTGTTCTGGAAAAGAAGTTGATGCTTTACCTTCACCACATCCTCTGCTTTACGAACAGTTTGACGTCTGACTGAGTTTAACAATATCCGTGCCGAGAGACAACTTTAACTAGAGAAACCGCATTTCCTGTGAAAATGCAATAAATGTTTATTTCTGAAGAACTTGCTGAAAAAAGCTAAAATTAGTAAAAAAAAAAAAAAAAAAAAAAAAAAAAAAAACAAAAAAAAAAAAACACTGAAATGTAGCTGAAATGAAAGAACAAGCCTAAATTATCAAAAGAAAGCAGAAAAAAACACATATTTGCCAAATTAGGTTTAAATAAGCAGAAATTAGCACAAAAATTAGGCACAAAAAAGAATCTCAAATTAGTTTTAAAAATACCCAGCTAAAAGTAGCCGAAAAGGCAAAAACAGAGCTTAACCTACGAGAAGGAAGTGGAAAGAGCTGAAATGAGCAACAAAATGTGGAATTAAATTAAAAAGCTAAAAATTAGCACAAAACACTAAATAGTAGCTGAAATAGCAGAAAAAAGCTGAAAGGGGCATAACAAGCTGAAATTAGCAGAAAGAAGTTAATTAGGCTGAAAATAGCAGAAATTACCAAGAAAAACTTGAATTTATCTGAAAACAGCTTAAATTAGCTAAAAAAATTCTAAAAAGGTAGAACAAGCTTAAATTAGCAAAAGAAAGCAGAAAGAACACGTTTGCCTAATTAGGCTGAAAGAAGCAGAAATTAGCACGAAAAGTTCTGAAAAAAGCTGAAACTGGCAACAACAAACAACAGCAACAACAACAAAAATGTCTGAAAAGTAGCTACAAAAGGTAGAAAGGAAAAAAAAGTAGAAGGAAGTGGAGAGAGTACCTTTTTGCTGAGTTAGACTGAAAAAAGTTAGAGTGTCAAAAATGTGGAATTAGCTGAAAAAGCTAAAATTAGCATAAAATAGTAGGTGAAATAGTGGAAAAAACTGAAACTAGCAGAAATAATCTGAAAGGATCACTCAACAGCTGAAAAACAGCTGAAAGCAGCTGATTTTTTTTTTAATTTGCAGAAGGAAGCTGAAGCAGAACAACATGTGAAAGGAGCAGTAAACGGTTGTAAACAGATCTAAAGATCTGAAGGATGTAAAATGAACTCAATTCATTTTCTATGAGAAAAAAAAACGGCAGAAAAGGCTAAATATTTGAAAAAGCTAAAGTTGCACCAATACCAAAAGTCATGGCAGGATTGTCCTGAAAGAGCTGAACGTTTTATGATTTGTTGAAATAGTTTGAAAACTACGGAACGAGAATCGCGCTGAAAAACGTACGGGAGTAAAATGGATCACAGCACTGTAGTGTGAATGCTTCATAAACACAGTAATGTGACAGATTCAGTTGTCGTGAAGTGGAGAGGGTGGACAGCGGTTAGGTAAACGATCCGACGCAGGAAAACAGAAGTGAAGTTCGCTGTGATGGTTAAACACTTTAACATAAAGTGTAATGTGCTGGCTCACTTCAACAAATCTCCCACATATCAAGACGAGCACTGCTCATTCAGATTCCCAGCAAGGCGGCGCTCAGTTACTCCACCCAGCCCTTCACCCAGCAACACGTAAGACGCACACAAAACAGGTCAAGACGACTACAAGATCCAGCATGCTCGCTGACAGATCAAAGTGTTACCTGCTGTTTTCTGAAGTCCCAGTTCCTGTGTTCCTGCTCCTCTCTGGGCTCATCTGGATGACTGCATCTGGGTCACTGCATCTGATGGAAAGAGGGCCAACCTTAAAATACGTCTCAACTGTGTTTACAAAACGGCAGAAATGTTCAAGAAAATCCAATTGTTCCAAGTTACTGTGGCGAAACAAACAAAACAACCCAAAATAATGGGCGTGCTATAGAAACAAAGAGAACAAAACGAGTTCTGGATGTGAGAAAGTATTTTCTGAACACAAGTATGCACACCTGATTAGTCCAGTCGCCTCAGCTGGACTAAGATAAGAGATAAGACAACAAAACCCTGTTTTCAGAATATTACTCCCCCAAACTCCTCCTTCAGGGACACCCAGTCATTGAATTATGAGGCAACACTGCAACTAAACAACAACACAGAAAAACATGTTTGCATGTTACAGCCACTGACTTACAGCTAACACAGAATATTGTTGGTGAGTGGAACCATCATGTTTAATGATGATGAAACAACTTTAAATTAAGGAAATAAAACTGAGATGAAAGTCAGAGTAAAAATAAAAAAACAAATCAAGTTATATTTGTAGCAGACTGACACAGTGTCTGCCACAGACTGAGAGTCCGGATCTGAGAAATCTGAAGATGCTGCCTTCATGAAACTACTATTTACTGCATAAACACAAGCAGTACACTGATGTCCCCCATCGCTGAAAGATTTAAACAGTAAATGTTTGTACTTTTCACGATCAGTGCTTTTTTTTTTACTGGAACTGAACAGGGAATGCAGGTAAACAATGTTTTTGGTGCAAGATATTGAAATATATGCTGGAGGGTATTTTTTTCCTCTTGTCTGAGGTGGTGCAAAGTGTCAGATCCTGGGAATGGAGGGAGCAATTTTATCCACCAACAGTTGTAATGATGGAGCCAGGGGGTGGCCAATGGTGGCCTTGGGCACCATAGATTAGTCGTCGGCCACCCCAGCCATTTGTGGAAACTATTTTTGAGCAATATAAAAACTAGAAAGCAGTGTCCTCAGATGACTGCGGTGGTTTGTATATACAGTATTAGGTTTGCACTATATTATCGGCATGGTATCGGTATCGGCTGATATTAGCCTTAAAAAATATCGGACATCGGCCATTCCATCAAACTAACTCACTGATAAAAAAGATGCTGGTTTTGTATGACAACCCAGTGCCAAAGACGCCTGCAGCGACAGCACAACATGATGACGTCACACGTGCCTACCTGGTCTGGTCACAGAGAGGAAAAAGTCAATAATGTCAGCGGTGAGGAAGGTTTTTTTTCGTTGAAGATGTCGGATTCTGAAGATTTCTGGACTAAGTTGAGCCTCGCTACATCGTCCCCAGTTGGAGATATTTTTCCGACGTAGCCTTACCCGAGTTACAAGCAGTCATTTCTGACGTCATTCAGAAGCTAACAGCTGATAGCACTTGGGTGAGTTTTACCACAGACATGTGAATTCCAAGTGTTAGCCCCGTTAGCATGATTAGTGTTACGGCACGATGGAGAGACAAAAACTTTGAACTTAAAAAGTCTGTCCTTCATGCACAGGAGTGCAGAGGATCCCACACTGCAGCATGAACCTGGAACAAGTGAGACAGCATCACAGGCGACTAATGCTAATAAATAACGTTTAACACTTTTCATTTAATATAAGTTAAAGTGTTATGCATATGATTGTTACTGAATATATGTCATCAGCTCTTACAGCTGTTACACAATTTTTGTATCAAATAAGCCTAAATGAGAGGAATATGTTCTGACAAAGGAAAGTATAAAAATATTTGTAATTGGCCAAATAAGTTTTAACATATCGGCCAAAAATCTGATGTTTACGACTTTCTTTATGTTTCAACTTGTACCTTTCAGTAATTTTGTCACCGAGTTGGATTAGGAATGTTATTTTAAAGGGAATTAATATTTATGCACTTATTTTGCCTTACATATTTTATATTTACACATTTAATTTGTAATACTTTAGTTTGCAACCAAAGAGGGTTTTTTTGCGTAAAGAAGGCCAATTTATATAAACTGACTGATTTATGACAGAAATAAAAGCATAACACGTCCAAAATTAACAAGTCGTGTGCGTGCGTGCGTGCGTGCGTGCGTGCGTGCGTGCGTGCGTGCGTGCGTGTGTGTCTGTAAGTGATCCTGAGGCAGTTTCATGCCTTTCCATAATGTCTGCTTCAAAGCGCTGCCTTTACCTAACCAAGATGTAAACTGAGTGATATGGAAAACAAATATACTACGAGAAAAACACGCAAGTGGACAACATGCAATACACACAGACTGAGGCCAGTAAACTTCCTGCCCCCCACCCCCACCCTCAGTGGTTTTGATGCTCTATCTTGTTTATCAGGGTGTAACACAAAGGTTGGCTACAATAACTTTAGGGAAAAGTGTGGGAGTCAAGGAGCGTTTAAAAAATAATAATTGTGTGTATGAACACACACGTTTCTATCAGGACAAATTTGTACGAGGAAGGAAGGTTTACTGAGAAAATAGCTGTGGAAATATTTGTGCAGCAACACACAGGGTGACTAGTTCCCGGAACAGTGTTGTTTGACAACGATAACATCTCTAGTCAGAGACGGTCAATGTTTAACTCCTCAACTCAGAAGCATCACATGATCTGCTGAGAATGCGTGACAGAGAATTACAGAGATTTTAGGAGAATTCCTCCTGAACAGTGGAAGAACACGCAGAGGGCTGACTCAGAACTGATGTTTGCTGGAGGCCAAACTCAGCTCTGCAAGTCTTCAGAGAGCGTAAGATAATGACGTCATTTACCATCCTGAATTTAGACTTTTGATAAAAACAAACATCTGCGTCATTCAATTGAAAAGCTCTAAACAGATGTTTTGAAAATGGTAAATGGACTGTATTTATATATATCACCTTTCTACCCGATCAAGACACTCAAAGCTCTTTACAACAATCCGTGTCCTCGTTTACCCATTCATACATCACTCTACTAGATCTCTGCAAAGAATAATCAGAGCTTTATCACATTCATACACTGATGGGACACACAACGAGTGGTTCAGTGTCTTGCCAAGGGACACTTCGGCATGTGACTGCTGGTGGAGTCGAACCCCCAACTGTCCCACTGGATGACGACTGCTCTAACCACTCAGCCACAGCCACAAAGCCAAAACTTGTTAATGAACATTGTCATTTTGAAAAAATAAATTACATTTGTTCTTGTGTTATTTTTCTTCTGACAAGTATCAAGTTTGAGAATCTTTTCCCCCAAATTGAATCTAGTTTGATCCAACCTTAAACAACAACAAAATGTTTTGGGCCTAATCTTTCCAACGATTACCACTATTTTCGATTTTCTGAGTAAACGTGTGACCAAATAAGAAGCTGAAAGTCTTGTGTAAACTAAAACAAGAAGTTACAAAAACAACTCTGAAGTTATTTGTCTGAGGAAACAACTTCCAGCACAGCGAGCAGCGCAGTGGTTGGTGACGTGCATGTCCAGTGAAATGTGTAACTGGTGCAGTTTCTTGTGCAAAAACAGAGTTCCTGCTCATCAACACGCTCCCTCCTGAAGGAACGACTGACCTGACCATTACAAGACGTTCTTACTGTCACCCTTATCAGAAGACAAATAGGATGGCGAGAGTCCATGACATGACTTTCTCTCCCCCCAAAACCACACACACATGCACAGACACACACACTGACACACACCACACCCTTCCCTTCCTTCTCCGATGAAGGAATGCAAAGAATGCACAATCCTAACATGACTGGGGGCTTCACCACTGGCTGAGTCGCTCACAGTTCTTCACCTATGGAGAACTGAAGACACAAACACTGATCATCAGCTAATACAGGTGCATCTAAAAAAATTAGAATATTGTGAAAAGTTCTATTATTTTGTCAATCATTTCAGAATGTGGAACTCATATTATGTACATAGATTCATTCCACAGAGGAAAATCTTTCAAGCTTTTATCTTACTTTTTTTTTGAAGAGGTTCAATATTGTAAACTCATGATGTCACACCTTAATCAGCTGATGAACTCCTATACATGAGCTACAAATGTCTCATTCCTCAAGTCAAGCCAGAGACGAGTCAGAAGTGTCTTACCTGCTGAGGAGAAATAGAACTGGACTGTTGCTCAGTGGCAGAGCTGTCATTTCTAACCCGAACCCGGCCCTGCCCGACTGGGATTTGGTTCGGACCATAACAATGCGCTTAATGTGCGAGCTGGGTCAGTGTCGGGCTTTTGATTGCGTCAGCGGACGCGCGTGGCTGACGATCCAATTATATGGCAACATGGCTTACCATACCATCACCAGCCACACGCAGCCATTTAACCGCTTGCTGACCAACCTTGAAAGAGGTAAAACGTTCAGTTAGATGGATTCAGATGGATTACTGCCAGCAATCCATCAGTCCAAATAGACGTTCATTCAGCCACTGCACTCGGTGGACACGCGCAGCTGACGACCCAAACAGGTGAGATCATAAAGTATCCGATATGTCAGAGCAGGGTCCGTGTCTGAATAATGCAGAATGCAGCAGAAGCAGGGATTTAATGTGCTTTGACGGCCATGAAAGGACAAACACCCCCTCAGCTCTGATCTTCTGCCCCTTTTCCTCAGCCACACTGACCAAGTTACCAAAAGATGACTGTGCAATTAGGCCTGTCACGATAACAAATTTTGCTGGGTGATTAATTGTCTCAGAAATTATTGCGATAAACGATAATATTGTTTGAAATTCGACAATAATTAGTATTATAGTAGGATATTAGCAACTCAAGGCCCAAGGGCCACTTTTGCCCCTTGGGCAATCTCCATTAGGCCCCTTATATCCTTAGTTAAAAAATAAATCTTTTTTTTTGTTTAAGATTCATAAAAAAATACAGCAATTTATTAACAAGACTTAAAGAAATTAAAATAAACTTCTTATGCAATAACAAATTAACAATAACAATTTAAATCATCATTTCCAGAACTAGACTGAAACTTAAAGACTTAGAAATACGAATATATAAGACTGTTTTGCATATTTCTGCTAACATGTATACCATGTTAAGCTTAATGTGTTTAATATATTGTCACAAGAGCCAGTTTACAGAATACTGCAAGTCTTATGTTCCTAAAGGATATTGGAAAGACATGCTTTATAAAGCATGCTAACTATGCTACAATAAGAAAAAAGATCTTGTAGATTATCTGTCACAAAGAAAATTAATTTTACAGTTTTTTATGCGGCCCTCTGATTGCTTTAAATGTCTTGATGTGGCCCTTTGAAAAAAAAAAGTTGTCCACCTCTGCACTAGGTTGTTGTCTCAGTCTTGACTAAATGACAATAGTGTGTTTTTTATGATAATTCTAACTTTACTGCAACATCGGTAACTGAAACATAGATAAAATAATTTTTTTTTTTTTTAAAAAGACGTTCACACCGCTAATCAGTCAATTGTGTTGAGAATCAGAAGTCTGTAAATCATTTGTGACTTCATGAGCTGTGCATCATGCGTATATTTATAGTCTACGTGATACGTGGGTATATGGAGTATAATCACTAGAAAAGCTTAAGAATTTCAGTATAAGCACTTAAAAGTGCCCAATGATACAAGACATATCATTAGACACGTGTCATTGATATGTTAAATGACAGCTAAACGCTTATGTAACAATCTATCTGTATGTAGCGCTTGTTTATTACATTTGCTTATCCAGTAAATTATTGTATAATTCTGTACTTACTACTTGATACTTGAACATGTTTTGGTTTGATACGGTTTTATAAATTCTATAACATGTTTTAATACAAAGTACAAAGCCAACTGTTGTACAAAGTTTGTTGTTCATTTATTCAAATATAAGCATAAGAGAAATGTGGAAATGTTCAATATGCTTAAAAATCAAAATAAATTGACGATTACATTGTACTAACCAGTGTACTTTGGTTTCTAAGCACAGTATGTGGTGACCGACGGACTTTGGACATTCGCGCTCCGTGGTTTCAACGGTGTCTAACGTCCAATGTAAAAACTAATTTTACTGCGGTATACCCACTACAAAAATGTAGACTACACCACTGTATTTAATGTGGGCTTTAAATCACTTACATAAGCAAACTCTATGAGGGCTCAAGCTAGTCAAAATTCATCTAGAAATATTTGGGGTGAAATTAAAGTTTTGGCTAAACTCATTATTGAAATCAAATCACTACTCCGTGCGTTACACACTAGGTCACTTAGGCCCTGTCCACGTGGAAATGCAGCTTTCCAAAACTGACTTAAGTCCATCCATCCATTATCTTTACCTGCTTATTCCATTTTGGGTCACAGGGGTCGCTGGTGCCCATGTCCAGCAATCACTGTGCGAGGGGCGGGGTACACCCTGGACAGGTCGCAAGTCCATCACAGGGCCACATAGAGACAAACGAGACAAACAACCATTCACTCTCTCACTCACACCTAGGGGCAATTTAGAGTTACCAATCAGCCTAACATGCATGTTTTTGGTCTGTGGGAGGAAACCGGAGCACCCGGAGAAAACCCACGCATGCACAGAGAGAACATGCAAACTCCACCCAGAAAGGCCCCCGGACCGGGGTTTGAACCAAGGACCTGCTCGCTGAGAGGCAGCAGCTCTACCAGTTGTGCCACCGTGCTGCCCCCTGACTTAAGTCACTTCTAAAAATATTTTTGTAAATAAGGCATGGTTGATAGATACTCAAGTCATCTTCATTAACACAGAAACACGAAAAATGACGTACAGCGCTGTAGTAACTATGCCAGGCCTGTATGGGGTGCTGTAGCTCTGCCACAGAAACGCACCAGAAACAGGATACAAAGTGTGGAACGTGCATATAAAGCTTGCTCTCTGGGTGTGAAATGTCAACAGCATGAAAGAGGACGTGCTCAAGGTGCTTGTCAGGTGAAAAGTAGGATTATGACTTTATGACACTGCACAGCTCCCGCTGGTTCAGGAAAGCCACAAACATTTTAATAGTCTCCTCGCAACCATGTCCCATCTTGTTCCACACACCATCATCAGACAGGAGGTACAGGAGCATTAAACAAGGACAAGTAAAACAGCTTTTATCCATCAGCCATCTGAGCATTAAATGACACCTCCAGTGCAGTGCGCGTGCAACAGCCATGTGCAATACTTTCTTAATTTGCAGTAATAGTGTGCTCTGCAGTACGGCCGTTCTTTTAGCTGGTAAATATTTGTTTTTCTCCTCACCTTTTTCATCGTTCATATCTTTCCACACCGTAAGGACAACGTTTAAGGACTTGTTGCTATGACGTTTAAGATATTCTGATTCTGGTTATCGTTTTCAAAATGTTACATTTTGGTCAACTACACAAAAACACAAGGATGAGACAAATGTTTTTGGTTATTCACTACTGGCTACTTCCTACGTCACACTTCTTTAACTTGTTTATGGCACACACTAGCCTTCCACATAATTACAGTTTACCACGTCAACAAAATGTTACAGATGAGTATTTTTCTTGTTTTTTGCAATAAACTAAAGTGGAAAGTGATATATGCTTGTTGAACTCAGATGTGAACTTAAAACATTGTTATCATTATAGACAGTGTGCGTAATGAGTGAAAACACGCACACAATTCATGCATCCCAAAACCAAATACTGAAAGGCCACGCTTGGTTTTGACTGTGCGTCATCGTTGCCTCAGCACAAAACAAAAGACTACTGTCTGTCCAGTTCTAAAAACAATACTTGCTCATAACCACAGTGGATGTTTGGAGCCGTAAGCTTTCATCACATAAGACCAGGAGAAAAACAAACAGCTTAAGTAATCTCTGAAGTAATTCATATGAAGAACGTCAATAAAATACAGAGTTTTCTGTATTTATTTGAGGCCCTTGCTCACCTCTTCCCCTCTTTCCCTTAATTTAGCCACCGGCTTCAGTCTCTATTTATAGTAGCTATTGTAAGGCTGCCCTTCGGTGGGTGGAGTTCAAGCAAATCAGAGAACATGTGTTCTCTGCGTTTTTCTATGATGCTGTAAATCAGTTACTTTTTTTGTCTGACTGACCAAAGGTCCATCTATCTTCACCTGGGATACAGCACTTTTGATCACCCAGATGGCAAACGCACATTAGCATAAAGCAGAACTAAACTTCAATCAACGTGTTGTGATGTAACAGATCTCAACAGGATAAAGAAGAACTAAGAGATCAGTATGTGCTGCAAATGATTCTCAACTAGAACCAAATTTAGGCTGAAAAACTGACTGCTAAGATGTTTTTGTGGATTTTAATTTTGCTAACAGACATGTATGCACACAAACACATTATTGCCCACAATAATTAAAAGGGTAAAACGGCAGCCAGGTGCTGCTAATCAAATGTGTTTTACATTCAGCAGGTGTGAACATATTTATAAAATGGTAAATGGACTGTACTTACATAGCACCTTTTTATCTTATCCAAGTCCTTAACAACAATCATTTACCCATTCATACAGCACTCTACTAGATCTGTACAAAGATTAATCAGAGCTTTATCACAGTCATACACCAATGGGACACACATAGGAGGCAATGAGGGGTTCAGTGCCTTGCCCAGGGACACTTCAGCAAGTGACTGCTGGTGGAATCGAGCCCTCAGCTCTCCCATTGGAGGGGGACTGCTCTAACCACTCAGCAACAGCCGCCTCCCCAAAAAACTAAATGAAAAACTACGACAAATGTATTGTACAACACGGTGGAACAAAGACAAGACTACTATATTGACCAACCTGACTGAAAGTAAAATGACTGCACCCTAAGAAAACTGTCCATCAGGATTTTTGTATAATTTTATTTAAAAAGACAATCGAGCTCGTCTTTCAATAAACATGGTTCAAAAATGTTTCAACAATGTAAGACACAGAAAAATAAAAAGTAGACTTACGTACCTACATAATTTTTTCTCCTGCACTATTTATACATTTTGACTCCATTTTGGAGAAATAACCATTAAAAAGTGTAATGTAATGTGTCCCTCTTTCTTATTTGCTTACAAGATTTTTAAAAGCAAACAGCTGCCATAAGTGAGAGATGATTAGTATGAGAGCTTGAGCTGCACATTGTGTGGTCAAATGAGGTGGGTTCACTCATAACTACACGCACAGAACCCCCTGCCAACACAAACCCAGGATCTGATCCAGCGTCACCAACAGGAACACGCCGAGGACACACACACGCATGTTTCTATCCATAAGGACCAGCAGCCTTAAAAACATTCTGCCACCTCAAACTGAAGATATCAGTCTTGCTGTCCCTTCAACACAAAGAGGAAATCAGTTGTTGTGTGCCTTAGATACTTTTTTTAGACTCATTAAGCTACAACGAAAACAGACAAATTAGTTTGTGAAAGCAGTTTTATCAGAGTCAGAGTTTCTTTATTTGTCATTCGCATCACATGTGGTACGTGTGGTGGAGCGAAACTGTGTACACAGGGTCCCTGTTACATCCAACAATAAAATGCAAAAGAAAAACAGCAATAAGATCTAAGATATGAAATAAGAAAAACATAAACTAAAAATACACTAAGCACTAATAGCATAAAAACAATACATCATTATTAAAGTTCCATTAAATTAAAGAACTGCCAGAGTGTAGAAAATGTGAAAAGGGCTGAAACCATGCAGAAGGCCTCTGTAATATTCGTCCTCTTCTTTGTCCTCTTCTTCATCCTCTTCTTCATCCTCTTCTTCATCCTCTTTTTCGTTCTCTTCCGACTTTTCCCTCTTCAAGGGTCACCACAGCGAGTCCTCCTTCTCCAGCTCACTCTGTCCTCTGCATCCTTTGTCCTCACTCCAACTACCTCCATGTCCTCTCTAACTGCATCCATATATCTCCTCTTTGTCTTTTTTCTGGCAGCTGCATTTCTATCTTCCTTCTACCAGTATACCCACTGTCCCTCCTCTGGACATGTCCAAACCATCTCAGTCTGGTCTCTCTAATTTTATCTCCCAGTTGTTCAACCTGTGCTGAACCTCTGATTATCTCATTCCTAATCTTATCCACCCTTGTCACTCCTAAGGAGAACCTCAACATCTTCATTTCTGCCACTTCCAGTTCTTTCTCCTGTCTTTTTGTCAATGCCACTGTCTCCAGACCATACAACATAGCTGGTCTCACCACTCTCTTGTAAACTTTCCCTTTGACCTTTGCCGACACCTTTTTGTCACAAATCACTCCTGAAACTTTTCTCCATCCACTCCATCCTGCCTGGACTCTCTTTTTCACTTCTTTACCACATTCCCCATTTCCCTGGACAGTGGACCCTAAGTACTTGAAGTCCTGCACCTTCGTGACCTCTGCTCCATGTAGCCTCACTGTTCCACCAGCCTCCCTCTCATTCACTCATGTACTCTCTTACTACGGCTGACTTTCATTCCTCTTCTTTCAAGTGCATACCTCCACGCCTCCCAAGTTCTCTTCCACCTGTTCCCTGTTCTCACCACAGATCACGTCATCTGCAAACATCATAGTTCACGGGGATTCCTGCCTGACCTCATCTGTTAGTCAGTCCATTACCAGAGAAGAAGAAGAAGAAGGGGTTCAGAGCCAATCCTTGATGCACTCCCACCTCCACATTGAAGCTATCTGTCACTCATACAGCACATCTTACCACTTTCCTGCTGTCCTCATGCATGTCCTGTATAGGGGTTGAATAGATGCATCGACTAGGGCATCTCGCAAGCTTTTAAATTTCACATCGACTAGTCACAGTCAGTGGGTGTGTCACGTGATCAGCTGGGCCGCTGGCTACAAAACTGATTCTTCCAAGTAGATTGTTTTTAACAAGCATAAGATGATGGATGGATGGATAATTCCCAGTGGAATCAGCCACCCACCTCACTGTTTTCAGTTTCATTTCATTTAATTCACTAAATAAAATAAAAACAGGCATGCACTACACCAGCAAATCCACCACTGAGCACCTCATCATGTGTGTATTAGTTGCTATTCACATCGCCGGTGTGCACTGCGCACCACCACCGGTAGAGAATCCACAACCACCATGGTGGGTTATTTTATTTAGTGGAATAAATAAAATAAAACTAACTTTTGCAGCTTAATAGTTTTGGTTTTCCTGTCACTTATTTGCAGTATGATAAATGGTAGGAGCATACATAAACGCTCCCAATGTTTTGTTTTTCTTTTTTGTAAATAATATATTACTTTTTTTAGTGTCTTGAGTTCCTATGACGTCATCAACTAGTCGATGCCGACTAGACTATTATCATGTTCATGTCGACTTTAAAAAATATGTAGTCGTTCAACCCCTAGTCCTGCACCAGCCTAACATACTTCTCTGCCACTCCAGATTTCCACATGCAATACCACACCTCCTCCTCCCTTGGCACCCTGTCATATGCTTTTTCTAAATCCACAATGACACAGAGTTCTTTCTGACCCTCTCCGTACTTCTCCACCAGCATCCTCAAAGCAAAGAATGATGTCTGTGGTGCTCTTTCTTGGCATGAAACCATAATGCTGCTCACTTCTCGTCTCATTGATGAGACGTTGATAGCTCATCAACTTAATTCCCCTGTAGCTGCTACAACTCTGTACATTGTTCTTGTTCTTAAAAATGGGCACCAGCACACTTCTCCATTCCTCAGGCATTTTCTCACGCTCAAATATGCCATTGAATATTTGAGTCAAAAACCTCACTGCCATCTCTCCAAGACATTTCTAAACCTCCACTAGTATGTCATCAGGTCCTACTGCCTTCCCCATCTTCATTCTTTTCAGAGCTTTCCGGACTTCACCCTCACTAATCTTTCCCACTTCCTGGTCCACAGTTTCTTTGACCTCTACTCTTCTTTCTCTTTCATTCTCTTTATTCATTAGCTCCTCAAAGTACTCCGTCCATCTTCCTATGCCAATCTTCTCACTTGTTATAACATTACCATTCCTATATTAACCAAGACTAACCTGCGGCACATCCTTTCAGCCCTCTGTCTTGCCTATCGGTACAAGTCCTTCTCACCCTCTTTAGTGTCCAGTCTCCCATACAACTCATCGTACGCCCTCTGCTTTGCCTTAGCTACTTCCCTCTTTGCTCTATGTCCCATCTCCTTATATTCCTGTCTCCTCTCTTCAGTCCTCTCACTGTCATATTTCTTCTTGGCTAATCTCTTTCTTTGAACGGTGTCCTACACTTCACTATTCCACCACCAGGTTTCCTTATCATCCATTCTCTGTACAGATGACACACCAAGTACCTTCCTACCTGTTTCTCTAATTTCTGTTGCTGTAGTAGTCCAGTCATCTGGAAGCTCTTTCTTATGACCCAGAGCCTTTAACAGCTCCTCTCTGAATTTCTCACAACATTCTTCCTTCTTCAGCTTTCACCATCTGGTCTTCTTCTCTGATTTTACTCTTTTCTCTTCACAACAACAACAACAGTCATTCTACATACAACCATCCGATGCTGTCTGGCCACACTCTCCCCTGCCACAACCTTACAGTCGCCAATCTCCCTGAGGTTTCCTCTTCTACACAGAATGTAGTCGACCTGCGTACTCCTTCCTCCACTCAAAGGTCACTATGTTCCTCCCTCTTTTGGAAATATGTGTTGACTACAGCCATTTTCATTCTCTTGGCAAAATCCACCACCATCTGTCCTTCCTGGTTTCTTTCCTTGACAACAAACCTACCCATCACTTCCTCATCCCCTATGTTTCCTTCACCACCATGTTCATTCAGGTCTGCTCTGATCACCACTCTCTCCTTCCTTGGAATACTCTCTTTCACTTCATCCAGATCTTTCAAAAAAATTATCTTTCTCCTCATCACAGCCAACCTGTGGAGCATAACCACTGACAACATTTAGCATCAGACCTTCAATTTCTACCTTCAGACACATCACAATATCTGACACTCTTTTCACCTCTACTACATTCTTTGCCAACTCCTCCTTCAGGACCACCCCTACTCCATTTCTCTTTCTATCCACACCATGGAAAACAGTTTGAATCCTGCTCCTATGCTGCAAGCCTTGCTGCCCTTCCACTTGGTCTCTTGGACACATAAAACATCTACCTTCCTTCTCTGCATCATGTCAGTCAGCTCTCTACCTTTGCCTGTTATTGTCCCCACATTTAGAGTTGCAACCCTCAGTCCTACATTCTTCACTTTCCTCTTCTCCTTCTGTCTCCTGACACGTTTTCCTCCTTGTGGTCTTCGACTAACAGTAGCCTAATTTCCGTCGGCACCCTGTTTGTCAAGAGCACAGGTGGCGTCTGTTATTAACCCGGGCCTCGACCGATCCGGTATGGTTTTGCTTTGATGAACTCACATTATATTTTTGGCAAGTGTTTTACATTTAATGCCCTTCCTGACACAACCCTCACCGTTTACCCGGGCTTGGGACTGGCACAAGCGATACACTGGCTTGTGCTCCCTAGTGGCTTGTTTCTCTGTAACATACTGACAGAGATAAATGTTAAATATGCAGCAACATGTTTTAAAGCAAACATTAAGATACTCAGCTCATTAAAAAAAAAATTGAATGTAGACAAGTTTAATTTGGGGGAGTGGTGGTGCAGAGGTTAGAAGGTGGGTCTGTGATCGGAAAGCCACAGGTTCAATTCCCGGTACCATCAACATCAAAATGTGGATGTAAAAGGTGAAACACCCACACCTGCCTCCACCCTAATTCACCCCACTCTGGGCCCCTGAGCAAGGTCCTTAACTCCCATCATCTGCTCCCTAAACAGGTCTCTCTTGAAATGAGTTCTCGTGACTTAATGAGACTACCTGTATAAATAAAGGGTAAATAAAAAATTTAGGACAAGAAGGGTGACCTTGAGTAACTCTGGATATGTGGGTAAGGCAATGTTAAATACATAACAGCGAGTGAACACGCCTCAGGATATCTGCTTGTTTAACCAAAGACAACGCAGGTTAAGATTTCATAGCACAACAGGTGCTGAAAAGCAATGAAAAGGTAAATCTCCACTACAAGATCAAGAAATATTAATGTCTACTCTTAAACCTGATTCATATCTGCAAGAAACCAAATCTATTCATCCTTCCAAGCATGAGTAAAACAAAACAAATCACAGAGCAACCAGCAAACTCCACAGTTTCTGTATGTGTACCCGTTTCATTCCTTATTTAAACACATTATTTTTTTAGCCCCCAAAAAGTATAAAAGAAAATAAAAAAACTGAGTACTGTTGTACTATGTACTGGTGTTTCCTCGAGACATGATTTAGACGAGAAAAATATTCAACTCAAATTTGAATGGTGAAAATTTCAGACAGAGAACAGCTTCATCTGAAAAATCCATATTATCCAATCTCTGCAGACACCTTTCCCTTCCAGGTCATGGGGGGGCTGGTGTCCATCTCCAGCAGACACCATACGAGAAACGAGGGACACCCTGAACAGGTCTCCAGTCCATCACAGGGCCACATAGAGACAACACAACCATTCACTCTCTCACTCACACCTAGGGACAATTTAGTTACCAATCAGCCTATCATGCATGTTGCTGGTCTCCAGTTACCTGGAGAAAACCAATGGGTGCATGGTGAGAACATGCAAACTCCACACAGCTGGGACAGGATGGGAATCTGCAAACTTCTCACTGTGAGGTGACAGCTCAAATCACTGCATCGCAGTGTTGTCCAAAATTAAATTTTCACTGGGGTCTTAATTTTAAGCAACAATGATAAGAAAACTGACCCAAGTTCCGAAAAGCTTCTTGTTTGATGATCTGCATTAGGACAGAGGAATAATTTAGTTTTAAAAGGGTCAGGAATACTCTTCATCTTGCCACAGACGTTATGGTGGTGCTACATATAGTATTAGGTGTTTCAGAGTCGAACAATCACAAAAGACATCCTGGGGATTTTAAGGCTTGCTATTTCTACTATGGAGCCATTATAATGACTTTTGTTTGCCTTCACATTGCCAGGGAAACACTGTGCCGACAATCAGTGTAGTCATGTCACTTAAGATTGTGGTTTTCTGAAATTGGGGCTGTGTGTTGTGAGTTTTTTTTATCCTCTTTAAAAATAAACCAAACATTCATAATAGAAAGTTACAGGAGCTAAAACTTGCAAAACTGATCAATTAACTTGATGTTGCATGTGTTTAAAGATGGTGAAAGGCAAGTAGCTTCTATTTTAACAACACCAATGTACTGTAGTTTTAATACAACAGGTGCTGGTAAAGCATTCAATTTCCTTAACCAGTATGTTATGTAGATGATAGATAGCTATAGATAGCTATAGCTAAATAGCTAGATGTATACTTTATTGTCCCTGAGTGGAAATTTGTCTTGGACATCATGTGCTAAAAAAAGCTTTTTCCACAACTAAATACACTAGAACAATAAAAGTCACGTGAACACCACAATAAAAACAGCTCAATAAAAGCACATATTGCACATTCCCACATGCATTCCAGAAAGTGAACAAAACAACAAACCAGGCCAGAGCATCAGCAGCATGACAAAAGACTAGATGTCTACTTTATTTAACAATCTCATTGATGTAGGGACAAATGAATTATCAAATCTGTTAAGTCTACAAGCAGGGATTCTAAACCGTAAGCCAGATGTTAGTTCATATTGTGAATTGAGGATATGAGCGGGGTCAGACAGCACCCTCCAAGAAAGTCTGAGGACAGACAGTCTATCTGGCTTACGTAGATAGACTGCAGGGAGGGGTGATCAGTCCTTCCTATCACCTTCATTGTAAAGACCAATGCCATCCTCTTATGACACTCGAGTCTCTGCTTAGCGAAGAAAGTGCCTTATCTGCAGCAGGAGCTAAACTCACCAATAAAAGTAGTAAAGAACAGCCACAGTACCATCAGTCCAGAGTTAACTAAACAGAAAAGCTACTTTAAATAGTTGTAAGGATTATGAACAGCCTGTGGTATGAAAGCCACAAATATTGTTGACTCAATTGCATGATACTCCATGGTTCAAATCTGCTGTTCCACTGGGGCCTTTTTGTAACACATTATTGTGTAATGTGTGGGATCTTTTACACCAAAGCCTTGGTGCTACTAAGAAGCTGGGGCCGAATTGCCTTAAGATGACTTCTGTTGTGACTTGGTGCTATATAAATAAACTGGACTGAATTTAATTCAAAACCAGTTATTTCTGTTTCACCACCAAAGCTCTGAATGCATGCAAGGAAAACCAGTGGTAGAATAACACCAAATCTTTGCTGGTTCAAAGTAAACACAATGCCCTACAATGTACATGTACCTGTATATGAATATATACATATACTAACTACAAACCGGATTCCAAAGAAGTTGGGACACTAAACAAATTGTGAATAAAAGCTGAATGCAATGATGTGGAGGTGCCAACATCTAATATTTTATTCAGAATAGAACACAAATCACAGATCAAAAGTTTAAACTGAGAGAATGTATCATTTTAAAGGAAAAATCTGTTGTTTCCAAATTTCATGGTGTCAACAAATCCCAAAAAAGTTGGGACAAGTCCATTTTTACCACTGTGTGGCATCCCCCCTTCTTCTTACAACACTCAACAGACGTCTGGGGACAGAGGAGACCAGTTTCTCAAGTTTAGAAATAGGAATGCTCTCCCATTCATGTCTAACACAGGCCTCTAACTGTTCAATCGTCTTGGACCTTCTTTGTCGCACCTTCCTCTTTATGATGCACCAAATGTTCTCTATAGGTGAAAGATCTGGACTGCAGGCTGGCCATTTCAGTACCCGGATCCTTCTCCTACGTAGCCATGATGTTGTGATTGCTGCAGAATGTGGTCTGGCATTATCGTGTTGAAAAATGCAGGGTCTTCCCTGAAAGAGATGACGTCTAGATGGGAGCATATGTTGTTCTAGAACCTGAACATAGTTCTCTGCATTAATGGTGCCTTTCCAGACATGCAAGCTGCCCATGCCACAAGCGCTTATGCAACCCCATACCATCAGTGATGCAGGCTTCTGAATGGAGCGTTGATAACAACTTGGGCTATCCTTGTCCTCTCTGGTCCGGATGACATGGCGTCCCAGTGTTCCATAAAGAACTTCAAATCATGACTCATCTGAGCACAGAACAGTCTTCCATTTTGCCACACTCCATTTTAAATGACCCCTGGCCCAGTGCAAACGTCTGAGCTTGTGGAGCTTGCTTAGAAATGGCTTCCTCTTTGCACTGTAGAGTTTCAGCTGGCAACGGCGGATTGCACGGTGGATTGTGTTCACTGACAATGCTTTCTGGAAGTATTCCTGAGCCCATTTTGTTATTTCCTTGACAGTGGCATTCCTGTTTGAGGTGCAGTGACGTTTAAGGGCCCAGAGATCACGAGCATCCAGTAGAGTTTTACGGCCTTGACCCTTACGCACAGCGATTGTTCCAGATTCTCTGAATCTTTTGATGATGTTATGCACGGTTGATGATGATAACTTAAAAGTCTTTGCTATTTTACGCTGGGTAACACCATTCTGGTATTGCTGCACTATCTTTCTGCGCAACAATGGTGGAATTGGTGATCCTCTTACCATCTTGGCTTCTGAGAGACACTGACACTCTGAGAAGCTCTTTTTATACCCAATCATGTTGTCAATTGA
>NC_056503.1:11256022-11257910 GCF_014905685.2 Nematolebias whitei
GTATTTACAAATATTTCTGCACTTTACAATGAGATTTACAGTAATCTTTAGCACCCCGTGATTCGATTAAGGTTCAGAAGGTTGCATTGCAGTTATAAAACTATTATTGATTCAGAAAAAAAAGGTTTGTAAGCTCAATCATCCAGGTAAATAAATGCAAAAACTGTTAAATCATGTCAGCTGGACACATCTGGACAGTTTTTTTTTGTGAAACGTTTTGTGTTTCATCTGAAAGACTTGGTCAGTCTGAGGCCTGTCAACCCAGATCTGAAATATAAATATCACCTCCTTGATGTGCTTCAAGCCACTCTCTGGCTGAATTCCCAGAAACTGATGCAAAAAGGGGCCATCCGTTCAAAACAATCGATCATGATGCATAACAATCACTTTTTTTGCCTAAAACATTACATAGACAAGTAAATTGAGATCTTTGCCTTGCTACCCCACGACTGACCAAAGTAAAGTCCTTATTACTGAGGACACGAGTCTCTAAGCCTCGTCTCCCGCACTCCCATCACTCGTGAACAAGATACTGTAGCTCCTCCACCTGCGGCAAAGACTTCATTCCACCCGTTTCCAGTTGATTCACTCTTAAAGCCCGGAGTGAACACTAACATTTTAGAGTTCTTGTGTCAACATATGAAAACAACAAGTCAACCATGCTGATGTAAGTCACATGTTAGGTGTAATTTTTGAATACGTTTGAAGCAGTCTGATATACGATGGCCAGTTAAGGATTTTGAACATGCACAAGATTTTCAGCATGTGCCGACGTGTTGCTCACACGTTTTGCATAAGTTCCAGGTATGCAACAGGTGAGTTTAGAATAAGTTCACACACATTACATGCAAGGTACTCATAAGTTCATGCAAGTCTAATAGATCATTTACATGAACGTTTACTTGGTAAGATCTGTGTATTCAAATGGTTCCACTGAAGAGGACTCTGTTACATGGAAACAGTTCATTAAAATGAACGCTGTTTTATTCACATTTCAGAAGTGTTTGATCCTACACTGTTCATTGGACTAATGCTGCCAGCGTAACACCGTCTCATGCTCACATCTGAGGTCACTCCAGTTATTTTCCATCGATTTTAAGACTTAACTCTGACAGTGTGACTAATTTGTAGTTATTTTGAAGGTAAACCAGTGTAGGTTGTATAGACAAACTCATCAGATGTGTAAAGTTAGACAAATGCAGTAAAACTCCATTTTTAGGATATCGACATGTAAGTTTATGAATGTGGCATCCATATTAACAATCTTCAAAAAGATAATTACAATAAAGGTTTGTTTGTTTTGATGAAAATGGTAATGTTTTTCTGTCATGCATATGAAAGCTGTTTTAAAAAATGTATAAAAATGTAATGAAACTAAGTTCCTCCCTGCTGCTTAAACGCCTCCCAGTTAACCTAAGTCATGAACAGACGTGTATTATTTTCTGTAGAAGTCCATAATGTGCAACAGTAAATGTCCCCGTTAGTGAGAGTGGTCATTAATGCTGTTTCTGGTTTGTCTCTCCATTAGCTGATGACTCAGTTGTCTCGTGCATGAACAGAAAGCGAGAAGCACATCTGACTTGTTACGTTCCCTGTGTAGACTTGCACTGCCATAATTTTTCAGGCATAGCGATGTTAGGGGCACTTTGATGTGTTGTCAAAAAACATTTCTCACATTACAGAAGACGTGGCTTTCTTTAGATGCGTTTTATATTTACCTGCCCACGCTGTAACTGAGCCAGCATAGTTAGGATGTAATAAATGTCATAGTGGATTAATGGCCTTGCAGGATTAATTTTTTTTAACACAAGTTACTTCTACCCAGCTTCATAATAATTCTAAATAAGTTTTACTCCACACTAAATGCCTGATGTTTGGGTAATCCCAT
>NC_056503.1:11258010-11262746 GCF_014905685.2 Nematolebias whitei
CTGCAGCTTTCGTAGTTACTTGTAAAGCTAAAATGACTGCTTCCCCCTTTTCAGATGGTAAAATATTTTGTTGTTAAATGCTGGGGGAAAAAAATACTAAAAATAAAAAACAGAACATTTTGATACACCTGCATTAGTGGTGCAGTGTTTGATCGTCTGTAAACTTTCTCTTGTCCCACCCGCACTTAAGTTAATAAAAGTTCATACACATATGCATCGTCACTAGACGAAGTGTCACATGCACGTTTCATCACCCCAGCTCCAAGCTAAAGGTCACAAATCAAGGTCAAATGTTACACAAGGTCTTTGCTTGTCCATGTCAATGCCATAGGTTGCTGTATTATAGTTTGACATGTCTATGATGTACGCTTGTTTATTTATAGTGACATTTTTAAAAGGTAACATTCTGTTCTGACATGATCGTTGACAGGCTTTTCTCACAGTAAAGTAGAACACCACATAAGCCACTTTGCTATTGATAAGTGTGATTCTGGGGCGCCTGTAGCTGAGTGGTTAGAGCAGTCGTCCTCCAATGCAAGAGTTGGAGGTTCGTTTGCACCAGAAGTCACATGCCCAAGTGTCCCTGGGCAAGACATTGAACCCCTCATTGCCTCCAATGTGTGTCCTATCAGTGTATGAATGTGATAAAGCACTGATTAAGCTCTGTATAGATCTAGTAGAGTGCTGTATGAATGGGTAAATGAGGGCACAGATTGTGTTGTAAAGAGCTTTGAGTATCTTGATAAGACAAAACGGTATATAAGTGCAGTCCATTACAGTCCATTCTACTCTGCACTCCTCTTATGAGTTCTTCCCAGGTGGAGGTGATTTTCTACTGCGACTTGTTTCCCTGCTCTGTGGGTGGGATCGTCAATATAAAGTGGGCAATATCATAACAGGCCATTGCGTTCGAGCCACTCCACCCATTGTGGTCCTTAATTGCCCTTTCATTGGACTTGAATTTCTTTAGCTTATCCCAGCACTGCTAATGAGTCCAGGTGTAGCCATGTTGCACCATCATCTCCGAGCTCTCTGAAAATGTGCTCAATTTTCAGTTTTGCTGTGAGTCAATGTAGTTCCGTCAGCCAATCAACGACTGCCGTCTACTTATGTACAAATCATCACCTTGGACCAGTTCGCTTGGAACCACGAACAAGGTGGTCCCATAAACTGAGCTGAGTGAGGGTGGGTATCGGCAGCAGGCAGGCCCTTAACTGGTGCAGAACTGATGAGAGTTGAGACAGTGGCAAAGCACCAATAGGCAGCCATTTATACTTGCATACTCTTCAGCTTCCTGTAGTGCACAGTCATACTCACATCCTCCATCAGTGCAGCCACACAGTCGGCCCCCGTGGTTACAGCTAATGACAGTCAAATCTTTTTTTTCATGCTGGGGTTTGTACATACAGTATATGAATTCTAAAGGGCTGTAAATGTTGACAGGTTTTATTATCAAGAAAATTCTGAGCATCCAAAGATCAGAGAAAATCTCACCAAGTAGATTATCTTTTCCAACCTTTTCTTAATCACCTTTAGGTCTCCATGAGCTGGATGCCATCAATGACCAGGAGGTGAAGGATTTCCGCAGTAAAATGTTTCGTATCTGTGAGGAGAGGATGCAGCGAGTGCAAATGATGACGTGTGCCGAGTGGCTGCAGGCCTGCTTCTCCCCTCAGCTGGAGCCTGCAGCGACGACCGCCATCACAGACGAAGCCATTGACCAACCTCTGGACCTTAAAGTCATTATCCACTTTGACCAGTCTCAGGTAAGCTTCTGTCATCACTGGAAATGTTACATGCTGTAAATGCTAAATAAAGCCTGTTTTATGTAGGGTTACGCAAATTCTCTTCTGTTATGGTTCAGATTGAATTCTGAGGTGGTTGTAACCAAAAATCCAGCCTTTCTTAAAAAGTCCACATTAATTCAGAGTGGTTTTGCAAACTGACAACTCCTTTATGAGGTTTTTGTAATCTGAAGTCCAAAAAAAAAATGAACAAATTGAGCTGCTCAAAAAAATCAGTGACAAAAATTAAAACTGGCTGTTCTGGCTGATTTTTAAGGGATGATTGTGTTTAGATTTTAAGTTACGGTTCTGTGGAAAATTTAAGCTGTTGTAGGTAACTCTTTGAACAACCTCGTTTTGAAGAACGTTTAGCTCTAAGACTGACGAGCTAACAGCTATTCAAGCACAACTAATTTTAAAGTGTATTTCTGTAATCCTAAAACTGCTCCAATCTCCACATTTCCTTAGCAGTTCATGAAAGTTTATTTTTTGTTTTTTTCATTGCCATCATTTTTGTATCCATCTGTAGCATTACATATATGGATATTTATTCGAGTTGGTTAATGCGATAGTTAAATCAGAAGAGTCTGGGTTTGACTGCTAGAGGGAAGTAGTACCTTGTAAAAACACACAGACCACCATATAGTGCAAAAAAGTGAATTATCCATCCATCCATTTTCTTCCGCTTATCCGGGGTCGGGTCGCTGGGGTAGCAGCTTAAGTAGGGAGGCCCAGACTTCCCTCTCCCCAGCCACTTGGGCCAGCTCTTCCGGGGGAATCCCGAGGCGTTCCCAGGCCAGCCGAGAAACATAGTCCCTCCAGCGTGTCCTGGGTCTTCCTCTGGGCCTCCTTCCGGTGGGACGTGTCCGGAACACCTCACCAGGGAGGCGTCCAGAAAAAAAGTGAATTAGATTATGTAATATTTACAAAAATCTATATATACAAAGTACTTGAAAGGTTCCAAAACATGAAATCTCCACAATTGTTTTTGCTTAGCCAAGAAAGAAAGGAAAAAAAGTTCACAGTTCAACTGTGTAAGATGGATTGTTGGAAAGGATCCAGTTCAGTTCAGTCCAGAAAGAGAATGTGGATGTAGGCTTAAACACCTCCTACCAGACTGGAAGGAGTTGAGGGGATTCAACAGTTCTCCTGGTTCATTGTATGGTAGCTCGCCAGTCTGGTCAGCTCGCCAACAGACACGATCCGGAATCAGGATCAACATCAGAATCAGGAACCTGGCCTGTATAAAGCAGACCTCTTAATAAATAACCCTGGGTTTTTATCAACATCAAAATCATTTCATAAACATAATCAATACATGTACATGCTTTTCCATCTTTACTATAGTAAATAAGTTTAGATTATAAATAGAATTAAACTCATTTGAGTACTCTTCAATAATCATTAACATTTCTTAATTTTTCACATTAGCACACAATAGCATTTCACCATTTAATGTACCTTCCAGTTAATTGCTTCAAGATAACGTCAAAAGAATATTCAAATAAAGTTCGTTAGCATTAGCACTGAACTAACACAGAGCCCAAACATTTACCTGGAGACCAGCACTAGCTCTGCCAGCTCCAGAAAACAAACAAAACACTCACCACTCACTTTTTTAGATTTTTCTACCTGGATTATTGAGCATGCATCAGGAAAACACTCACCAGTTCCCACGGTTAAAACACATGATCAGCAGAAGGTTTCTGTCCCACAAATACACATCTAAGAGTTGAGAGGCATATCAGTCAGATGTGGCATTAATTTGAATCCTACCTGCAGCAGCAGCTGTAAAGCCTCTCCCACCTTGCCTGATGAGCACCAGCTGACTTAATGAGACACTGATGGTTGCATTCTGCTACCAGTCAGGTGATAATGAAACCATGCGAGAACAAACACATTGAATGGTGTTTGTTCTTGCTTGTTTTCTTTTTACTCAAGAAAATCAAGGAAAGGAGGACTTTTTCCAAATAAATTTTTTGAAATTAATGAATCAGAATCAGTTTATTATTGCCATGTCAATGAACGAGGTTCACAAACTAGGAATTTGCTTCGACATAAGGTGCAATAAAGTAAAATAAGTAAAAATGAAAACATTACATAAACATGTGTACACCCATACAGTAGAAAACAATAAAAAAGCTTAGAAAACAGTGAATGAAATAATTAACATTAAATAATTCTTTAAGAAATTACTTCTTGGGAACCTAATTTCAACCACAAAAAAATAAAATGTAAGGGGGAAAAATACTATTATAATAAATAACAAAATTATTCTGATAGGAATGGAGAAAATTACTCTGGTTACACATCCATCCATCATCTTTATCTGCTTCTTTGTTTTCGGGTCACAGGGGTCACTAGTGCCCATATCCAGTCATCACTCTGCGAGAGATAGGGGACACCCTAGACAGGTCTCCAGTCCATCACAGGGACACATAGAGACAAACGAGACAAACAGTCATTCACTCTCTCACTCACACCTAGGGACAATTAGTTACCAATCAGTCTAACATGTATGTTTTTGGTCTGTGAAAGGAAACCAGAGTGCCCAGAGAAAACCCATGCATGCATGGAGAGAACATGCCAAGTCTACCAAGAAATGCTCCTGGCCAGGATTTTATCCAGTGGCCTTCTTGCTGAGGGCCATTAAATCTACCAACTGCACCACCACGCCACCCATCATGTTTGTATTGCCTGATTATTTACATAAAACACCATATTTACTTGCAAATTCAAAAATATGAGCAGCAAGTTGTAACACTTCCCTTACTCAAACCATATTAATCAGCTAATAACAGCTAGTCTATGCAGGTCCATTTTCAAAGCAGATTTTGCCATCCTAAGACTACTTCAATCTTCAGTTGGCGCAAATGCCGCTGTTTTAAATGCTTACATTACCAATATGTTGCATTACATAAGTATTTTGGCAGAAATTATGTAAAATTCCCA
>NC_056503.1:11262846-11267864 GCF_014905685.2 Nematolebias whitei
TATATATATACTAAAATAAATATAGCATTCCTACTTTGCAGTTTTTCACTTAAAGTGAAAAACTGTCTGAAACATAACCCTCATAATAAACAAGGGACTGCTGTATTGTTAGACTGATGATCCTCCCTTTGCATGTGAACAACTTGTTTTGGCTGTCACCAGCAAACTGGTTGATCCACTATGATTAGGTGCTGCTTATGACTGTTTGCTGCAGCTCCTCAGACTGAAGAAGTCTTTTGGATAAAAGACGAAACGTTTCAACAAAGAAGAATCAGTCCAGAGGACCTGACTCAATTTTGTTAGATTTATCCACCTGGATTATTGATCACAATCAGGACACTTATAGTGGAAACCATTCCATTATCAACAAATCAAACTGGAAATCTTTTTGGTGACCACTGATTTACAGCAACATGTTTGTTGAAATACTGTACAATAAATCACCAGTGTTGCATGTTTTTATGTTTTTTATGTATAATAACCAAATTGTCAACAAAATCCCCTTCAACATGTTCTGCTCCAACACCACCGCAGAAACCCAAGATGGACAAAGCACTTCCTTTGATGTTTTCAGCTTATTGTGACATTTGTAGTTCTTCCTACTTGCTTGAAATGGAAACTGTTATTATTTTTGTCCTATTTTCAGTTTATATACATGTACGTAGCTGCTACATCATCCAACACTCTGAATTTAAAAAAAGATCATTGACATCAAATTTGATGAACTGGGAAAAACTATACATTTGTTTCAATTTTCGTGCACTTCAGATGTAATACATATTTACATGTAAAATTATGTTTCAACTTGTAGATTCTGTAATTTTTCCTGTTACATAATTTTTTTGCCACATGTTTAATGTTATTGTTTGTTTTTCCAGACTTTTAGGATCATTTTGATACATGGTTGTGCTCAGTACAGTTGTAACAACAGTGATTTCAATCTGAGAGTAGAGCAGCATTAAAAATGTCCCAACAACAACCACTGCCTAAATTTGGCTTAACATTTTTGTCCCAATGTCCCAAAAAATAGGTTATTTCAGATCCAGTTAGATCACAGCTTTATCAGTATTACTGAATAAATCAAATGGCAACCGATTAAATTGTTACAAATTAAAAATATTTATTCCTGTGTCTGTATTTCTGTGCTTTCAGCTCCAGGCTCTGCTTCAGATTTGGCCCAAACTGAGTCCCAGAGACGCTCTGGAGCTTCTGGACTTCAACTACCCTGACCAGTATGTCAGGGAGTACGCTGTTGGCTGTCTGCGTGACATGAGGTAAACACATGAGCCGCTTTGTAGGTAGGTGCGACTCCACACGGTACTCGTTTTATCGGTTCTTCTCAGGTTGACTGCAGGGGCGGAGCTTGGCGGACAAGGAGGAGGAGGGTGCGACCTTAGCATTTCCTTATGGGCTGGCTCAGAGACGTAAAATAAATATGAAGCTGAGTTTTTGAAAAATCTCATGAAAAACTATGGGAAATCTGTATAATTTCCTGAAGATCCATAAGACTGTGCTGGGCAGGTCATCCAGTGACGTAGCTCTGCTGGACAATCAACTGCTGTTTACATAACAGTCGGCACCTCGGTGTAGTCCGCTTGGAACAGCAAACGAGGTGGTCCCATAAACCGGCTGAGTGGGGTGTGGGCACCAGCAGCAGGCAGACCCTTAACTCGTGTGTTGTGGTCAGAACCGATGGGCGACAGTGGCAAAGCGAGGATCCACTCTCACCCATATTTGTAGTCCCTCATTGATTACTTTGCAGTTCAGTGCTCTTTCAGCGTTCTTTCACTGGTTGATGCTCGTAGATTTTTCTCCTGCAGAGTGAGCAGCCATGTCATCAGAAAACCGTCACTTGAAAACAGCTTTTAGGGGAATTTCCTCCTCATTTATCTTTCTGTCTTCTCGTCTTCTCTCTCTCCCCTGGTCAGTGATGAGGAACTGTCGCAGTACCTGCTACAGTTGGTGCAGGTGTTGCGTTATGAGCCTTACTACGACTGCGCCCTCACACACTTCCTGTTGGACCGGGCTCAAGGCAACCGCAAGATCGGACACTTCCTCTTCTGGCATCTACGGTGTGTTGTCATTGTGTGCACATGAAAGCAAATGTGCTGAACAGTCAATAGTTAAAAAGGAAGGAGGAGAGGTTTGAAGGAGACCGTTCACTGTCCCTGCTTCTTCTCAACAGGTCGGAGATCCACATGCCAGCTGTTTCTGTCCAGTTTGCTCTTATCCTGGAGGCGTATTGTAGAGGCAGCATCCCTCATATTGAGGTTCTAAAGAAACAGGCAAGTTACACACAGACTGTTTATTGTCTTTATCGCAGAGAAGACAGGAAATCAGAAAACCCCTCCGTCCATCCATCTGTGTTGTGAAATGGAGAACTTGGGGGATAAAAAGGAGGTCACTAACTTCTAATTGGGTGTGTGGCTGCATCTAGGCATAAGAAAGATCACTGTCCAAAGTTGGGATTCTACGTTTATAAATACATTTACAAACACACACACACCCGTGACAAAGTGAAAATAATAAAGGTGTCATGCCAAAACATACACAAATACTTGATTTTTGTTATTTTTTTCTGAACAGAAAAAAACAGTGAAATAAGAAATTATTTAGAGGATTTAAATGATAAACAGGCGTCAATTTTATGTTTGTGTTTATGTATGTAACTCATCACTTCATATTCAAAAATTAAAACTAAAATCAGTCATATAGTTGTTGTCAGGTACATATACTTTACTAAATTAGGATATTATCGGTACTTGTTTTGAAATAATTTTGAACCACGTCACATTTTCTTGCCATGAACATTTATGTAAACCTTTCTGCAGCTACTCGTTGATCCATCTTGAAGGTGTTAGTTAGGGTGCTGTGAAACAACACCTTATTAGTAACAACTCTAAAAATGATCACACGGAGGAGTCAAATAAAGAAGAACTTCAGAAATACACCACGCCTGCATACGACACATCAGGGCACTGGGTGGCGTCATTCATCCATTTTGTTGAACCAAATCCACAAAGTGTCTGTTAAAGGCCATGCCAACATTTATTTTATGTCTCTGCTGATCAACAGATCTTAATATTTGTGCACCTGAACCTTTAGTTTTAGTTGAAACATTGGGGGGTGGATTTATGAGCAGCCAAACTGGATGACTTCTTTCAACCCAAAAGAACCACATGGAAGGTCAAGCACCCTCACATGATGCCCCACTCTTACAACAGAAGACTGAAATGATTATTTCTATTTTTTTATTTTTTAATTGCACCTTCAGAAAACACTTCAAGTAGGTACTCGGACTTCGTTGTGATTTCTGAATCCTCTGATCAGAGGCCATTTAAAGACGGACTGGTCTTTGCAGCCGTTTTGCAGAGGAGTTTTGTGAAATTCCCATCCCAAGCTGGTATTTTCTGAATGTTTGTTATATTTTTATCCCTGACCAAGATAGATTTGTGGGTTTTTACTGGTCTGTCATCGTGGGAGCAGGGGTGCCCATCCTGCCCTCGAACCTTTGACCTCTTCGCTCCTTCAGACACTTCCTGCCACTTCTTTATCTCCTGTCTGAGCAACTTCCTGTTGCGTAGAGCATGGCTGCTGTCAGCAACACGGATGCTTCGATTGTATTTTAGCTGGAAGAAAAATTAATTATAAAATGTTTTTTGATATTTTAGTTTTGTCATTGTGTTTTGTTTTTTTGTTTTTTACAGGTGGAAGCCCTGAGCAAACTAAAGTCAGTCAACGAGCTCATCAAGCTGGGAACCATTAAAAACGCTCGAAGTAAAACCAAGGAGGCCATGCTGACCAAAGAGGCCATGATGACGTGTTTAAGGCAGAGCGGCTACTCGGAGGCTCTGTCAGACCTGCACTCCCCTCTGAACCCCAGCGTCCAGCTGTCTGACATCAAGTAAGAGTCACATGATCCTCACGAGGAGCTCTCCTCCTGCCCAGCGTCAGATGGTGGATAAACTTTCTGGTTTCCTCTCTGTCGTTGTCCTGCAGCGTGGAGAAGTGTCGGTACATGGACTCAAAGATGAAGCCGCTCTGGATCGTTTACAGCAACAAGCTGATGAGCGGAGATTCGCTGGGAATCATCTTCAAAAATGGAGATGGTAAGAAAAAGGAAAGAAGTCTAGAATTAATACAAAAGAAAACTGCAGGTCAGCGTCGGGCGAGAAACTGTTGAATCATACAGGCAGAAAAATAAAAGCAGTAATGTTTGTATTTGCTGTTGTTTAATTTCAAACAACCCTTAATCTTTTATTTCCTAGACTTGAGGCAGGACATGTTGACCCTGCAGATCCTGAGGTTGATGGATCTTCTGTGGAAGGAGGCTAATCTGGACCTCAGGTGAGCATCTGTTCACGAGGACAGACTCGTTGGTGCAGTTGAGAAGAAGACCCCTAATTACTCCACACTAGTTTGACCTCTGCCTCAGAGGTCAATGTACAGTCCCACGCTCACATACAATATCTGAGTTACGACTTAATCAGATCCACACTAGTATCACTTTTCACAAGCCCTGTTTTGTTTTTATCGTCACACATCTGGAGCGGAGCTGCAGAGCAGGTTGCTTTGACAGAGGAGCTGGTGGGTGGGACGTCACTATTAGAGGACATGAGTTCAAAGTTCAAGCACATTGAGGGGACATGAAGAATAAAAGTGGGGACAAAGTAAAGAAAAATCACAGTGGCAAATTTACAACCAATAACCTTCACTTTATTTCATTTACTGAAACTCAGCTTCCATTTGGTGGAAGAGGCATCTTTAACACATTTGTATTTTTATTAAACCTCTCTCAATTTGCTAATTAAATCAAGAAACTGAGTCTGCAGTGAGCACTTGATCATGGCTGCCAGATGCAAAGATTTTCATAACCAGGTCAGTGCAACAAACAAGACGTAACACTGTTGCCATCTTGTGGGGGGAACAAACATCATCACCACGTTTGTGCTCCCAGAGTTCTTCATCAGACGCTAAGGGGCTATTCACACCTGTCGTTTGTAATCCATCAGCTCTGA
>NC_056503.1:11267964-11277759 GCF_014905685.2 Nematolebias whitei
GAAGTGGTCTCCAGCTACAAGTACTTGGGTGTACACATGAATGACAACCTCAGCTGGGGCAACAACACCACCAGCCTGATCAAGAAAGCTCATCAGAGACTCTGCTTCCTCAGGCGGCTGAGACGAGCTGGTCTGGGAAGCTCAGTCCTCACCTCCTTCTACAGGTGTGCAGTGGAGAGCATCCTATGCTCCAGCATCAACGTGTGGCATGGAGACTGCACAGCTGCGGAAAGAAAAGCTTTGCAGAGAGTGGTGAAGGCTGCACAGAAGTCTGTTGGAGTCAGCCTCCGCACCATCACAGACATTTACACCTCCAGATGCAGGAAGAGGGCCACCTGCACCATGAAGGACCCCAATCATCCAGCACACACACGTTTTGCCCCACTCCCCTTAGGAAGGAAGTTGAGGAACATTAAGTGTAGAACCACTAGACTGAGGAACAGCTTCTACCCTGAGGCTGTTAGACTCATGAATCTCTAACCAGAATAATCACTGTGAAAAAAATCACATCATGTTGCTGCTGATCTGTTTCATGTTGCTGCTGATCTGTTTCATGTTGATGTGTTCATCGTGCTCATCTGCTCACACAGACTTATGCTGCTCTTCGTGCTGCTGTTCGACGTAATGTTTTTATGCTATTAGTGCTTAGTGTATATTTAGTTTATGTTTTTCTTAGTTCATATCTTAGATCTTATTACTGTTTTTTTGGTTGTTTTTTTTTTACATTTTATTGTTGGATGTAACAGACCCTGTGTTCATAATTTCGCTCCACCACATGTACCACATGTGATGCAAATGACAATAAAGACTCTCTGACTCTGACTCCATCTTATCAAGATACTCAAAGTGCTTTACAACACAGTCTGTGTCGTCATTTACCCATTCATACAGCACTTTTCTATTTCTGTACTAAGAATAATCAATGGTTTATCACATCCGTACACCGATGGGACAAACATTGGAGGCAATGAGGGCTTCAGTGTCTTGCCCAGGGACATTTCGGCATGTGACTGCTGGCAGAATTGAACCCCCAACTCTTGCACTGGAAGACAATTGCACTAACCAGTAACCACTCAGCCACAGCCACCAGTCGTAGGACGTAACACCTTAGTAGTACTGTGTTAAACCCCTTTGGCCTTATGAACTGCATTAAGTCTTTGTGGGATAGATTCTACAAGGTGTGGAAAACATTCATCAGAGATTGTGGTCCTTATTTACATGATAGCATCACACATTTGCTGTAGTTGTATGGACAGCTGCATGTCCATGAAGTGAATACTGTTCTACCACATCCCAATAGTAGCTCATTTGGAATGAGATCTGATCATGGTGAAGGCCATTAAAGTCCAATAAATAGATGTTCATCAGACCAGGCAATATTTTTTCTGTCTAATATCCAGTTTTGGTGAGTCTGTGTGAAAAGTAGCGCACTTTCCTGCTGATAGGAGTGGTATCATTGTGGTCTTCTGCTGCTGTAGCCCATCTGCTTCAAAATTGGATGTGTTGTGTGTTCAGAGATGGTGATCTGCAGACCTTGGTTAGTAACGAGTGGTTAATTGAGCTACTGTTGTCTTTCTATGTTGTCAAATCAGTCTGCTCATTCTCATGTGACCTCTGACATTAAATAGGCATTTTCATAACTCGGTGGATGTTTTTATCTTCTAGACCCTTCTCTGTAAACCCTAGAGATGATTGTCCATGAAAATCCAATAGATCAACAGTTTCTGAAATACTCAGACCAACAACCATGTAACACCTTTCAGCCACCTAAATTTACTTTCTTCTCTGTTTTGATGCTTTGTTTGAACTTCAGCGGGTTGTCTTCACCACGCCTAGATGCCAAAATGCATTAGGTTGGTGTCATGACGTCATCTAATCAGTAACTTGTGTTGAAAATCTATTGAACATGTGTACCTAATAAAGTGGTTGATGTGTGTACATCCAAACATGAAGCTCATCTGTGAATAGCATCTTCAGCTTAACTGACTGCACCTTGTCCTGAACTTTTCTTCTGTTCATGTGTGAAAACAGCTTCATGTACACATTAGACACGTATCCAAAGCTCAAATGTCGGGGAATTTTGCCTGGATTTTAAATGTTTTTACACCATTTATCTTCTCATGACAATCAGTTATGTAATTCAGAACAGCAGTCTCTAATATACAGTAAGTCTAGTTCAACAACTTGTCCTTTGATTTAAAACTCATCAATCTCCTAGACTTTTTTTTTTCTTTCCCTCTGAATCAGCTTTAAGACAGGCAGGTTTATTACAGACGACGTATTGTGTTTCCTCTTTCATTGAAGTGTAAAGGCACAACACGTGTGAACCTCAGTCAAGCAGGGTTTAATTTCTGCCTAAGACGTGTTGGAATAAGTGTTTAAAGGTTCACGTACAGAGCCTCTGGACCTTTCATCTCGTGTGCAGCTCCACATTTGACATTCACTACGATGTATTTGCTTGTTTCTCATTGTAGATAATGAGAGTACTCTTTATTCAGACTTTGACTGTTATGTGTAATGGCATTTGGATTAATTAGATGCTAAAAAAAATAATGGTTGTTTCTTGACAAATTGCTAGCAGCAGTTCAGAGACAATGATGATCATTGTCTTCAAATTATTTTCCCAATCAAAATAAATCACAGCCTAACATTCATTAAAGTTATACAGACTGCCTGCAGCCTTTCATGTATGAGTTTTAAACTAAGATCTTCTTATGGTATGAAGGGATTGAGTTATATGGAGATAAATTTGTCAAAAGTAGTCACACAAGCATGCAAGATTTGTATGCGTGCAATAACATCAAGCATACCACGATTCATTAATTAGACAAATTATATTTTTCTGGTCATTTTACCTCAAGACGATTTTTTTTTTGTTTGTTTTTGTGGACTACAGTACAGATGAGTTGCTGTCCCAAGTTAGAAATGAGTCTTTTCCCAATAACTCAGTAAATCTGGTAAGGTTCAGATGTACCAGCTTTTCACCGGCCTTGAACGCATCATTACGTCTGTGAATCTGGAGCAGCAAGTCTCAACTCACCTTCACAGGCAGGTGATCCATGTGCTCATGTTGACTGATCCCTCCAGCAGATGATTTGTGCTCATGACCATTTGTACATGCAAAACATTCCTGCTTGTGCAGTTTGAGATGTGTACTTTTGGAAAAAACTGTTTATGCATTTGTGAATCTTGTGGTACACTTGTGTGACTACTTTTGAGACTCGTTGTTCTCCATAGTTGTTGTCCTTTTTTTTTTTTGAACCCTTGATAATGACATTATGCAGTTTTAAATTCAATACTGTGAGATCTTGCAAGGTGTGTATGCATTCAAAGAATGTATGGGGAACACTCATCTACTACTGCACAAAAACAGTATATGTGAAATTATCTTAGTTTAAGCCATTTTTGTGCTTTATAAGGTCACTTGGCTGTGGCAACCATCTTAACTCAGGTTGACTCCAACAGTTAATCAGTTATTAATGTCCATCCAGTGATTACCTGCAATCCATACAGTGGTTCAGGAGATAATTGGCTAATGTACAAACACCAGCATGAGTAAAAACAATGACCTCTTAAGCAGTGTGCAATAATAAGCCGAACTGAACTGTGTAATAAGACCCCGTTTAGCCAAATCACTAGCATTCCTGGTCAAAATTGCTGCTTGCATAAGGGTCATAGAATAACACTTTGACTTGCTGCTCACAAAACAAAACTACATTGTGTGAGTAGAAGGAGTAGCCATGTGATTTCACCAGAGCATGCTGAGGTTACTGAAGCTCCGACTGACTTTCTGCTCACAATTGGCAGCTTCTCAAAAGTCATGCGATCAAGCCAAAACTGTCAAAACATGTGACAACACAAAGTGGGTCAAAACCATGAGAGAAATGATGTCGTTCTCCCCAAGTCTCACACAGACCGGCTCCGGGGACCAAAACGCTGATTAAAACGAACCCATTTCCCCTTTCCTGCTCTGAGCTCACTGAGCTGTGTCCTTCCATCTGTCTCGCTGCCACTCTTCTAGAAATCATATAATCTAATAACAAAACAGATGGTCATGTCCCTTCAGACTCTTTGTTTATCAGCTTTGATCAACATTACAGACGCACACAAAGACAAAGGCAGGCCATCTGGGCCACCGTTCTCAGGTGGACAGAGGCAGGAAGTCTTATTTAGGGGTCAGGTACAATAAGCGCCATTACAAACAGGAAGAGAGCTTGTGTGGTTTTATTGTGTGGTCGTTGCTAGGACTTAGTCTGAGCTTAGTTTTCAGTGATGTCATCAGCATTTCTTCAGTCGTTAACCTAATTTTTATTCACTCGCTGTGTTGGCATCCAAATCTTTGTGTGACTGTTGAGTCACATTATGGATTTCCTGTTTATAGTTCCCTCGAACCCACCCACGTTTTTACAGTCAAACTACTCTGTGCTGCATTTTTACATCAAAACAGTCAGCCCAAATGGAAATGCACTGTAGTGTACTATGCCTTTGGATTTGTGCAACTTTTTACCCATCCATTTACTTCCGCTTATCCGGGGTCGGGTCGCGGGGGTAGCAGCCTAAGTAGGGAGGCCCAGACTTACCTCTCCCCGGCCACTTGGGCCAGCTCCTCCGGGGGAATCCCAAGGCGCTTCCAGGCCAGCTGAGAAACCTAGTCCCTCCAGCGTGTCCTGGGTCTCCTCCTGCAACTTTTTACATTTTAAAAATATTTCACTTCATTTAAATTGCTCATAGTCATACATTAAAATCTTTCTTCAGTTCATTTCATTTTTAATCTGCTTCAGCAAACCTGCTGTTTTTGTCTTGTTACTTTTAGCTACAGTTCTTCTATGTTTATCATTTAGCTACTAATGTGTCACTAGCTTTAAGCTACCATTATGCTCCTTTTTGTTTTTTTAGCTAGTTATTGTTTTTTTTTGTTTGTTTGTTTGTTTTATCATTCCTTTTGCTACTTTTATCCACAACTGTGTCATTTTCAGCATTTGTTTTTCTACTTTTAGCTAACATTTTTGATCATTTTAGCTACCGCTTTGCTAATTTTGGCTGTAGCATTTGCTTTGCAAAACTAGCCTTTCCTCTGCTTATTTTAACTTTAACAACTCGGTTTTAGTTTTTGAGCAAATTTGGAAATGTCTCTCAGCACTCTGCAAACTGCATTTTTGCATAAAAGGCTATTTCTCCAGTTACAAGCCTGGGCAAAAGTTATGGAATCACCACTCTTGAAGATTCCACAATTGGTGATTCTGCTGGAACTGTAAAATCTACATTGCAATATGGGACACTTCTTATTCCATCAGCTGAAAGGATGTTTGGTGATGACGTCATTGTTCAAGATAATAATGTCACCTTTGGACAAAGGACATGAAAACTTCCATTCAAAGAAGATGTTTAATGTCAGCAGCATGTGCTGCAAACAGTTCAGATCTCAACCCAGTTAATAATCTCTGGTGGAAATTGAAGGAAACGTTCATTGACAAGACGACTCCAACCTGCAAAGCTGATCTGATACCAGCAATAAGAGACAGTAGGAGCCAGACTGATGAAGAGTGCCGTTTGTATTTGTTAGGTTCATGTCTCAGAGAATCCAAGCTCATAGAAAAGCCAGAGTTTGTGCAACAGACTACTGATGATGCAGAGACAGAACTGCACGGTTACATTTTTTTACTTGTTATACGACAGCAACTGTGGCTGACTACAAAAATTCTCCTTATTGTCCTTTTCTCTCTTCTACTTCTCCTCCTCGTCATCGTCGTTCTTCTTCTTGTTCTTGTTCTTCTTATTATTATTACTATTCTTCTTACTTACTTTTTCTTCTTTTTCTTTTGTTTTCTTGTTGTTGTTCTTGTTCTTCTTGTTCTTCTTCTTCTTCTGAGAGGAGGGTGCGTGGAGGAGCGGAGGAAGAGCGAGTGTGAGAATAGTTGTTTATTCTATATCTTTGACTTTTCTTTCTTACTGTTTTTTTCACTGGGTATTAATGTTATTTGTTTAAACTGTGATTTTGTGTTAGTCTCGCCACGTTTTAAGGGTTTTATTTTTGTTTTGGGTGTGGCCGTCAGGTGCACCTGGCTGGCTGGCGTGTAGACGTCATGGTGGTGGAGAGCACTGGGAACTTCTCCGCGCTGACACGTAAGAACGGCATCAAGGTGAGTGCTGGTTCTTCGTGCAGCGTGGAGGAAGCTTGTTTGGCGGTGGGGGAGGTGGTTGAACATGGGTCCATCAAGTCCGCAGCCCGCATGATCGGGGCTGTAGTGATTTTTGTTGATACCGTGGAGAAAGCTCGGCAGCTGGTCGAGGCTGGCATCTCAGTGGGAGACTTGTTTTTACAGGTGTCACCACTGATGCTGCCAGCCACAAAGATAACTGTCTAATGTCCCCCCGTTTGTTAGTGACGAGTTTCTAATCAAAGAACTGTCCAGACACGGGAAGGTGGTGTCCCCCATGAAGAGTTTAACATCAGGTTTCATGTCAAACTGGATGATTTTGATTATCTTTTGTTCGCTACTTCAGCGAACATGAAATGTTTTGGATGTGGCCAAGAGGGGCACGTAATTAAAATGTGCCCAAACAGAGCCGGGCCGGTTCCACCCGCTGCTGCGGAGGACCCCCCGGATGCCGCCGGTCCCCCTCCCGCCGCTGCTGCGCGGGGGTCCGACGCTGTCACTACCGCTGTTTCCCCTCCCCCCGCTACTGCGGGGGGTCCGACGCTGTCGCTGCCGCTGGTCCCCCTCCCGCTGCTGCTGCGGAGGGGTCCGTGGCCCCCGCTGACGGGGTTTGTATTAATGTTGAGTTGCCAGCTGTGGGTAGGGAAACAAGTGTGTGTGGGGATAATGGTAACAGCACAGAGGTGTGTGGTGGAGGGGAGAATGGTGGTGGTGTAGACGGTGAGAAGGAGGCTCGGGGGGAGGTGGGGGAGAGAAACGGAGAGCGAGAAGTGCAGGAGGGTGATGAGGGTATAGTGCGTGGTGATCGGGAAGGGAAAGCAGAGGCGGAGGTGGATGGAGAAAAAAAAGGTGAAGGAAAAAAGTGAGAGGTCAGGAGCTGGTGTAGAGGGAGAAGCAGGGGCGGTTGTAGAGGAGATGGAGCTGGGGGCCCCAACTCAAGTAAAGAAACGAGGCAAAAGAAAAAACACAGACGCTACAGCATATGCCAGCAAGCAGCTCAGCAAAATAGCTGCAGAGAGGAAAGAAAACTCAGACAGCGACAGTGAAGGCTGGGGCACTGATTTCAGTGAGTCCTCCCATGCCTCACAGGTTGACAAAAGCAAACCCAGATACCCTGTGGAACTATTCCTGACTTTCCTCCAGCAAACCAAAGGGCTGAGAGGAGTCAAACTAGAAAGCCATTTCCCGAATTTGAGAACTTTCTACTTCTCAGCCAGTTATCATGTCAGGCACAAGAAGGAATCAGGTGTCACTGATCAGCAAGTTTATAGACTAAAGAAATTAATGAGCACAGCACGAAAACAATTCTGAACAATATGACATACATCTGCGTTTTAATAATTTTTATAGTCTTTTGGTACATGCTTTTTAACCTTTTACCCATGGTTACTTTTAAAATAGCGTCTTTGAATATAATTGGGGCAAGAGAAGGTTTGAAGCGTGAACTAATCTATCAAACCATGAACTATAAAAAGATTGATGTACTCTTTCTACAAGAGACACACAGTGATGCACTCAATGAAGCAGAATGGCGCAGGGAGTGGAATGGAGAGATCATCTTGAGCCACGGCACATCTAAGAGTGCAGGCGTTTTGCAAAGGCCTTCACTCCCAGCCATGTAGAAACACATCACATTGTTCAGAGTAGATGCCTTTTAGTCAAAACTTGTTACGATCATTTTAATGTAATTTTTATCAACATTTACGCTCCCACCGCCAATGCAGAGATAAACCATTTTTAGAAGAAATTGGGGAGAGGTTGGGAGATTGTGGGCCTGATGACTATGTTTTTATAGGTGGGGATTTTAATTGCACTGAAGACGAATCTCTGGACCGCAATCATGCAGAGCCTCATCCAGCAGCCCAGCGTGTCCTGAGACAGCTGATTGCGTCTCACGGCCTGGTGGACGTATGGAGAAGGATGCACGCAGGCTCCAGGCAGTACACATGGACCCACCTTAAAGAAAATCCCATTTCTTTAGCTCGCCTCGATCGCTTCTATTGTTTTAAACATCATTTTAATGTTTTTAAAGCTTGTCAGATTTTACCAGTAGCTTTTACAGACCATTCGATGATTTTAGGTAGTGTTTTTATCAGAAACATTTTACCTAAGAGCGCCTACTGGCATTTTAACTCAGTTTTAACTTATGACCGTAGTTTTAGAGAGACTCTGTTGAGTTATTTTATGGAGGGTTTTAGACAGAGGAAAGGTGATTTTATGTGTTTGCAGCTATGGTGGGACCACGGTAAAGTTGAAATAAAACTACTGTGTCAGCAGCACACTCTCAACGTCACTTGCAACATCACCAGATCTATCAAGGATCTGGAGATTGATATAGTGGAGCTAGAAAGACTCAGTGAATCCACAGGAAACCGAGAGCATTTTGAAGCTCTCAAAGCGAAAAAGTTAGCTTTAGCCAACCTGCTGGACGCGAAGGTCCAGGGCATGTTGGTCAGGTCCTGTATGCAGAACATCACAGAGATGGATGCTCCCTCTAGCTTCTTCTTTAGCTTGGAGAAGAAAAACGGGCAGGGTAAAGTGATCCACTCTCTGTTGTCAGACACCGGGCAACAGCTGAGTGAGCCAGGCCAGATCAGGAGGAGGGCTGTGGAGTTCTACTCCTCATTATTCCAGAGTGAATACGAGAGAGATGATGAACTGTTCGGTGAGTTCTGCAGTGGACTACCCCAGGTCTCTGAGGAGACCAACGCCCACCTGGAGCGCCCCCTGGGTCTTCACAAGCTCCACGCAGCCCTCCAGAACATGCAAGGCCAGAGGGCACCCGGCATAGATGGACTCACCGTGGAATTTTATAAAGCATACTGGGACATCCTGGCAGAAGATCTACTGGGTGTCCTCAGGGAAAGCCTAAGCACTGGCTCACTTCCACTATCGTGCCGCAGAGTGGTAATCACTCTCCTGCCCAAAAAAGGGAACCTACAGGAGATGAAAAACTGGCGCCCGATATCCCTGCTCTGCCCAGACTATAAAATCCTCTCCAAGGTCCTGGCTACCAGAATGAGAGAGGCTATGGAGCAGGTCATCCACCGGGACCAGACTTATTGCGTCCCCAGCAGGTCCGTGGTGGATAACATCTACCTGATTAGAGACGCTTTGGAAGTCTCCAGTTCATTAGGCCTGAACACAGCCTTGGTCTCACTTGATCAAGAAAAGGCTTTTGACCTCGTTGAACACAACTTCCTCTGGGAAACCATGAGGGAGTTCGGGTTCAGCGCTGGTTTTATAGCCAAGATCCAGGTTCTGTACAGTGGCGTTGAGAGTGTGCTGAAAATCAACGGTAGCCTGTGTGCTCCTTTTAGAGTGTGTAGAGGTGTACGGCAAGGCTGTGCGCTCTCAGGGATGCTCTACGCGCTCTCCCTAGAACCCCTCCTCCGAAAGATCCGATCAAGTGCCCATGGTTTTACTTTACCCAGTTTTAACAACAATATAGTTTTATCCGCCTACGTTGACGACGTTGCTGTTTTTATGAAAAACCAACAGGATGTAGACATTTTAAAAAAGGTTACTGAGAATTTCTCCACCCTGTCTAATGCGAGGGTGAACTGGGGAAAGAGCACAGCCCTCGCCGTGGGTGAGTGGCCTGAAGGGCTCCCAGTTCTCCCTCAAAGCCTCCTGT
>NC_056503.1:11277859-11280772 GCF_014905685.2 Nematolebias whitei
TTTTACTTTACCCAGTTTTAACAACAATATAGTTTTATCCGCCTACGTTGACGACGTTGCTGTTTTTATGAAAAACCAACAGGATGTAGACATTTTAAAAAAGGTTACTGAGAATTTCTCCACCCTGTCTAATGCGAGGGTGAACTGGGGAAAGAGCACAGCCCTCGCCGTGGGTGAGTGGCCTGAAGGGCTCCCAGTTCTCCCTCAAAGCCTCCTGTGGAAGAAAGACGATTTTAAATACCTTGGTAGCAACCTGGGAAATAAGGACGTGATAAAGAAAAACTGGGAAAACGTCAAAGAAAAGATTGGAAAAAACCTTTCAAAAATGGAAATGGCTGCACTCCCAGATGTCCTACAGAGGCAGAGTGCTAGTTTTAAATAACCTGGTCGCATCACAGTTGTGGCACAAACTGGCTGTTCTAGACCCACCTCCAGACCTGTTAGTACAACTACAGTCTGAGATGGTGGAGTTCTTTTGGAACGGTCGACATTGGGTGCCACAGTCGGTCTTGTTTCTACCAAGAGAGGAGGGACAGGGCCTTGTCCACCTGGCCAGTAGGACGGCCACTTTTAGGATTCAGTTTCTACAAAAATATCTGGCAGGACTTGCTGACACAGTGTGGAGAGATGTGGCCAGCTGCATCCTGAGACGCGTGAGCGGGTTGGAGCTGGATGCGGCTCTGTTTCTAACTGACATTGGCCGTCTACAGATAAAGGGGTTGCCCCAGTTTTATCAGAGTGTTTTTAAATTAGTTTCTTTTTTTAAACTCAACAGAACAAAAATGAATAATTCTCTGCATTGGCTTTTAGAAGAACCGTTAGTCTGTGGAGCGAGACTGGACGTCTCTGACAGCACTGTGCCGGGGCTGTCGATGGTGCTTTGCAGGTCTGGGACGGTGACCCTGAGGCGACTGGTGGAGACGGCCGGACCAGACTTCTCCAGCGTCCAGAAGGTGGCCTCGTTGTTCGGGGTCCAATCTGCCAGACTGGTGCGGCGCTTCTTAGACCTGTTGAGGGAGAGGTTGACAGCTGGGGAGAAGCGTCTCCTGCAGCTGTGGTCCGCGAAAGGTCACCTGCCTGATGCAATGAACCCGTTTCCAGACACCCACCATGATCCTGACCTCGGGGACAGCAGTGGCCCCCCGCTTCGTGCCACAGGTCTAAAGGTGGAATTGTGCAGATCGGGTCCAAAAGTACTGTACAGAATCTGTGTGAAGGTACTGAACAAGAGGAATCTGCACAACAGAGCTGTCAATGTCTGGGAAAGCAAGTTCAGAGGGCAGAAGCCCCAGTGGAGGACACTCTACAAACCTCCAATTAAAAAACGGACTGGTGACCTTCAATGGAGGATCCTTCATGGCACCATTGCTACCAACTCTTTTTTATCTGTCATCAGTCCCGGAGCTTTAAAAGAGTGTCCTTTCTGCAGTTTGTTAGAGAATGTTTTTCACGTTTTTATGGATTGTGCACGACTAACAGTTTTTTTAGCCTCTTAACAAAGATTTTTAACCTTTTTGACACAGTCTTTACCCAATCTGTTTTTATTAATGGTGTATTTTACAGTAGAGCCACTAAGGACAAGTCCCAAATTTTAAACTTTTTAATCACCGAGGCAAAGATGACAATTTATTTGTCTCGCAGGGACAGACTGCAGGATGGACCTCACCTCGATGCTGTGTCTCTGTGGAGGTGCAACGTCAGGGCCAGGTTGGCCTTGGAGTTTCACTTCCACAGGGACACTGGGGATGTGGAAAGGTTTGTGAAACTGTGGGGATTTAAAAAAGTCTTATGCACCATTTCTGATCAGAAGGAACTAAAACACAACAAGCTTTTAATGTAAACTTTTTTTTTTCTTTAAAGCTTGTCCTGATCACGCTTTTAATACTGTTTCTAATATTTTTTTGTTAACTGTGTGATTAAAGTTTAGTTAAAAATCAACAAAAAAAAATCTTCTCCTCCTCCTCCTTTTTGTTCTTGTTCTTCTTGATTTTTTTTATTTTTCTTATTCTTATTATTCTTTTTTCTTTTCTTTTTCTTTTTTCTTCTTCTACTTGTTGCTGCTGCTGTTCTTCTTCTTGTTTTGTTTTTCTTGTTTTTGTTCTTCTTACTTTTGTTCTTGTTCTTGTTATTATTATTAATAATATTTTTTTTTCTTTTATTCTTTTTCTTTTGATTTTTCTTGTTGTTGTTTTTGTTTTGTTGTTGTTGTTGTTGTTGTTGTTGTTGTTGTTGTTGTTGTTTCTTAATGCCTGAAGTTTTATGTAGTTCAAAAGCTACTGTAAATCTAACCTGTACTTTCCAGTCCCATAACTTACTGCAGCTCTGGCTGGGTTTGGTTAATTATTGATGGATGACATTTTTAATAAAGCTCCAGGAAATTATAATTCCATCTCTGGTATCAGGTCAGCACTGGGCTATAAATATCATAGTGATGAGCTTCAGAGCATATTGGTCGATGTGAGGACTCGTGTATTTAAACACATTTTAGAGCACAGTGTGGGTCTTTCTCTTTACTCATGTTTATTAGTCGGGTATTAAAACGCAAAATCAGCAAGGATGGTTGTGTATAAACATAGTTTGTCTCATATTTCATACTTTTATTTCAAACAGCAACACTCAGGAGATGACAGTAAATAGTAAGCATACTCCATAGGTCTTATCTAGACTTGTTTGTGTGTTAAAACAGAAGCAATAAAGAGCACCTTCCCTCTTTGCTTCAGCAGTAAGGCAGGTGAAGATCGTGTACATTATCTTCTTTTACTTGACAGAGGGTTTATTTTTTCCATTTGATGTAAAAATACGTGTCTGCTCAGTTTTTTTATCCCACAGTTGTCTGAGCAAATACTCTGAATATCCCTTCAATCTCTCTCCATTTTTTGTTCTTGCCTTGAAGGACTCGACCAGTCTGAAGGT
>NC_056503.1:11280872-11283286 GCF_014905685.2 Nematolebias whitei
TTGACCATTACAGTGCATTTATTAAGGAAAAGTTAAACTGAGACACAGCTTTACTATAATTTAGAGCAAATAACTAATTGTTTATAGGTGGTTAGCTGGTTAAATTTTGAAGAAATGCACAGTGAGACTCCCCTCTGCGTGCTCCAGCAGCCGCAAATCTATTTTTGAAATGCAACTGATTAGACCGTTAAAGTGCATTTATTAAGGAAAAGTTCAACTGAGACACAGCTTTACTATAATTTTGAGCAAACAAATAATTGTTTTTAAGTGTTAATCTAGTTAACTTCTTGTTAAAGTCCTCCCATGCACGCTCCCGCGGCCGCCATTTGGTAGCCAATCAATTTTTGGCACAGCACCGGCCCACATTTCTGGGTGGTCAGCGGCAACGTGTAATAAATGCGACTTATACGGCAAAGCGACTTGTTTATGGATTTTTTTCTCAACTTAATAGACATATTTGGACTGATGCGACTTATACGGTGCGGCGGTAAGTACGGTACTTTTTTCATTCAACATTTATTTATACAGATAAATCAAATTGAGCCTCGTACACTAATTTACAAGTGAGACCTGTTTCCAAACATCCAGATGCAAAACCCTTTTGGGGTACACCTTAATCATCCAGGTGTGAATGCTTACAATCAGAGCTTCAGAGCTGATGGATTACAAACGACAGGTGTGAATAGCCCCTTAGCGTCTGATGAAGAACTCTGGGAGCACAAACGTGGTGATGATGTTTGTTCCCCCCACAAGATGGCAACAGTGTTACGTCTTGTTTGTTGCACTGACCTGGTTATGAAAATCTTTGCATCTGGCAGCCATGATCAAGTGCTCACTGCAGACTCAGTTTCTTGATTTAATTAGCAAATTGAGAGAGGTTTAATAAAAATACAAATGTGTTAAAGATGCCTCTTCCACCAAATGGAAGCTGAGTTTCAGTAAATGAAATAAAGTGAAGGTTATTGGTTGTAAGATTTGCCACTGTGATTTTTCTTTACTTTGTCCCCACTTTTATTCTTCATGTCCCCTCAATGTGCTTGAACTTTGCACTCATGTCCTCTAATAGTGACGTCCCACCCACCAGCTCCTCTGTCAAAGCAACCTGCTCTGCAGCTCCGCTCCAGATGTGTGACGATGAAAACAAAACAGGGCTTGTGAAAAGTGATACTAGTGTGGATCTGATTAAGTCGTAACTCAGATATTGTATGTGAGCGTGGGACTGTACAATGACCTCTGAGGCAGAGGTCAAACTAGTGTGGAGTAATTAGGGGTCTTCTTCTCAACTGCACCAACGAGTCTGTCCTCGTGAACAGATGCTCACCTGAGGTCCAGATTAGCCTCCTTCCACAGAAGATCCATCAACCTCAGGATCTGCAGGGTCAACATGTCCTGCCTCAAGTCTAGGAAATAAAAGATTAAGGGTTGTTTGAAATTAAACAACAACAAATACAAACATTACTGCTTTTATTTTTCTGCCTGTATGATTCAACAGTTTCTCGCCCGACGCTGACCTGCAGTTTTCTTTTGTATTAATTCTAGACTTCTTTCCTTTTTCTTACCATCTCCATTTTTGAAGATGATTCCCAGCGAATCTCCACTCATCAGCTTGTTGCTGTAAACGATCCAGAGCGGCTTCATCTTTGAGTCCATGTACCGACACTTCTCCACGCTGCAGGACAACGACAGAGAGGAAACCAGAAAGTTTATCCACCATCTGACGCTGGGCAGGAGGAGAGCTCCTCGTGAGGATCATGTGACTCTTACTTGATGTCAGACAGCTGGACGCTGGGGTTCAGAGGGGAGTGCAGGTCTGACAGAGCCTCCGAGTAGCCGCTCTGCCTTAAACACGTCATCATGGCCTCTTTGGTCAGCATGGCCTCCTTGGTTTTACTTCGAGCGTTTTTAATGGTTCCCAGCTTGATGAGCTCGTTGACTGACTTTAGTTTGCTCAGGGCTTCCACCTGTAAAAAACAAAAAAACAAAACACAATGACAAAACTAAAATATCAAAAAACATTTTATAATTAATTTTTCTTCCAGCTAAAATACAATCGAAGCATCCGTGTTGCTGACAGCAGCCATGCTCTACGCAACAGGAAGTTGCTCAGACAGGAGATAAAGAAGTGGCAGGAAGTGTCTGAAGGGGCGAAGAGGTCAAAGGTTCGAGGGCAGGATGGGAGCCCCTGCTCCCACGATGACAGACCAGTAAAAACCCACAAATCTATCTTGGTCAGGGATAAAAATATAACAAACATTCAGAAAATACCAGCTCGGGATGGGAATTTCACAAAACTCCTCTGCAAAACGGCTGCAAAGACCAGTCCGTCTTTAAATGGCCTCTGATCAGAGGATTCAGAAATCACAACGAAGTCCGAGTACCTACTTGAAGTGTTTTCTGAAGGTGCAATTAAAAAA
>NC_056503.1:11283386-11287137 GCF_014905685.2 Nematolebias whitei
TGTTTTTGTTCCTTCTGAAGTCCACAATCATCTCCTTTGTCTTCTTCACATTGATGTGAAGGTTATTCTTTTTGCACCAGCTCTCTAGGTGTTCCACCTCTTCCCTTTAGCTGGACTCATCATTGTTTGTGATGCATCCCACCACCGCTGTATCATCTGCAAACTTTACAAAGTGACAGCCTGGATGGGTAGCTGCACAATCATACGTGAGCAGAGTAAACAGGAGGGGGTTCAACACACATCCCTGAGAAGAGACAGTGCTGAGGGTTATGGTGGAGGAGGAGAAGTTGTGGATCCTCACGAAATGTGGTTTGTTAGTTAAGAAGTCTAGTACCCAGTTACAAATGGAGGGGCTTAGTCCTAGTGTGAATAGTTTGTCCATCAGGATTTAAGGGATCATGGTGTTGAAGGTGGATGTGAAGTCCACAAAGAGCATACAGACGTAAGAGTCTTTCTGTTCCAGGTGGTTGAGCGCAATGTGGACCACAGAGGAGATGGCATCCTCTGTTGTTCGGTTCTCACGGTATGCATACTGATGAGGGTCCTCGTTGATGTTGATGGTCGTTTTGATGTGGGTCATGACCAGTTTTTCGAAGCATTTAGCGACTATTGGGGTGAGGGCCACTGGCCGATAGTCATTCAGACCAGTCACTGTAGAGCTTTTTGTGACTGGGATGATGGTGGTAGTCTTGAGGCAGGTGGGAACTGTCTCCAGGGTAAGTGAGGTGTTAAAGATGTCTGCCAGCAGCTCTCAGAGCTGATCGGCACATTCTTTCAACACTTTTCCGGGGATGTTGTCTGGGCCGGTTGCCTTGTGCGGATTAATCCTCCTGAAAGTACTCCTCACTTTGGCTGACGTCATGCTGAGATGCTCTTCATCCGGTGGTGAGGTGAGTCTGGTGCTGGGTGGTCTGTTCGGGTCTTCAAAGCGTGCATAGAACTTGTTGAGGGCATCAGGCAGAGATGGGTCTTTGGGGAATTGTTCGCTCTTTCCTTTATAATCTGTTATACACTTAATGCCCCTCCACATGCTCCGAGGGTCTTGTGAGGTGAATTGACCCTTGATCCTCTGCGCATATGTGGCCTTAGCCTTCTTAATACCAGCAACCAGCTCTTTCCATGTCGTACTCAGCTCCTCTGAGTTTCCAGACCTGAAGACAGTGTTCCTATAAGTGCAGTCCATTTCATTTAGGAGACGTTGCACGTTCGTGGTGAGACGTATTGTGTCATTTCCTGTTTGTCTGTCGGTAGCTTGAGTGAATTGTTTGCTCGAGTCGTCTGTTTTCTGGATTTATCTGTCTTTTGCACAGTTTTTCATTCTAGTTCACAAATACACTTAGTACAGTTGTTTTTCTACAGTTGGATAGTGCTTAAAACACCTTTTATCTTTCAACACTTCTCGGTTTTTATTGGTGTATTTGGCTCTGCTAGCTCCTGCTAGCATTAGCTTGGCATGGCTGCTGCTTCTCTCCCTGCTTCCTCTGTTTTCTCTTGCTCCGTGTGTCAGATGTTTAGTTACTCCTCTGCCTCCTTTAGTGGTAATGATACATGTAACAAATGTAATCTTATGGTAGCTTTGGAGGAGAGGCTGTCTGAACTGGAAGCTTGGCTCTGCGCTGTAGAAAACCAGTAGCTAGCCAGGTCCCCTTAGACAGTGCAGAACCACAGAGGCTAGCTCCCGTTAGCGGTCCTCCAGCAGACCCCGAGCAGCCGGGACCCCAGGCCGGCTGGGTGACGGTCCGGAGCAAGCGTAGTGCTAAGGCTAAGCCCCCAGTTCACCACCGAACCGTTCACGTTTCTAATCGATTTTCCTCGCTCAGTGACACACCCACTGAGAAGCAGACCCTGGTTATTGGAAGCTCCATAGTCCGAAACGTGGCTTTAGGGACTCCAGCGGCCATAGTCAAATGCATTCTGGGGGCCAGAGCGGGCGACATAGAATCTCATTTGAAACTGCAGACTAAGGCTAAGGCTAAATGCAGTAAGATTGTTATTCATGTCGGCGATAATGACACCTGGTTACGCCAATCGGAGGTCACTAAAATTAATGCTGCTTTGGTGTGTGACATTGCTAAAACCATGTCGGACTCTGTAGTTTTCTCCGGCCCCCTCTCTAACCTGACCAGCGATGACATGTTTAGCTGTATGTCGTCATCTAACCGCTGGGTGTCCAGGTGGTGTTCTGACAACGACGTGGGCTACATAGATAACTGGAGTTCTTTCTGGGGAAAACCTGGTCTGATGCGGAGAGATGGCATCCATCCCACTTTGGACAGAGCCGCTCTTCTTTCTAGAAATATGGCTGATTTTGTTTATCCCCCAAATTATTGACAACCCAGGGTCCAGTCCAGGAAGCAAAGTTGTAGTCCTCCACACCTCTCTGCTGCTTCTCCTCTGTTACCCACCCACACCACCATTGAAACAGTGTCAACTCGCCCACGGCTCAAATTAAACAAACCAAAAATCAGGTCTAAAAATATAAACCATAAAAATCTGATTAAAATAAACACAGTTACCTTACCAGAGCAAAATCATAAAATCATTAAATGTGGATTATTGAACATCAGATCTCTTTCCTCTAAATCCCTGGTAGTTTATGAACTGATAACTGATCATCATATTGATTTATTCTGTCTGACAGAAACTTGTCTACAACAGGAGGATTTTGTTGGTATAAATGATTCCACCCCTGTTAATTATTTAAATTTTCATGTTCCTAGAATAACTGGACGAGTAGCTTCTATTTTTCAGTCAGGATTATTGATTGATGCCAAACCAGTTATTAGTTGTGATTCTTTTGAATCGCTGTCCCTCAGTCTTTCTCATCCAAAATGGAAATCAGAAAAGCCACTTTTACTAGTTGTTATATATTGTCCACCAGGCGCTTACTCTCAGTTTTTGTCTGAATTCTCAGAAATATTAACTGACTTACTATTAAATACTGATAAAATCATCATAATGGGTGATTTCAATATTCATGTGGATGTTGAGAGTGATAGCTTAAGCATAGCCTTTAATAATTTAATAGACTCATTTGGTTTTACCCAAAACGTCCGCACATCTACTCATTCTTATCATCACACTCTTAATTTAGTTCTGACCTATGGTATAGAGATTAAAGACTTGGCAATAGTTCCTCAAAATTCTATTCTGTCCGACCATTTTTTAATAACCTTTGAGTTTACATTAAATGACTACACAGTCACTGAGAGTAAATTTTATCTTAGCAGGTGCTTATCAGAAAATGCTGTAACCAAATTTAAACAGTCTCTTCCATCAATGTTTTCATCTATCTTGCAGAGTAATGCATCAGAGAACAGTGACTTACATCATCTAGTTGATCATCTTACAAATTCAATGCAAACTTCACTTGATAAAATTGCTCCACTGAAAAAGAAAGTAATCAATCAGAGGAATCTGGCTCCTTGGTTCTATTCTGAGTTACGTACTTTAAAGCAGGCATCTAGAAACCAGGAGAGAAAATGGAGCTCTACTAATGTTGAATAATTTTATTTAACTTGGAAAGATAGTTTGCTAACATATAAAAAAGCTCTCCGTAATGCTAGAACTTTATATTACTCATCTTTAATAGAGGAGAATAAAAATAATCCTAGGTTTCTGTTTAGTACTATTGCTAGACTAATTTAAAGTCCCTTTTCTGTTGAACCATGTAACCCTACAACTATAAGTAGTGATGACTTCACGAGATTCTTTATAAATAAACGTATTTCAATTAGAGAGAAAATTCAAA
>NC_056503.1:11287237-11289224 GCF_014905685.2 Nematolebias whitei
TCTCATCCATTGTGTCATCACCACAGCATTCCAATACATTTGTTAGTAGATATGATTGTGGCAACAGTCACATGGTGAGATCATCATTGATGATTAGCTTTTGAGCTTTGATCAAAGACATAAGATAAGATTGAACCTTATTGATCCTGCAGGGAATTGTTGTGCCAGAGTTTCAGTCCAAAAGATCAAACACAAGGAATCCCAGAGAATATAAAAACATCAACAGTTAAGTTCTATAAACGGGTCAGGTGCAGGCAGAAACATTAAAATGTTTATTGTGGTGCAGGATTAATTTTATTATCCTTTGTGCAGAAAGGGGGAGGAGTTTTGAGAGCCACAGGGAGGAAGGACTTGCTGTTGCGTTCTGTGGAGCACCTCGGTGGTCTCAGTCTACTGAAGGTGCTGCGTTGTAATCTGGTATGATTAACACTTACCTACTAGTTTGTCTGAAAATGTATGCACAGTTTTAATCATTGGTTCATTTCAAATCAACGTGCTGAAGTACAGCAGTGCTGCTTTAGTATTTACTGTATGTATCGTCTCCATATTGTGGTAGACTTCATGTATCTAAAGAATTTTAGTCAAGAAAAGTAATAACAGCAGGACACAATTTTTGGGTTTTAAGTCTAAGTCCAGAACAATGACTGAAAAACAGTAGGAAATGTGCATTTGAGAGGGTTGAATTGGAAAATGATTGATAGCAGTGTTTGTTTTCAGTGTTGACAGGCTCTCTGCGTGGTGAGCTAATGGTCACTCACCATACTAGTTGAGTCTGGTGGTAGGTTTGAACCTTTTTTCCTCGCCCCTGTCTTTTAATGCATTAATATGTTTTTCTGGAAGTTGGGTGTGAAGTTGCAGCAGATACTTTGATGCACTATTCGCCAGTACCGGTAGTTGTGTGTGTGTTTGTGTGTGTGAACAGCCTGTTGACATGAAATGTCTGGATGTATTTTAAGACCTACTTTACGACCTGATTTGTACGTTTAGTTCGAGTCTTTGTGTGAACCAAAGCACCTGTGCGTTGCTGTTGCCACATGCATTATTTTCTCTTCTGTCCCAATGTGTTCCTCCACCCTCTTGCTCACTCACACTTCCTGCCGCGTTACACTTTAAGACTAATGAGGCCTTGGTACAATATGAGACTTGCACAACATCCTCTCAAAGAACAGCTTGGGAGAGAGAGATACCGCTAGATGCTTTCTGTTTTTTGTTTTCTGTCAGAAAACAAAGGTCGACAGGTGTGTGTCATGTATATATATTTTTATTTTTCATCAATTTTTTTTGCCAGCTGTGTTGCACAAAATGTGGAGTACCTGTCTCGCAGTTTCATCTCTCAGTGCAGATTAAAGACGGGGAATGGTAAAGGCATGTGAATGGAAAGTACCACAGCGGGAAATGTGATGGACCAAGAGGTAAGAGCGGCCCACTGGAATTCTCTTCTCGCTGCGCAGCAGGCCGAGACCTGCCAAGGAATGCAGGAAAAGCAGCAGGAGAGTCAGATGAAATGAGCAAAAACATGGCAGAGAATGTACAGTGAACAGTGTAACAGTATCAAAGATAGATCTGCATTCTTCTAGAGCCCATGTGGCCACGGACACTTGGGTAGAGGCAAAATACCTACATTAAACTAATGGGCAAACGTCAAAACGGTTTAAAGTTTGACAGCTTCCTCCTATTATCTAATGACAAATTAAAATGTTAAATAATGCCTAACAAATTAACATTTATTGCAGATTGTGTTAAAGTTGGGAAAAATAAAAACTTTATGGCACACTGAAATAGACATTCTCGTAGGAAGTGCAGTTCCTCCAGGCTGCTGTGTGAGATGTGCTGTAACTGTACAGCATGTTTCAGCTCTGGTGTAAAGATGAGACATCGCTGACTTGTAAGTAACAGATGAACCGTGTGACGTTCTGCAGCTCATCTGTCAGGAAACAGACCCAGAATATAAGTGAGTAAACTCTGGTTTGAAGTCGAGAGTACGGCA
>NC_056503.1:11289324-11290436 GCF_014905685.2 Nematolebias whitei
ACTAACAAATGTATTGGAATGCTGTGGTGATGACACAATGGATGAGAAAACCCTGTTGTTAACTGTGCAAAAACAAATAAAAACTGAAGTAACGGTAGTTTGAGGCACAACATCCAAAATGTGTCCAGGATGGGAATTAATCAAATGTGGTGAAGTGGAGACAGGGGAAACCTTGTTTGTACACTGTGGCCTATAACCGGTACCTGGTGGTATGATGACCCTAATGACAAAAAAAAAAAGACTTTGTTCGGGACTGATGATTCAGTAGGTACCATCATTGTCTTTCCCAGATACTAAATACATTAAGATTGATGTACAGCCCTTTACTACCCATTTCACAATGGGGAATATACTGATTGTACTCAACTTATTTATCTGTAGTCTCCTAAAAGGATGAAGCTTTATGACCTTTTGTTATCCAGTATGAATTTTAACATTCTTTATGTTGAACGTCAGCTATTTCACTGCACAGTATCTTCAGTTTGAACAAGCTGCTATAGATGTTTATGTTTCATACTGGATAATAACCTCACGCTGCCGGTCACAACCTATGTGACCTATCGGATCATTAATGGGTTGCAGCAAAATTGAAAACCCTTTCTTTGCCTGCCATTTACCCTTTTTTCCAGAGAAGTTCTCCTGCGGCCTCCCATGTTCTGTACATCCAACCCGATCACGACCGTCTCGAAACACGTCAGGAAGCAACCATGCTCGGTTACAGTGCCACCACAACAACAAGCCACCACGAATTTGTACTTTAGCTAAGGTTTTAAAAACAATGGCAACTCAATTCAAGAAGTATTTGGATTTCATTTTTTGTAACATTATATCAACCCATCAATCTGGTTTCAGGAAACAACGCAGAACAACTACTGCTTCAGTGAGGTCTGTAATGATGAAGCCATGGATGCTAATGATTACTATGCTGCATTTTACTTAGACACGTCTAAAGCATTTGATACTGTAGGTCATCGGTGCCCAATACGTTGATAGCAATCTACCAGTTGTTTGCAAAGGTAGTATAGGTAGATTGTATAGCATAAAAAAATAATTAATCCTCGCTATGAAATTTGTCACTTGATTGACGTACAGGGCAGCCAGTCTGAGACCTG
>NC_056503.1:11290536-11296222 GCF_014905685.2 Nematolebias whitei
GCAGCTTAAATTGTTTACATGACTGAAGTTTACATATTTGCATTTTAAAGCTTCTCATTGGAACATGTAGTCCAAAGAGTTATTAATGTGAATATGGAGAAAAAGAGAGCCATATTGAGGTAAAAACAACAAACTATCAACAAGAGCTTGTTTGGTACAACAGGAAAAATAAATAAAATGATAGATTTCATTTAATTTTTTTTTTTTAAATAAATAGATGTGCTCCCAGAATTATAAATAGAAAAACAAACCAATACAAGAGTCTAAGGTAGCAGGTCTTGTACAGTAATCTAGGATCTATTAACTGGTTATTTTATTATTAAATTAAATAAAAGCTGTATTTATCCTTTTCATCCAGTCTGATCTGTGGTGTCCTGCAGGTCACGTGTCAAACACAACGGAAGGCATCCTTGTCTTGGGTTGAGAAAACATTACAAAAAATAAAACAAAAACCGAGGTGTGTTTGCTTCAAATCATTTGACCTAAACTTGATACAAACTAAAAAGTCATACAGACATCTTTCAACGTCAAAAAATCTAAATTAATAAAATGTGAAACACCCCATTCCTCTCAACTAGCTGGGTGTTGATGGTACTTGATGGCTGGGATATTTAATTAACACACAAAAGGCCTGCCACAACCCAACATTTCAAAGCGCTGATTATTTAACAAAACTGCTTGCCATACCTGAGGACTTTTCCACACAGCTGATTTCAACAATACCTTGACAAACAGCGTGTTCGTTTGAACCTGCTGCTCATACTTTGTTAAATATGGAGTTATTAGACAACATCGTGCCCTGCTCACTTTTATTGTGGCTGTTAGCAAATAGCAGCTAAATACATCGTGTGCTACCGATGCCCAACATACTCACTGTGAGCACCAAAACTCCAACTACAGTAACCGTTCACAAACTTCTTTTCTTAGCAAGCTAAAGTCAAATTGGTTGCTGTTTGAAATGAATAAACACCTTTGTAAACGTAAATGTTTAAAAAATATACACCTGAAATGCTACATCCACTACTTTGACTCAGAAACAACGTGGCAACTTAAAATTGTATTTCCAAAATATTCTAAACCAAATTCTGTTGGAACAAGACTTCAGGCAGATGGAGCCAAAGTAAACAGGGTACAAAGTGCAACCTGCTGAGTACTGTAGTAAAAAAAACAACTGCTAAGTACAAGTTGGGGTACAAAGTGGTGAAAATACAACTTAACCAGCCTCCAGACATACGGCAGAGTGAATGAAAGACATCAGTAAACAAGTGGCACGCCTTTGTTATAACCCGAGGGATCTGAACAGTGAATGTTTGTAGTTTTTTGTTGTTGTTGTTGTTGTTTGTTTCTTGACCGAGGCAGCGCAGAGTGGCAGATCCTGACAAGTGCTGGGATGTTATCCACCTTCAGGAGCAGTGACGGAGCCAGGGAGTGGCCAAAGGTGGCCTTGGCCCCCAGAGATCAATCTTTGGCCACAATCTGCAGGTATACAGAGTATACCCACTCGAAAAGCTTTAAAATGTCAGTATACCCACAAAAGTGCCCAGTGACACATGACATGACATTAGACACGTGTCTTTTATATGTTAAACACTTCCGTAACAATCTATCCGTATGCAGCACTTGTTTATTACATGCGCTTATCCAACTAATTATTGTATAATTCTGTACTTGCTACTTAAAACTTGAACATGTTTTGCGTTGATACTGTTTTATAAATTATATAACATGTTTTTAATACAAAGTCAACTGTTGAACAAAGTTTGTTGTACATTTATTGAAATATAAGCATCAGAGAAATTTGGAAATGTGCTTAAAAATCAAAATAAAATTGACAATACATTGTACTAATCGGTGTACTTTGGTTTCTAAGCACAGTACACCCACTCCAAGAATGTAGACTACACCACTGATTTGAAGTAATCACAGTCACAACATTCATGTTCAGGCTGCTGTTTAATAAACCACATTATTTGACATTATTAGTGGCTTGCATATATCTTAGATCTTTGAGCGTATTGTTTAGCATGCAGTATATCTTAGTGTACTGTATATCTTAGATCCTACTGTTTCTTTTTATACTTTTGTTACTTTGGGATGTAACTTGAGTACACAATTTCGTTCCACCTCATGTGCCACATGTGATGCGAATGACAATAAAGATACTTGAACTTTTTGCTCTACGACGGGGGAAAAATAAATCAATAAAAATAAAAACAGCAAACACGGTGGGGGCAGTGTGATGGTATGGGCCTGCATGAGTGGCTCTCATGTGATGAAGTCAGCGGAGTGAAATGTGACGTTTAAACACATTTTCTAATTCAATTTCCAGGAAAAATTCAATTCAGATTTTTTTTTTTTAAAGTGCTAATGGATTCTAATGGTTTTAAAAGTTAATTATCTGATGGTTCTCAAGGTTAAAAAAAAAACTACTACACTAAAGTGACAAAACAGACCAACAGAGAACTTTCAGAACCACAGAGTTTATGTCCAAAGTGAAATCCATATGAAACATGTTCCAGGTGTAAACGCACGCACTTGTGAAGCTGACGCACCAGTTTGGAAAGACACGGAGGCCAAATCTTAAAAATAACCCCCAGTTCGTTTGTTTGACTGAAACTGTGCTCAAGGATCAGGCAAAACAGCGAGTGTTGCATAAAAAGCTGATGCATGTTAGTCTGTCAGGTTTCACATCCTCTTCAAGGGGTTCCTCAACAAGAAGAGCATCTACAGCTGAGCAGGACTCTGCTCACAAGGATCAAGAACAAACCGTGTCGTTCAGTCAGTGAACAGGTGGATCACCTCGGTGGATCACCTGGGTGGATCACCTCGGTGGATCGAACATGATCAGAGCTCTGAACAAACGCAGCTCAGACTAATCAGAATGAAAACACCCCCAAGAAAACTACTCGGAATAAACTGGATTTTCCAGATGGATCAGTTTAAACTGCGACTCTTCAACACATGGAAGTTTAAAAACTACTGAAACTTGTTGTTTCCTGACAGAACAGCTGTCCGACAGCGCGTCAGCTCCCAGTTCAGTAAAACGCACCTACCTCCGTCCACTCCCGGGTGGTGGTGCAGGAAAGTGATCCGGACACGCGAGAAGTTAGTGTCGCAGCTTGGCGTCCCCGCAGCCTCGCTCCGTGTGCGGGACTGTGCGTGTCGGCTCCACGACGGAGGAAGACTCTCAGGTGGACACGGAGCGGTGAGCTTCCTGTTTGTTTTCACAAGGTGAGCCTCCTCGAACCTCCTCCTCCTCCTCTGGTCCTCCTCCCCGCTTCCTCAGCTCCGCTGTCAAGCCCAGAAGCAAGCACGAGACCACTTCCGGTCAGCGCGGCAACAATAAAAGACCCGGGGTGACGTCACGCCGCTCGCTGTGTTTGATGCTGATGAATGAGAGAAGTCGCCGTGATTAATATGTCTGAGTCTAACAATGGGGTTAAATTATATAACTTGTCATTTTGTTCTTAGACAACTCCTGTGGCTTTATTATGTTTAATGTACCACGTTTCATTACAAACTTCAAAAACGAGCGGCTGATTATATTTTCCTGTGTACGCACAGCTCTTTCCATTTGTATGACGTCACCCCACCATGGCAAATGATAAATGGACAATAACACCTATGGCGCCAACCAGACTACTCAAAGTGCTTTAAAACACAACACGTCCACACACAGCTGCATCTGAACTAATCTGAGTAAATGGAGTCTAATTAATGCCACCGATGAGACACAAGTCACATGCAGTAAGGAGTTCAGTGTCTTGCCCAGAGGCACTTCAACATGTGACTGCATAGTGGCGGAATCAAACCTTTGACTCATTGGAGGACAGCTGCTCTAACCACTGAGCCACAAGATCCTGCACTTGCATTTCACAGACTGAGGATGTTTTATGATCTCAGATGTTAAAATGATTCATATTGTTTGCCATAAATGTTATACAGATAAAAACAATAGTCATAAGTAAAATACTCAGAATAAATGGTTATGATGCTGTTTGTGTCATCGCTGTGGGCTCGTCTGTTCGGCCTAACAATGGCTGTGAATGTTAAACAGCAACAGTGAGTCAGAAGCTCACGACACAGAGACAGTCGTCCTACCAAACCCTTATTTTATTGGTTTTTATAATAAATCCAGGCAATGAAGCAGCACTTGGGTTTTTGAACTTTGAACATCTGTATAGTTGTGTTTGCAGGCATCCATAACTGTGGCCTCTTCACATCTGTAAAGTTTTCAGGCAGGATGCAGAACAATTTTTGTATTAAAGTCAACAGTGACCCCTGATCTGAACTGAGCATCACTATAAACTGTTAATGACCCCTGCTGGCTTCAAGAACTAAACTCACCAACCGTGCAGTGAGTATGATTAAACTATGGGTGTGCAGAAATAAAAATGTCACCACTGAAAGGGTTATTACACAGAAATTATCCAGATTCTACGTTGATTATCTCCAATAAAAGACTAGAGTGTTCAGCTTCTAAAGAATATGTGTCAAACTCAAGGCCCGGGGGCCAAATGTGGCCCTCATTGACATCTTATCTGGCCCCCAAGATGATATTTTAAATGTAAAATACTTTTATTACTTTAATTTTTTCAGTCATCTTTGATCATGATGTCAAAGTGCAACAGAGAACATCAAATGAGACCAGTCAAACTCTTGTTGAGGAACCTGTGACCAAGAAAAGATGTTGGTATTTAACTTGAGTTAATGTAGGTTCTGAAACTGGCCCTTAGTTTGAAAAGTTTTAATTTTGGCCCCGTTTTGTAAGTGAGTTTGCCATCCTGCTCTGAAGGAAAACATATTTTTATAGTCTGCTTTAGTATGCAGGCTAACAGTGACTTCATTAAACTTTATTTTAAAATAATGAAACTGCGGGAGGCTTTTATTCTGAAAGTCACGCTTTGTTTTCTTGCGGATTTGCTCGGTCTGAACTCTTTTTAATGTATTCGAGTATTCGATGTATTCAACAAGGACTCAAAACACAGACCTAAACTTGTACTTGTACTTCAAGGAAAAACACACATAAATTTTAAATATTCAACCTCTTCATTTGTAAATCTGACTGTTTTGGGCTTAAACTGCATTTGGTGAAAGGAAAGCAACAACTTTCGTCAGCTGTACACCAAATTCATTATCAGACCATGAAAAAGTCTTAAAAACACCCCTTTTGAACAAAAGTGACTGAATTTCTGTATTTATATAAAGATAAGCAACTTTAAACAGAACAACTGGCAGCAAACCGCGAGCTTTGCTGCCATCTAGCGACCAAACTGAGTATAGCACCTTTCCTTTCAAACACCTTCTCACTATGACATCATGTCTGGCAGAAACACCAGTCAGTGAATTCAAAAAACGTTCAATACAAAAAAATAAATAAATATACAGCCACCGGTCAGTGAGTGTAAAATGCCCCCTCCCTCATGGCGTCTACTCAAACTGGTGCACATATTTGAGCCCAGACTGGTGTGCTGCTGCAGCACTGGTTCTGCAGTCGAAAACATGACCTTTATTTTCACAAAATGAAGGTGCAGGAATTTAAAAGCACTAATAAGACTCCATATAAAGACATATTAACATTTAAGGTTACAGTGGTGAAAATGGTAATTAACAGCAGTGGCTGAGCATGTCTTGAAGGGGAGCTTTTTGTGCAAAAGTTCTAGACTAAAATCATATGCTGTTGTGG
>NC_056503.1:11296322-11302722 GCF_014905685.2 Nematolebias whitei
AACTATTTTAATTTAGAGCATTCACTCATTTATAACTTAAAGATGGTATTAAAATATGTTGGTGAACTTGTCTGAATATTTTACCCGTGTGAAGCGGCAGTGAATCATGACATCAACCAAGCAAAACTTAAAGATGGACGTCCATCGCCTGCAGGAGTAAAAAGTTTGGTGAATTAAACAAGATGAAGTTGGGTCATATGCCCTTCACATGACCTTTTGAGAGTTGAGGGTTAAAAAACCTCCATAAAGTTCTCAATGTCAGAAATTTGCTGAACATAAGCTGGGCTCAAAGGCAGCAGACTAGGCCGTGCAGGTTGTGTCCAGCATGCTTCCATTACTGCCCCCCTGATTCAATTAAATGTACCCTAACTCGGTCCAAACCCACACTGTGTGTAATCTCATCACACACCATCAGCATGTAATAAAAAGCACATTGGACTTGAAAGGACACCCTATGCGAATGCGTATAATTACGGATATCAAAATATAATCATTTGTCTAATCGGGAGGCCTTGCCAAGAGGTATGTAATTGCTTGAAAGACGTACGGCTGAAATTGGATTGTGGCGTACGGGCTCTGACCTGGGACTTGGACTTGGCACGCACATGAAGGCTGGAGCAGGGACGGGCCTTAGGACAGCTTCCTGTTTCACATGCAGCCAGCGGGGAGACTTGCTCCCCAAACGTTTCTGTTTAATGGAAAGACTGGGTGACATTTTTACAGCCGAACACCCAACTGAGTCATGTGTTACGGCTCATTGTGTGAATGTTTATGAAGCATTCACTCTGTGATCCATTTCACTTCCGTACATTTATAGGTGGTAGTTTATAAACTATTTCAACAAATCATAAATCAAAACTTTCAGCTCTTTCAGGAGGATCCTGCTATGACTTTTGGTTTTGGTGCAACTTTGGATTTTTAAAATATTTTTCATTTTCTGCCATTTGTTCTCATAGAAAATGAATTGAGCTCATTTTACATCCTTTAAATCTTGAGATGTGTTTACAGCCGTTTACGGCTCCTTTCATACTTTGTTCTGCTTCAGCGTCCTTGTGCAAATTGCAACTTTTTAAGCTACTTTCAGCTAATTTCAGCTGTTTTGTGCTCCTTTCAGGTTCTTTCTCTTAACGTTCTACAACATTTTTGTGCTTCTTCTAACTTCTTTTTGCTAATTTCAGCTTATTTATGCAAGTTTCAGCATTTTCTACTAATCCAGCTGTTTTAAACTAATTTAAGCTTTTTCAGCTAATTCCACATTTTTGGCCCTCATTTCAACTTTTTTCAGTCTAATTCAGCAAAAATGTTCTCTCTCTACTTCCTTCTTAGTTTCACTTTCTTTCTGCCTTTTTAGCTACTTTTCAGCTGTTTTTGCTAATTTCAGCTTTTTTTCAGATAATTTCCACTTTTTGTTCATTTCTGCTTCTTTAAGCCTAACATGTTCTTTCTGTTTCTTATGCTAATTTAAGCTTGATCTACCTTTTCATTTAGTTTTTTTAGCATTGCTAGCTAATTTCAGCTGTTTTCAGATAAATTCAAGTTTATTTGTGGTAATTTCTGCTACTTTCAGCCTCATGTCAACTTCTTTCTACTAATTTCAGCTTGTTTTGCTCCTTTCAGCTTTTTTCTGCTAGTTTCAGCTTTTTCTGCTATTTCAGCTACTAGCTGTTTTTATGCAAATTTTAGCTTTTTCAGCCACAAATTAGCTTTTGCTATAATCGGGCACAGCACATCAAATGGTGACATTTATGTTTGAGTTTTGCATTGTTCCTTTTTAAATAAAGTTCATTCATTCAATTTTTTTAAAACTCATTTCAGCTCATTCCACTTCCTTCTCGTAGGTTAATCTTATTTCTGCTTTTTCGGCTACTTTTTAGATGTTTTTTTTTTTGCCGATTAAGTCTTGTTTTAGCTGATGTCCTGTTTTTTTTGCTCATTTCTGCTTATTTAAACCCCATTCATCAAATATGAGTTCTTTCTGCATTCTTCTGCTAATGTAGGCTTGTTCTCCATTTCAGCTCCATTTCAGCATGTTTTAGCTAAGTTCAGCTGTTGTTCAGAAAGTTCTTCTGCAATAAGCATCATTTTTGCAGGAAATGCAACTTGTGTAGTTAAAGCTCACGCCAGGTTGCAGAGTTCTGTCAGACCCTGCTGCAGAGCTGTGATCCTGCAGGACTCCGTCAGAGCACGGAGCTGATGGTTTACATAAACTCCATGTTTGACATTCATTTCCCGATGAGTTTGCATTTCTGTTACTGTTAATTAGCGTGCATGTGTCCCACTGTCTCCCTGAGGTGGGGGTTAAGGTCTGACCACGAGGTCGAGCAGCTTTAACAGTGTGAGGAGAACAGGTGCCGGGCCCTTACTGATCCCAGCGGGAGCCGCCTCCATCTTTGATTAATTGGCCCGCTAACAGTGAAGAGTTATCCTAACAGCCTCTTGTTGCCGACCCGAGCGGAAGTTTTTAAGAGGGCCGGAGAGAGGAAGAGGGGCCTTTAAAAATAGACTCCATCAGTGCAGGATGGGAAAAGTCCGGCCATTTAAATCCCGACAAAGCAATTTCTGCCTCATAATCAAGAGAGAGGAAGCATTTTATCCCCCCCACACACACCCCCCCACAGTTTGAGCAGGCGGGTTGCGTGGCGTCCAACCCATGTTGGACAAGTTGACTGTGTTTGTTTGTTCAGACAGACTCACTGGATCAAACAGTCCACGCTCAGTACTGCTCTGTGATCAGTCGTAACGAGTTCATTAACAGGTTATAAACATGGTATAAAGCACTAATAAGCTTTTAGAAAACATGTTGACTAGATCCACGTCTGTACTTTTATTTATTCAGTTTAGCTTTTTATTAATAACCGTATGACTCTATTTGCCAAAACAAGCTGCATCTAAATGCTTTTCTGAATGTTGGGCCTTTACAGTCTAACCCTATGAGCACAGAACGGCTGAACGTTGGTGCACTATCGTCAACAACCGAGTCTGTTTTAACGCACATCGGCTTTTTATTGTTTTATTTATTAGCATTCACAGCTCAACCAGTACAGCATGAATATATAAATGTACCCTTACTGTAAAAGAACAATAGTTCACTATTTGACAAGACAAGACCCGACGTTTCATTGAACACATAATAACCACTTATTGATGTTAGATTATTTATTAGCTGCTACTGAGAGATTATTAAAGGCAGCGTCATTTGGTCACTTTATGGCAAACGTAAGTGCGTAATGTCCTTTTCATTTAATTATTTATTAATGCTTTATTAAGGGTTTCAGATTTTTTTTATCTGCATCATTACATTTTAATTTGTGTTTTATGAAGTTTACCTTATTGTAAAGGAGTTCTGATAAATATACACTCATCATTTGGCATTAAAGGAATCCATATGATCCTTATTTACACGTTGCACGTTACAGCTTGTCAGTAATTTATTGTGTTCACAAATTAATTACTAACTGCAGCACTGGCTTTTATTATGTTTCCCCATTTTATAGAGTAATATTAAAAAGGTTGACACTGCAGGGTTATTCAACTGGTGGCCCAGTGGCTGAATCAGGCCCACAGGTGAGCTCAGTTCGGCCCACCACTGGGTTCAGTTTGAAATAAAACTAGATTTTAAATCATAAAACTTAATGACAACAACTGCTGGATGTCTGTCCCCTGAGCAGTTTAGATGAGCAGTCCTGCGAGGTGTGAATGAATGACTGAGGGGGATGCTACAGGTACAGTCAAACTGTAAAATAACCCCATCAATACTTTATTATATGACTAATTAATACCATACAATCGGTAAATAACTCTGAGATTGAACTGGCATGGCCACAAGTAGTTAATGATCTTATTATTAGTAATAATAATGATGTATTTACTGTATTTAGTGTAGAAAGTGCAACATTTTTCTGTCAGGTCGTCTGGACAGTTTCTTTTTTTGTGCTGAAACGTTTCGCCTTCGATCCGGAAGTTGTGTGTTTCCTTGACTGATGAAGCCTTCTGGATCGAAAGTGAAATGTTTCAGCACAAAAAAAAAAAAAAAGAAGAAAGTGTCCAGATGACCTGACTGAAAAATGTTGGATTGTATACCTGGATTATTGAGCCTGGACTTTGTTGTTAGTGTAGAAAGGGTTTGAATGAGCTCATGGATTAATGGTGTCACGACTCAGCCATGAAAGTATGATTGTGAAAATGTTGCAGAGTGTTAGTCTTCTATAAATTAAAGACAACAATCATATTTAAGTTCTGACGTCGGTGCCAGCCTCATCGCACACAGGCCTGATGTAATGTGATTCTGAAACGCAGGTATGCGCTCCGTGTAAACAAAGCACTACAACAACGGATTTAACTTTATTTATTTAATTTAAGGGTTCATTAACCCTTGATATGAGTAATAATTGTGTGGATATCGTCTCCTATTTTAAGATGTTATAATTGATCATTCTTTATGACTTTGTAACGAGCACCTTTAAAGCACATTAACTGCTTATTGAAGGTTTATTAAGTGTTTACAGCTTTTAAACTCTGTATAATTATGAGGTTACGGAGTGGTTCCAACTTTGTTTATAGTGATGTAATGATTTCTGAGCTGAATGTTCATTTGGTGCCATCTGAGTGGCCTGCTGAAAGGTCAAAGGTCACGGTTCCTCCTGCGTGACGCTGCAGTTTATTTGCAGACACACGTGATGAACCTTCTGCGGCCTCAGAGCTCCGCTCGTTGTCGTTTATAAACCGTACCAGCACACGGCTTATTAAAGAATCTCTACAGGTCAGCTATTGTTTCATGGGGGGGGGGGGGGTCATTAAGATAGGAATCAGCAGGCAGGGAAAACATCACGTAGATCTGGAGACTTGGAGATTCACCAGAGGACAAGATCAGAACATAAACAGAACCCAAATAGGCCCAGAGGAGCTCCGAATAGGACTTTTCCTTCTCCCAAGAAAAAAATAAAAAATATGGAGGAGAAAGAAAAAAAAACTTGTGCAGTTTTGAACAATTGCCGGATTTTCTCCGAATCAAATCTCTGCATATTTTCCTGTTTGGGGCAGCTGTGCACCAAACAGTGGTGACCCCCCACTCTGCTGCTCGGTGGCCCCGGGGTGACGCGCGCCGCGCCGAGCTGCTCAGAGTGAGGCCTCCAGGAGGCCTGGAGCATGCAGGGGCCGCTGTGTGTGTGTGTGGGGGGGGGGGGGGGGGGTGACCTCATTCGTCTTGATTCCAATCTGTCATGTGTGAGAGCCCAACAAAGGACACAATCACGGTTATTCAGAGAGCGCGCTGCGGAAAGGACGTGCACAAACAAAGCGGCCGCGCGCACAAACCTCTTCACCTTTCAGAGAAATCATGGAGGACTGAGTGAAATATATTCACCTGGGGGGGGGGGGGGGGGGGCTGTCAACATGATGGTGTCAGTCCCTGCTGGGCCACTAACCCACAACGTGCACGCGACAAAATGTCACTTTATGAATAAATAACGTTTGAAAACATCCATCCATGTTCTGTGTCTGAGCTCATGGTGGCTAATGTCACTGATGGATTATTTTATTTAAAATAATAATAATAATAATATCTGATAATCTCTTCGGTTTTTATAATTAAATAAAAGTCAAGTGAAAGTGATTTTAATAAAATATGATGGTCCATCATGAAGAGCAAGGTACTCTCAGGCTGTGTGTGTGTGCACGTGTGTCACATCTGAGCTGCCTCCACTCGCGCGCTGCTCAGAGAATTTAAGGCCTTAAAATATAAAATAAATAAATTTCACGTGTCAACAAACAGGCTGAAAGCAGAGAGAGCATCTATTTTATTTTATGTGTTTATTGTAAAATAATTACATCTCACCAATTAATGGCACAAATAATCTCCAAACTCTGCGGATTACAGAGATTTTAGGATTATTTCTTCTGTTTGTTGATTTCTGAGTTTGCAGTTTTCCCGCCTTCCAAACGCGCGCGCTTGTTTCTGGGTTGTTTACAAAAACATGCGCGTGAGGAGGGACACAGGCCAGGGATGATTTATTTATTTATTTACTAATAAACACGAACCAGGAGCCTCTCTGAAGTTTTTCCGAGAACTTCAGAAATATTTTTGTTTGTTTGTTTGTTTGTTTTTTCAGAACCTGAAGAAGCTTAGGTCAGAACCCCAGAAAAAAATCACGTGTTTCATGTTTACGGTTTGAGGGAGGAGCATTTGTAAACAAAAACTAACAAGATCAAACTTTTATTTGTTTATTTTTCTTCATGTTTTTATTTTACATGTTTATCTAAACAACATGTTTAGATGTTTGTGACAAACGAAGCGCGTGTACCTCGGTCCAGTGATGCTCAAAACGTCACGCGTGCGTGTGTGTGATTGGGGGGGGGAATCAATGTTTGATCGCTGCAGAGGTGAGCGCGCGCACCGTCCTCG
>NC_056503.1:11302822-11305719 GCF_014905685.2 Nematolebias whitei
TTATCAACAAAAACATAAAATTGAAAATAGATTTCAAATTTGTAGCACTGAAATAAAAACGTTATTTTTAAATAATAATTATAATGAAATAATAATAAAAGCAATAATATTAATAATAATAATGGTTTGTATCAATCATCCAGGTAAATAAATACAAAAATAAAAAGGTTCAATCAAATCATCTGGACAAGTAAAATGAAACAAACAAACAAACAAACAAACAAAAACACCAACTTGTCCAGATGACATGATTTAAGCTATTTTAAAATAATAATAATAATAATAATAATAATAATAATAATAATAATAATAATAATAATAATAATAGACAAATTAGTGAATATGTTTAGTTTATCACATGATGAGAATTTGTTAAAAATAAATTTGGAATGAACACAAAGAAAGCATCTCCACTATGTCAATTAAACATTTTTTTAGAAGAAGGGCAGATAAATTATTAAAATAAATTTAAGAAACAAAGTTCACGAATCATTTAAAAAGACAAAAACTCTGTCTTGTAATTATTTTACATTATTATTATTACTGCTAAAAAAAATCAAACTATTTGTCTTCAGTCAGAGCAGAACAATTCATGAAATATTTAAAAAGTCATATTTAAATAAATCTGATCATGAAGAATAAAAAGAATGAATTAACACAATTTATTATTAATAATATGAATTTGTTTTTCTCTAAAGGCACGAGTTGTTCATGACAAATATTACAATTTCAATTATAGCTACATTATTATTATTATTGAAATAGGTTAAACTTGAGTGAATTACAGGCAGCGCAGGGAACAGTTCCCGGACTCGAGCTCCAACTTTTACCTAAATCTACAAACGAGCTCGATATTTTCATGTTTTAAAAACGCAGCACGGATTTATAAATGTGCCCCCCCCCCCCCCCCCCCCCCCGGACAGTCTGTGCGTTTCCACCAATTTAAAACATCAAAGAGATAATTCACGGCAGGGAGTTACTTTAAGAAATACAAGTTTATTAGGAAATTGACAAACCTATAAAAAGGGCAAAGTGCTAATGAAATGAAGCCCCGACATGAAGGAAACAGCTGATCACATCCAAATATTCAAATATCAATAATTATCAGTTTGGCTGCAGGAGTCTGAAAAGTCATGAAGTGTGAACAGAAACCAGGACGCGCTCGGGTCAGTCAGAACTTCTTCAGTCCTAATTTGATTAGGAACACTTTGGATGAGCCGTGCGTAAAGGCGAGCTTTTTACGCATGCCTAAAGAGAGTGGAGCAGCGCGTGCACGTCTCCCTGCAGCAACAGGCTGGAGGCTTCAGCTTCACGCACACGAAATGGCTCCCAGAGCGGAGACTCCTTTAGCTCCCGTTTCCATTTAGTTTCCAACCCCCCCCCACACTTTAAAATACTGCTGGTTCTGTGGAGACCACAGGAATCAATTCAGTCTTCAAGTTGTTGTTGTTTACAGTTTTCTATAAAGAGCAGTTTGAGTTTAAATATCAATCCTCGTGTGTAAGGCCGAGTGTTTGCTCTCGTGCTCCCAGTAGGAGCAGTGCATCATGGACAGCTCCGGGGGCTGGCGCGAGCACGCGAACTGCAGGCCCGCTCCGTTGCTGGAGGAGACCGGCGGAGGCGCCGCCGTGGCGGGGCTCAGCTGCTGCGCGTGGTGGTGGGAGTGCGCGGGGTGGTGGTGGTGGTGGCTCATGCCGTTGTAAGAGTTCACCATGCCGGGCAGCGCCATGCTCTGCACGCGCGAGTACGGGTTGTAGGAGGCGGCGGCCGTGAGCCCCTTCACGTTCACCGGGCTCACGTTCCCGCCGGCCATCTGGCACGACGTGTAGGACATGGGGGCCGGCGGCTGGCCCAGGGGCCACGAGTTGTTCATGAAGCTGGACTGCAGGTACTTGGGCGGGCTCAGGTACCCGTAGCCGTCCCCCCCGAACAGGGCCTTCCCGGGCTGGAAGTGTGTGGGCGGGGGTCTGAAGGGGCGCTTCATCCTGCGCCTCCTCCTGTAGTTGCCCTTCTCGAACATGTCCTCGCAGGCCGGGTCCAGGGTCCAGTAGTTGCCCTTCCGCTCGCCGCCCCCCTCGCGCGGCACCTTGATGAAGCACTCGTTGAGGCTCAGGTTGTGCCGGATGCTGTTCTGCCAGCCCTTCTTGTTCTTCTCGTAGAAGGGGAACTTGCTGATGATGTACTGGTAGATGCCGGACAGCGTGAGCCGCTTCTCCGAGCTCTCCCGGATCGCCATGGCGATCAGAGCCACGTACGAGTAGGGGGGGCTTCTGGGACGGGTCCGGCTTCTCCGTGACTTTCACCTGGACCGGCTCCTCTTTGGGCCGCTCCTTGTCCTTGCTGGTGTTGGTGTCATGGATCATCAAGGCCATCTGGTCCTCCTCGGGGCTTTGGTAAGTGGCCATCATCGCGCGCAGCCAAAAACCCAAAACAAGAATCCACGGCGGCGGCTGGAGGTGCCAGACTCGTGGTTGGATGAGCTCAGCGCTCCTCGCAGGACGCGCCTCGATGTGGAGGCTCGCAGGAAATAAATCTTATTTTGTTTTTAATGTTTTATATATTTGAGCACCAGATCTGCCTCTTTCTTCTGCTAGAGTATTTCTAAACGGCTTCCAGAGGCGCAGCGCAGGTCGTGGCTGAGAGTCAGTAAGCCCCGCCCTCTTTCTGTCTGTCTTTCTGTCTCTGTCTGTCTGTCTGTCTGTCTCTGTCTGTCTCTCTGTCTGTCTGAACTGCTTGTTGAGTTAATTTTTGTGTTTCACACCATACTGATACATTTAAACCTATTTTTAGACATAGGCTAAAATGTCTATATATCTATATATATATAGATATATATAGATATATATAGATATAGATAGATAGATAGATAGATAGATAGATAGATAGATAGATAGATA
>NC_056503.1:11305729-11317184 GCF_014905685.2 Nematolebias whitei
ATAGATAGATAGATAGATAGATAGATAGATAGATAGATAGATAGATAGATAGATAGATAGATAGATAGACTTAGTCTGATTTTTTTCAGCAACAACAGAGAAAAATTAAACGCAAAATAATAATAATTAAAAAAAGATCACCAATGTCCCAGAGATGGATGACTAATTACAAGTTAAAAACGGTTTAATGGACCAAAAAGACCTAAAATGTACAAATATGACTTTAGGTACACCAAAGAATTACAATTAGGATGTCCCTGTGATGGAATGGACACCTGTCCAGGGTGTCCCTCGACTCTCACACAGTGACTGCTGGACACCAGTGACCCCCACTACCCACAAAGGAAGACGCGGGTAAAGATAATGGATGGATGGATGGATGGATTGATGGATTGATGGATTGATGGATGGATGGATGTCTTTATGTTGTACTCTGACTGTGAGATGAAACACTTTATTCCACAACGTGAGCTTCAACCAACACAAAGTTCTAATTCCATTTCTCACGTGACTCATGTGTTGTTTTGACCTCAGCCTCATCATGTTTGCTCCACATCTTCACTGCACCTCACGTGTCGTTAGGATGAGCTCCTTCATCAGAGAACAGCTTCTCTTTGTCCATGATTTAAACACAAATTGCTCTAAAAATAAAAAAAAAAGAAATAAACTTGGAACAGTCAGTTGATGATTTTTTTTCTTCATTCATGTTCATAATTGCATAAATGTGTTTTTTTGTACTTAAATGTTAATACAATTGTTTGTTTTGGTTCGTGTCGCCCTCTTGACCAGGAAAGACAAAAACTAGATTTATCAGAGGGACTTAAAACAATAGAACATTAATAAAAGAAATAAAATTCAAATCTACTTTCTGCCTCTTTAAGACAAATCCAGCCACGTTTGAAACGTCTCTGTGTGTTTGCAGCTCTTCGTGTGGAAAACCTGCAGCTTAATTAGGTGACTACAGAGACGTATCTATTTCTGAGGGCCACCCATGGGGGTCCCCTTGGCTTTGTGGGAGTGTGTGTGTGTGTGTGTGGGGTGGGGGGGGGTGCAGGTGGAGCAGCCCTGGCCTGTGTGTCATCACCCTGCAGCCAGACTGCAGCAGCTGAGAGCTGACCATCTCTCATCATCTTATTTATCACAGACTCCCAGTTTTGTCCCCCCCCCCACCACCACCACCACTGTTCAGGAGAGCAGTTCCACATCTTCTCAACACGCTCATTAATGCCTCTGTTTAGTATCTGGTCTGGTTAAGACACGACTTCATTCAATATGTTCAGCTAATGACTCCATCCATCAAATCAGCCACTCATACAACAGATACATGAAACTCAGAAACTGTGTTTTATTGTAAAATAAAAAGTAAATAACTCCTACAAATATTTACAGTTTGATATAGCACATTTATTTTTTAGTTTAACATGAATCCATCGCTGTGGAGATATGATGTTTAGTTATATTTCTTTTTTTTATTTAATAGTTTATTGTTTGTCATATGCAGTTAAAGTCAACAGTACAATAAATGTTCAGGATGAGAAGAACTGTTTCAACTCACTAAAAAAAAAAAAAAATCAAGAAATTTTAGAGCATACAATAAAAGTACAAAATAATGAACCAAAAGTGAAAAAGAAATAGAAATATATTATTTACAAGGTCCAAAAGAAATGTATAGTAAACAACATGGCAGATCTTTTCACCCATTAATAAAAGAAAATAAAAATTTAAGGAGACTTGCGACCCCAGTGTTGCTGGTTAAACTGCAAAAAGCAAAAAGTTTGGATGAAAAATATTAAAATGTAATGTTTTTCATCCATTTACAGTTTTTTATTTATTTTATATTTTGCCTTTTAATAACAGTTAAACCGAAATAGTGACAATACAATTAAATAGATTTCAGTAAGTCTTCTTCAGACCCTTCACGTGCTGTTTAAAGACTCAGTGGGTTCAGTTTCAGGAAACAAAAATTTCTGGTTTGCAACTTTTTATTTATTCATTTATTTGTATTTCTGCTCGTCACAGAAACAACAACCACGAGAGCCTGACATGGCAAACCCAACACAACTGTTGTGTTATCAGTGACAAACATGTTTGAATACTTTGGAAAAAGTAATGTTAATTTTATTTTTTAAAATTAGTGCAGGGGAATATAATATAATTTGTCCCACAGCACAGACGAATACACAAGATAAAATAAAATGAAGAAACAACGAAATAGCGCACATAATTACCCAAAAAATAAAATAAAGGTTTAAACAAAATAAATAAATAAAAAACAGGAGTATCTCAGGAAAATATTCACCTTGATTTCTGAGTTAATCCACTTTGGCCTTCACGTTTCATCCCCAAAACAAAAGAAAATAAAAATAAAAAACGCATCATTTTAAGAATACAAATGAGTCTAAAGTTTAGTTTCAGAACGGAAAATGGCTGAAAAGTAAAGGTGACGGGATTATAAAATAAAACAAAATAAAAAAAATGTGTTGGATCCAGAAAAGGCAGAAGTTTGATGGCTATGACGTCACCCTCAGAGCAGCTGCTGCACGTGACTCTCAGCTACTACCACGCCGTCTGTGAACAGTGCGAGTTGCGTGTTTCAGATTTATTCTGACTGGTTTCTACCTGCCCGGCTTGCGGCTGCCGCACGCACGCGCGCGCGCGTTACGTCACAACAAAGCTGTAAACAGGCATCTGGACAATCCGTAAACAAAACAAGTGAGAGTGAAACTTGAAGTGCGGAGAGGCCGCGGAGGAATTTTCATCTGAAAGTTCCGCCTGTTTCCTCAGACAGACCTTGAGCAACAAACACGGGTCAAACTTTCATCTACCTCTAATTTCATTGTTACTTTTATTTATGCGCTCAGTTTGGCCCCTTCTTCTTCTACTCTAATTAAAGTAGTAGAAGAAGAACGCATTTAAACACAGATGCTTAAAGTAATTAAACACTGACTTCTACGGTTTTTGTCTCATTCAGTTTTCTTTCTTTAAGTTTTAGATTTTATTGAAATAAACAGAATGACGCACAACCCGCTGCACACTTCTCCCTGCACCATGTCAGATCACTTGGTGCTGGCGGCCATGATGGCGCTCGTGAACACATCAGTGCGTGTTTTCTTCGTCCACAACATTCTCTGAAGACTTCTCGCATGCACGCGCCTCTCAAAATATAACTACACTATAAATGACTTTTCTCATCATGGGCCATAAACGTGAGAGTCTTTGATCAAGTCTTAACATTTTAAATCATTTCGTTAAGACGCGCGTGTTCTTCTTAAAATGCATGTTTTAAACGTGCAGGCCTGACAGCAGAGCTGTGAAACCATCACGGACTAAATGTCATTGGAAACAGTGAATTCCTGCTCTCGCGCACTTCCTGCCCCCCCACATTAGGATGTTTATGATTGCGCGTGCGGGTGGAATGCGGCGGACGGAACCGATGGGTCAGGTCGGGTCCAGAGAACACCCACCCGGACTGAGCCAGGAAGGCAGCAATCAGGGGTCAGACTATTATTATTATTATTATTATTATTATTATTATTATTATTGTTGTTGTTGTTGTTGTTGTTGTTGTTGTTGTTGTTGTTATATTATGTGTAATAGCCACATAAAACACATTGTAACTTATGTGCATTTAACATGAAAAGTCACTTAATATTTATGACAACAATAATAATAATAATAATAATAATAATAAATATAAAGTTAAGGCTTTCTTTAGTTCATACAAATGAAAAATAATAAATAATGTTTTCTTTTATTTCTTTATATATATATATATATATATATATATATATATATATATATATATATAATTCAGTTAATTTTATTTGTATAGCGCCAAGTCACAAGAGAAGCAGGGCACTGAATAAAAACATTCACATACATTATAAATGCCAGTTAGTAAAGTTATCCATCATCATCATCAAAGTTATCTATTTTCTTCTGAAATAAGTAAAATACACGTCTCTGTTTAGAATCAAAAGCAAAATAAATGATAATTTCTTGTTTGTTTGTTTTTTTCCAGAGGAAGTTCGACTTGTGGTATTTAGGCAATTACAGCCATCAACTTTAAGTTATTTGTTCTTGCTTTAATTGTTTTCAGAAAATATTGTATATGCTGAAATAAAAAGCATATAGCCAATCTTGATTATTGATCATTGTGATCATTCCAAGTTCTCACTTAATGCCTTTAAGTTATTTGAATCACTTTGGTAAAGCTGCTGTTTTGAATGTGCTTTATAAATCAATTAAACGTGACTATTTTCAGCATTTTGTCTGTGATTAATATCTGCACATGCATCTGTTTTACTCAGTATTTATTTGCATTGACACAATTTTCTGAATAAACACTGAGGGAGTCATTTAAGAAATCTTAGGGGGGGGAAAGCTAAACAAGGACACATCATTACAATGTGTCTTTGCAGCTTCACAGTGCTGTTTAGTTTTTTAATGTCAGTAATGCTTTTTATTTTTAGAGTCATTACTCAAAGAAGAAAACAGTAAAGACATTAAAAACTGATATGATTGTGTTCGGCTGAACTTCTCGTTTTCTCAGTTGGATCTCACCCGCTCAGTTTCTGCTCCGTTTGCATTCGGCTCGCCTGCATGATCAAACATCAACAGCACATTGCAGCCCCTCAGTGGAATCCTTATGAGGAAAGAGATGGAGCGCGGGAGGGGTGGAAGGAGGTGGAGGGGAAGGAGAAGGATGTACCCCGAGCCCTCATGCCGCGTCCCAAACATGGCCGTCCTCAGAAAGACAAGAGTGCGACAGCAGCAATGCACTGACCAGTAGATCTCCTTTCCATCCCTGCATGCCCCCCCCCCCCCCCACACACACACACACTCGCATTTACAAAAAGTGTGTCTCATTACCTCAATTGGTGGTGTGAGGGACACTTCCTCACTTTGTGCACTGCATCCCCTCTTCTTCCAACATTCAGATCATTGTGTGAGCGTGCACGCCATCCCATCCTCCTTCCATTGCCTTTATTAGCTCCACTACATGTTTTTTTTCCTTCTCAGTGACCCAGTCTGTTTACATTTGTATTAGCTCCTGGAAGCCTGAAAGAAGTTTCATGGCCTTACACACACTTACATTCACACAACCCTTGGCAAAGTAAGAGTGTGCTTCCAACAGAACGACTTCACAATGATCCTGAGACCAGAGCCAAGTTTTTGTAAATGGGTAAAAACAAGGTGAACATTTTTGGAAATAATAAAAATACGCTGTTGTTTGAGCGTTCAGCCCCAAAATGTTCACATTCACAACCAAAATTCAGTTCAAGTGACAGTTGTCTTCAGCACCCTCCAAATTAGACTCGAGTTATAAGAGCAGCGAAGGAAGCGTTGAGGCAGAGACGGCGAACGAGAGAGAGTGGAAGTAGAGGACAGAGGTGTAACCTTCACAAGAGGTGCTGCAGCCTCCTGCCAACAAGGTTCTCTTTAAGATTGTTCTGAACTCCTGCCAGAGCCGAAATGATTAACCGGAGCAGAAAAGTGTGTTTGTAACGTGTTCGAGCTGAGGGAGAACGTCTCAGTCAACGTGCATCTCAATCAGCTTCATGCATGGAGAAAACAGAGTCAAATCTGGATCGTCTGTGTGAAAATAGAAGTTCTGGACGGAAAAGGACAGGGAACAGTTCAAAGTCACAACAGGCGGCCATTTCCCTCCTCGCTTTACCAACTTCCCAAAATCTCAAAGGTCAAACTGTAGAACCAACTCACTGGAACAAAACTCCCCTTTTGCCGTCCTGAAAGTGACCTCAAACCTCTTTTGTTCATCTTCATCCTGGCGGGGGGGGGGTTCAGATTTCAGCCCAAATCAAAACAAGTCACTTGGTTAGTGGTAATTACACAGGTAGCCTATCTCGATGGGCAAACAAACATGGCCGCCAGCTGACGCCATGAAGACAGATCAAAGTCTGGGCCTGACAAACGGCTACTGGACACATTTCAGACTACGCCTTGTTATAGTGTCTCCTGCATGTGACTGAGGTAAGAACGAGTTTATGTGAATCGTTTTCACCTGTTCCCTTGACATGTTGACTCTGACAATGGTGAGGAGTCACAGGTAAGCACAGTGACCTTTGGGCAGCAGAGATGTTCTACTTCCACATGTGGAGGAACGTCACTGGGCAAGGTAGAGGTGGTTTCTGCCAACGTGACTCCCGTCTATTATTGTCCCTTGTTCCTTTTGTGTCACATGAACTTTGTAAACCTCAGGAACACGTTTAGCTCACACAGCCAACATTTTAGAACGGTTTCCCACGGTCAAAGCACATCACGTCAGTCATGCATGTCATGCAAAACGAACACAGCTTTTAAAGAGAGAAACTGGACCGATTCCTCAACGCAACGGTTGGTAATGTACAAGTACTTCTGCTCTTTCTGTTTCTCTTTTTTCCCTGCCGTGCAGCCTCCATTTGAACCTTGGCGTTGCCGGGGCAACCAGACAAGGTTATCCTTATTTTCCTGCCTGCCCGTGCGCTGCAGAGCCGAGCCTATGTGGGTTGGGGAGAATAAAGGTAAGAGATGTTATCTCATCACCACATGGTCAGAGAGAAATGGGAAGCTCGGCATTTTTCTCTGAGCACCAGCTGTCCATTGTTGCCTCACTACCTGTTTTCCCTCTCGCTCTCATCACCATTTTGTATTGCTGCGTACATCTTCGTTATCTCTCCATCTTGTGACTATTCTTGACATATAGATTTAGCTGGGTGTTCACATAATGTTACTTTGTTTACGACGGTTCAACTTGCTGGTGAGAGAGATGCTGTTGTGTGAAAATGCTGTTGTGTACCACAGTCGAACATACACATGCACACATGCTGGGCCAACGTAGGACAGAAACTGATATTACACATGCACAGAGATTTTAGACAGCTATAAAAAAAAAATCAATGCAGCTATTTTCAAAATTTAGTTTTTATTTTATTTTATTTTACAGTATTTTATTTTCATTAGGTAAAGTTATTAAACAGCATGGGATAAATTTCCATTGTTATGCTGATGACACAATTATATTTGTCCATTAAACCCAATGAATCCAATCAGCTACTTAGACTACAAGCATGTCTTAAAGACATAAAAACCTGGATGACACTTAATTTTCTCCTGTTGAACACAGACAAGACTGAGGTTTTGGTTTTGGGACCTGAGCACCTTAGAAATTAAATTTTCAGTCTTTCTCCCTCCTTAGATGGCATTAATCTGTCCTCCAGCTCTAATGTTAAAAATATTGGTGTTATTGTTGATCAGGACATGTCTTTTATCACCCACATTAAAAACGTTACAAGAACCACCTCCTTCCATCTGTGTAATATCACTAAAATTAGAAACATCTGATCTAAAAATGATGCAGAAAAACTGGTCCGTGCATTTGTCACGTCTAGACTGGACTATTGCAATGGTTTATTATCTGCGTGTCCAAATATTTCTTTAAAACATCTTCAGTTGATCCAAAATGCTGCTGCCAGAGTCTCAACTGGAGTTTTAGTTTCTCTCCATTGGCTCTCTTTCAAGTCCAGAATTTAATTCAAAATCTCACTCACCTACAAAGCTCTCAACAACCTAGCTCCATCTTATATTACAGATCTTATTGTTCCATATTTTCTTAACAGAGCACTTCACTCTCAAACTAAAGGTTTAGTTATTGTTCCTAGAGTTTCCAAAAGCAGAATGGGAGGAAGATCTTTCAGTTATCAGGCTCCTCTCTTGCGGAACCAACTTCCAGTTTCTGTCCGTGAGGCTGACACATTATCCAGTTTTAAGACTGAGCTTAAGAGTTTCCTTTTTAATAAATCCTATAGTTAGGGTCAGCTTGTTACGCTGCCTTAAACTTAGACTACTGGAGGACAAACTGACCTAATTTCCTTAAATGATTTGATAAAATTTAAAAGTTTTCATTTGATACTATTTCTATCTTAACATGTAATTCTTGACCTGCCATTGTGTATCTGTTCTTCCTTCCTGTTCCTCTCAAACCCAGCCGGTTGAAGCAGATGGCTGCTTGTCCTGAGCCTGGTTCTGCTAGTGGTATAGTAGTGAGAGGTAGAAAGACAAAAATACTGATGTTTTAAAGCATTATCTGCATAAAAGTGTTAAAAAGGGCTGCATCACTGTCCTGTTCCAGTTAACATGGTGGCGCCAGAGATACAACAGTCAAACCAGGAGGAGAAGAAGAAAAACAACACAGCAGCTTGTCTTTATGGAAGTACTGTTTGTGGAAATTTGTTGTCATCAACATTTGAATTATTTACCCCTCAGGGACCACAAGGAAACAAAAAGTGTCAAATTTACGGTGAGAAATTGCTCAAACGTTGATTCATCTTCTTCTTTTTCACATAGTTGACACATGAGCACATTATCTCCACTCATGGCTATAGTGAAAACTGTAGACCCCTGATTTGAATGAGGTTCAGCTGAACTTTAAACAAGAGGGCCTCAAGTGGATTGCCGACAAGGACCATGGAAATCATGAACACCACAGCCTGAACTAGTTGTTCACATGCGAAGGAGCACCACCAACCTAACGACTGATCATTAGTGCCTTGATGGCCTCTGCTACCTGGATTACTGAACATGCATCAGGACAACATCTGCATTCTTCAACATGATACAACAAATTGTTACAAAAAGTCATAGCACAATAGTCCTGCTTGAGTTGCACATTTTAATGTACCGTACTTGTCGCTGTACCTGTCACACTGCCATATAATCACATCAGTCTAAATGTGTCTAATAAAGTGGAAAAAAACATAAATAAATCACTTTACCATAGTAGTTGCATCTATTATGCATCACCGCTGACCACCTGGACATGTGAGTCGATGTTGTGCCAAAAATCGATTGGCTGCCAAATGGCGGCCGTGGGAGCGTGCATGGGAAGACTTTAACAAGAATAACACTTAAAAACAATTATTAGTTTGCTCAAAATTATAGCAAATGTGTGTCTCAGTCTAACTTTTCCTTAATAAATGCACTTTAATGGTCAAATCAGCTGCATTTCATCTGGGGCGCAACAAAATGCAGCTGATTTGACGTTTGCTCCAGGAGTTCCAGAGGAAGACAAAGGTAGCCTGTATGGCAAGCCAAGTGTCTCATTAATAGCCATTTTTTTGACCTATTAATGAGATACTTGGCTTGCTATGTTAGTCGAGGGCCCTCTTTTTTTTCCTTCTTCTTTCGGCTGCTCCCTTCTTTAGGGGTCGCCACAGCAATCTAAGTCGCACAAAGACTTGGCAGTAATTTTTTTTTACGCCGGATGTCCTTCCTGATGCAGCCACAGACCACCGAGCTACCACACCCTCTGTGTGGAGCAGAGAGCTGCTATCTAGGACACCCAGAGGAGCAGATGGTGGGGTTAAGGGCCTTGCTCAAGGGCCCAGAGTGGGACGAATGAGAGTGGGGGCAGGTGTGGGGGCTTCACCTACCCCACCCACATTTTTGATGTTGTCAGTACCAGGGCTTGAACCGGTGATCTTCTGATCACAGGCCCACCTCTCTAACCTCTGCACCACCACTCCCTAGTCGAGGGCCCTCTAGTGGCTGAAAATGGTAGTGTTCAATATTTTCCATGTCAGAATGAAAGAAAACGGTTTTATCTTAGCCAAAAAATTGGTTTATAAATATGGGGGGAAAAGTATATTAGTCGCTTTGGTGTATAAGTCGCAGGACTTGCAAATTTATGCAAAAATGTGCGACTTATACAGCGAAAAATACGATGTGTGTGGGAGGAGCAGAGAATCTAAAACGATGACAGAAATGGAACGATAATTGTTGACTAACAAGGTCCTTTAATGCTTTTACACTGTCACCGTCAATAACGCCGGATCCTTGGATTGTAGGATCTAAGAGGATATTTGCAAAGCACATTGCTTTCACTTAATGATTTGTTGAAGCATCAGCAAATAATCATGGAAAGGAGAAACAAAGACACTTCGCTTCATGCACGAACATCATGCTGACAGATGATCGTGGAAGCAGCTAACTCTACACAGATGCAGTAAACGGGACTTGGAGATGAGATCCTGAAACCACACAGGCCACTAAAAACACACTGCTCAGCCAGCAGTGTCACGCTCTGCAGGATCTGCTTACAAGCAGCTGCAAAATAAATAAAAAATAAATAAACTCCATATCAGCTCTCCTGCCTCTGCTCTGACCATCGAACAGGAAAACAGGCACACACAGGGAGACAAAGTAAAATACAAAGTACTACACAGACAGATACTGTGGCTGGAGTAACCATACCGTCTCCTCGAGGTCCCACAGGACCAATCATATTACCAGATTATATTTTAGATTATATACCAGATTCCAGCATCAAAATTAAAATACATGATTAAAAAAAAAATTTAATGTTTCACCTGTCAGTGTCATTTTTTTAACACGGATTAAAAACATAGAAATCCTCATGAAGCAGTGAAAGTTTTTAATCTCAGAGCTTTATTTTGTAATCTGCATCAAGTAAAATAAAAATAAAAATCTCATAAATATAATAAATCTTGGGGATACTATAAGTTCAAATGAATAAATAAAATAAATATTTAATGTAGGATTTTTTTAGGACTACTTGCTGACAAACTTCTTCAAAAACAGAATTCAACCAAAAGTTTGTAATAATAAAACTTTTTTTCTCCAGAGAATTAAAATAATATCCAAAAAGAGCATGCTTGTCAGTAATCGTTTGTATTTATTGTAACAAAGCACTGTATTTCTGAGTTAAAATGTAAAAAATAAAATAAAAAAGTATTATTACAAAAGATTCTGCTAACCAACATCTGTTTCAGAGGACGAGGTAACCTGACCAGAAAGCTGCACGTTTCTGACAACGACTTATTTTGAGTCTGTGTGAAACTTGTCAGAATCTCCAGTCCTGCACGGTGACATCCATCACAGTTTGATTCAGAGTGACGGAGGAACAGAGGAGGATTAGAAGAGGAGAACGTGCCCTGAGAGAGTAGAGCAGAGCAGGGCCAGGGCAGAGCAGGGGGGATAAAAGGAGCGAGGGAGGGGGAGAGAGAGAGCTTCCTTTGGTGCCTTTTCCCCCGAGGGCAGAGAGGAGGAGAGGGGCTGCTCCCCTGATAGATCTGAAGATGTCCTGTTTTGCTTTCGCTCAGCTCTCCCTCTTCCTGCAGGAAGCAACATCATGCTGGGCACCAAAGGCTTGGGAGCCGTGGTACTGATGTGGGCCGCTCCACAGATGGAGTGGAACAATCACAGACAGACAGAGCGTCGAAAATAACTGAAGTGAGGTGCTCGAAAACACCTGCGAGAAGCCGAAGTTACAAAACCACGGCTGAAGATTTATAATTCTGAACGAACAAAAACATGACGATGTCGCTATAACAAAACTGAAACTGAATGAATGAAATCTATAAAACAAACAAAACACTATTGAAGTGTTCATGTGACATCGTAGCTCGAAAGAATTTAGTTGATGATTAAGGAAAAG
>NC_056503.1:11317284-11317679 GCF_014905685.2 Nematolebias whitei
GATCTGCTGAAGCTTCTGTAGGAAAGACGATGGAGCAGGATCTACTGAAGCTCCTGTAGAAAAGACGATGGAGCAAGATCTATTGAAGCTCCTGTCGGAAAGACGATGGAGCAGGATCTACTGTTGTTCCTGTAGAAAAGATGATGGAGCAAGATCTACTGAAGCTCCTGTAGAAAAGACGATGGAGCAAGATCTACTGAAGCTCCTGTAGAAAAGACGATGGAGCAAGATCTACTGAAGCTCCTGTAGAAAAGACGATGGAGCAAGATCTACTGAAGCTCCTGTAGGAGAGATGATGGAGCAGGATCAACTGTTGTTCCTGTAGAAAAGACGATGGAGCATGATATTCTGAAGCTCCTGTAGGAAAGACGATGGAGCAGGATCTACTGTAGCTC
>NC_056503.1:11317779-11324766 GCF_014905685.2 Nematolebias whitei
GATCTACTGTAGCTCCTGTAGGAAAGACGATGGAGCAAGATCTACTGTAGCTCCTGTAGAAAAGACGATGGAGCAGGATCTACTGTAGCTCCTGTAGAAAAGACGATGGAGCAGGATCTACTGTAGCTCCTGTAGGAAAGACGATGGAGCAGGATCTACTGTAGCTCCTGTAGGAAAGACGATGGAGCAGGATCTACTGTAGCTCCTATGGAAAAGACGATGAAGCATGATCTACTGTAGCTCCTGTAGGAAAGACGATGGAGCAAGATCTACTGTAGCTCCTGTAGGAAAGACGATGGAGCAGGATCTACTGTAGCTCCTGTAGAAAAGACGATGGAGCAGGATCTACTGTAGCTCCTGTAGAAAAGATGATGGAGCAGGATCTACTGAAGCTCATGTAGAAAAGATGATGGAGCAGGATCTACTGTAGCTCCTGTAGAAAAGCTGATGGAGCAGGATCTACTGAAGCTCCTTTAGAAAAGATGATGAAGCACAATCTACTGAAGCTCCTTTAGAAAAGATGATGGAGCAGGATCTACTGTAGCTCCTGTAGAAAAGATGATGGAGCAGGATCTACTGTAGCTCCTGTAATAAAGATCTAATAGAAACACTGCACAATAAGGAGCAGGTTACTCTTATAATAATATTTTTCTTGTAAAACTTTAAACTTGTGTGGAACATGTTCAAGATGAAAACTAAGGTGAACTCATGTGACTTTTTTAATTTAGCAAAAACTATTCTGTTATAATTTTTTTTGTTTGTTTTTTACAGTCAAATTATTTATGTTAATACACGGTACATTTTTGCGATGTTAATAGCTAATAATAATTAATCAGTAACACTTCACAATAAGGTATACAAAATATGCTTAACTACTAGGGAATGCCTCAGGAACAAACCAGGAGGTAATGAGTAGTTAACCAGTACTTACTGGGGAACACACAGCCAAGTTTATTAGGGGACTACTGGTTTGTTACCACAGAAACAGAGGAGAAAATCTCCATGTGGGTTCTGAATAAACTCTGCACCAGTGAGGTCACAGCTCATTTTGTGAAAAACCTGTTTCCTAGTGATTACTGATTTTATTGGATTTTCTTTTTTGTAAGCCTATTGGTTAACTACCAATTAGCTCCTGATTCGGTCCTCTTTGGTTTCCTTGGTAACTACCCATTAGTTTTTGATTAGTTCCCCTTCATTTACAAGGTACCAAACCAGTAGTCACCTAATAAAGGCTTGACTATTTGTTCCCCAGTAAGTACTGGTTAACTACCCATTAGCTCCTGATTTGTTCCTCTTTGGTTCCTTGGTAACTACCTATTAGTTCTTGATTAGTTCCTCTGTATTTACAAGGTAACAAACCAGTAGTCACCTAATAAGGCTTGACTATGTGTTCACCAGTAAATACTGGTTAACTACCCATTAGTTCCTGATTCGTTCCTGAGGCGTTCCCTAGTAGTTAAGCACATTTTGTTTACCTTATTGTAAAGTGTTACCAATTAATCATACTTGACGTATGAAGAAAATGAACTGCAAAGATGTGAAAATATTTAATCATAACAAAAATACGGTGTATAAACATAAAAACATTTTTAAGCACTTCATGATTTTGGGGGAGTGGTGGTGCAGAGGTTAGAAAATGTGGGCCTGCGATCAGAAGGTCGCAGGTTCAACTCCCTAGATCGACAACATCAAAATGTTGGTGGGAATGGTGATCTCTGGGCCCTTGAGCAAGGCCCTTAACCCCACAATCTGCTCCCCCAGGCACCCTAGCTAGCAGCTCTCTGCTCCACTCAGAGGGCTGTGGTAGCTCAGTGGTCTGTGGTTGTGTCAGGAAGGACATCTGGCATAGAAACTATTACCAAGTCTTTGTGAGAGTTGTTTGTCTGCTGCGACCCCTGAAGAAATAATAAAAAAATTAAAAAACACTTCCTGGTTTTGTATTATTTTTTGCCGAGGTATGCTTCCATAGACATATCCTTACATCAGAATGACTTGACATAATCTCGTTTGCAATCTCTCAGTCTGGTTTTAAACGTAGATAAAACTAAAGTGAAGGTTCTCACATTCATGAGATCGCTCCAATGATTTCTGCTGCCCAAGGTAAACAAACTGTTGTCAGTTAATACCTGGGAGGTTTTACACTTCTCTTTTAAGCAGAGGTGGAAAGAGTACTGACAATTTGTACTCAAGTACAAGTACTGTTACACTGCTTAAATTGTACTTACTTACAAGTAAAATACTGGTTTTATTAAAAATATTCAAGTAAAAGTACAAAGTACTCCTCAAAAACTACTCAGAGAATGAATTACTTTTTAACCACTTGATGTTTTATTGTGTTGTCAATAGAAAACATTCAATTTAATTTACTGTATATAATAGTTACATTCAAAGCACATTTCTCAGATGAACAATAAACTATAGAAAATTTACACTAAGGCCATTTCTTTTGTAAACAAATGTAGATAAAGCAGGAATTTTCGTTGTTAAAAGAAAGACAAAAATGTTTTTGAACCGACGTAGAACAGTTTAACTTTTACAAATACACTGCGAACAACACGGTAAGTGTCTTTAACTCTGACGTGTCACCCTTCACTTCCTGAACCTGTTGTTCAGTGTCAGCAGGAGCTGGTTTTATAAGTTAACAGAGTCTATCCGGCTTCGTTTGGTTGTGAAGAGTAGACTCTACAGAGTTGTCCTTTGCTTACATCACAGGTAATCGGTGCGTTCGTAATCTGAGTGCCTTATTGGCTACAAAGATGCAGATGGAAGGTTTGAATATTAATTCAAATTGCAGCTGTACTCAGTAGCAACTTTTGATTTTAAAAGTAGCGAAGCAGATTACATGGTCTAAATTATACTAAGTATGAGTAAAACTACACACTTGAAAGAAATACTCATAAAAGTACAAGTACCCAAAACATCTACTTAATTACAGTAACGTGTGTATTTGTAGTTCATTACTTCCACCCCTGCTTTTAAGACACACATTTCCAATTTGGTCTAAATAAGTCAGAGAGTCAGAGAGATTTATTTGTCATTCACATCTCATGTGGTGGAACGAGACTATGTACACAGGGTCCCAGTTACGTCCAACAATAAAATGCAAAAGGAAAAACAGTGATACGATCTAAGATATGAACTAAGAAAAACAAGTAAATAATACACTAAGCACTAATAGCATTGAGCAGTGAGGGTCCCATTATCTCAGTGGATCCTGTTTCTCCTTCAAAGAATGGTTTCAACCTTCTTACCTTTGCTTGATTGTGGTGATGTTTTGAACATGGATGCTTTGGCTAAATGTCTCCAGTCACTGAACAGTGCTCATCATTTTGCCGTGCGGTTTGTCAGCGGCTGCAGTCGCCTCTCCTCACTGTGAGCTGCAGACCAGTGAAGACCAGTACTCACTGGATGACTTTGACTTATAAGACCCTGCTTGGCCAGGCTCCGTCTAACTTGAGTTTGCTCGTACACAAAGCTAACATTTGTGCCAATAACATTTTGCTTGTTCCTCGCGTTCGGACAGAAAAGGGGAAACAAGGAGTCAGCGTCTCTGCTGCGACAGCATGGAACCATCAGTCTGAACTCAGATATCAGATCTCGCTTCTTTGAAATTATTTCAGACTTTTCTTAATAATCAATATGAATCCATGTTGTTTTTACTGCAGTTTCTGCCTTTAGTGATTGTTTCAATTGTTCAAAGGTTTGTCCTTTTTATGGAGCTCTTCTATGATGTGTGCTATTCACTTTTTGCCAGGTCCCCATTCCACATGAGCTCCTGATCTCAATGGGTTTGTTAAATAAAGGAAATATAATTAAATCTTAAATGTCTCCCTCCATTTCATTGTAGCAGCTTCACCCATCATCACTGGACACGCAATCTGAAACAGAAAACACAAACTTTAATGTCTAAGCTCAGCGTGCACAGTATTTCAGCTGTTTTATTCATTTTGCTTCCGCTCCTCCTGGTGATTGCTACGTTTGTACCTTGTGGGCATTCTGGTTTTCTGTTGAGGAAAATAAAACGTATGTTCAGCAATTGTTTTTATTGCGATAAACTATTAAAAACTGTATATAAGACATACAGCCTTTAATCAGTAAAAGAAGTGAAAAGATTGAACGTAGTGGTGAAAATGTATACAGGTACTTCTGTCCATCCACTCAGGTGAGTACTGTGTTTTCTGGCGTATAAGTCACAGTTTTTTGCATAGATTTGTCAGTCCTGCGACTTATACACTGAAGCAACTTATACACATTTTTCCCCCAATATTCATAACGCAATTTTTGACTGACACTTTAAATTTCAAAGAACTGCAACAGCGAGTCCTCCCACGTGCACGCTCGCTTCACTCAGCTGGTGCAGGAGGAGGAACGCTGGAGAGCTAGCGGCTCTGGCCGTGATGGATGGATGAATGGATGAATGGATGGATGGATGGATGGATGGATGGTGTCATGCTACCCAAGCAAAATGAAACTGTTTGGACCATTAAATAAATGCAGAATAAATTTGATTTAAATGTTGGAACATACAGTAAAACTACTGAATCAATCCTTAACAAGGAAAGTGGGAAAAAAACTTGAAGCCAATAAAAACTTTAAAATTCTCAAACTAAAACTGGACTCCATTAATTTTATTATGAGATTAAAATACTCAAAATGTTCATACTTTGTGTTTCAGCACGGAGTACTCAGGTGATGAAATGATGCGGTCACATTGTGCTGTTTCATGTCCGTCCACATTTCAGTAATACACTGATGTCACACACCTGGTGTGGACTCGGACCCTCGGGGCCCCCCTCTGGTCTTGGAGTCTCTCGAGGCCTCAGTGGGCCCTCTCCTCTCATCAGAGCACACGTTCACGCCGCCTCTGTTCATGTTTTCCTCTCATTCATAATGTGAGACGCTACCTCTGGATCAGATAAGGTGCTGGTTTTGTACCTTCAGCAGATCTGTCCACACACGGTCAGAGCGTTAGTTCCATGATGGAGTCCATGATGGAGTCCATGTGTTGGTGCTTCACGCCGTGTGGAGCTGCTCAGGGCTGGTTTGGACTTCATGCAAATTTCTTATCATTTGTCTCATTCACTTATTTCCACTTTTTGTTTTTCCATCCCAGCTCTTCTGTTTGATAGTTGTGTAAGTCTCCTCCTGCTCTGCCTGCGTGCCTCCACCCGCCGCGGCTGTAGCAGCTTGACTTTGACGATGCGAGCGTATCAGAGGAGCAGATCTCAAACACACGGCTTCACCGGGACAACAAACCTGGAGCCACACAGGCAGAGCTGGGCCGGCCTGCATCACGCTCCCTGTGGTAATGATTTCAGGTGAGGAACTGGGTGAACTAAAGGTTGTGTGTGTGTGTGTGTGTGTGTGTGTGTGTGGGGGGGGGGGTCACAGTCTGGTACAAGGTGAACAATGGTTGGATATGTGATGTGTGTGTGCATGTGTATTTCATCATCCTGTGTGGCTGTTTGGTGACTGGCTTGTGTCTGTGTGTGTATATTACATCCCTGCGGGGAGGGGGGGGTGCATTTGGTGTGGGGGACTAAGGTTACCCCCTGATAGAGGCAGCGAGGGGTCATCCCGCGACGGGACACTTCTCTGGGGCGACCCTGCCGCCCCTTTGTGGCCCCCAGAGCAGTCGGGACTTCTGAGGGAAAAAGAAAAGAAAAGAGGAAGGACCAGAGCAGAGACCCCCGGAGAACGGGACCCCCGGTCTGCCCCTAGACCCTGGACCCCAGCCCCGTCAGGGCCCCGACCCAGGCCCAATGTGTTCCCAATCAGGAGAAACACAAACAATACTTTTATTAAAGAAAGAAGGCTGGTGGAGGACACCCCCCCCCCCCCACCACCACCACCACCACACACACACGGAGAGACCCAGAAAAGACTTCCTCTTGTTTAAGATTAAAAAGAAAAATGCAGGTTTTATTAAAACAGTGCTGTTCAGTCCCAGATTAATGCTGGCATGTCCCTGTTATCACCACGAGCCACGACTCCAGCTCCTTCTCCTCCTCCGCCTGCACTCTCCCCGGTCTCTATCCGAGAAAACAAACGGAGGGATTAGGGATTTGTGGAGGGGTAATGGGAGCCAGGTGGAGGAGTGTGACTGTGGGGGTCTCCTGCTAGATTAGAGAGGGAGAAAAGCAAGTCCCAATCCCTCACACTCCTTCCTAAAGGCAGCTAATGTTTCTTTTGAAGAAATAATCCTGTTCGGCCATCAAATGGAACTGGGTAATTATGAGTCTTTGCAGGGCGTGTGTGGTATTACCAGGTCCGCTACCAGCGAGCGCAGCCTCTCGCCTCAGATGGACACGACTCTGAGTCAGGACCAAGATTCACCCTCTTCTTATTTATGTGTCGTCTTTATTCTGTGATGTTTGGACTCTAAACTCACAAGAAGCCACACTTTCAGGAATAAAACGATCCTCAAAACTCAGCCACGGGTCCAAATAATGAAATTTTATATTTTAAAATCTATGTATGCCACAGAATGACTTTCTTAATGATGCCCATTGCAAATATTGAATTTAAACATAAAAATATATTTTCCTAAAGTATATCAAATACAGCAGTTTGAAAGAGTTTTCTAGTTTTCCAGATGTTTTGTCTATGAAATGCAGGTACGCACTGGACTGGATCCTCCACAAAGAAAGCTTGAATCACAGGCTGGTCGTATGAGCAGGTGAAGCAACACGGTTAATAATGTTTGACCTGGTCTCGAGTCACTTCAGCTGTTTCTGTAGGTAAACAAACACATGTGGTTGTTGGCCTCCTGCCACAGATTGCTTACAACTTTTTGATTTAAGAACACAAAAATCATCATAATCACAAAAGTTCTCCAGTTTTCTGTCTTACTTCATGAACATTTCAGTCTGGTCTTTATGACTCTGCACGTGGGACGTTTACAAGAGCACTAAATGGCAAGAAAACAAATGGAGTAATGAACCATTAAATTAAAAATAATTTGTTTTCCACTTGTTTCAATGAAAT
>NC_056503.1:11324866-11332295 GCF_014905685.2 Nematolebias whitei
ATGTCCTTCCTGACACAACCACAGCCCTCTGTGTGGAGCAGTGAGCTGCTATCTAGGGCATCTGGTGGAGCAGATGGTGGGGGTTAAGGGCCTTCCTCTAGGGCCCAGAGTGGATGGAGGGTGGAGGCAGGTGCAGATGCTTCACCTTTTCCACCTACACGTATCTCTTGAGGTTGTCATTACCGGGAGTTGAACTGACGATCTTCTTATCACATAATCACAGGCCCACCTTTTGGGTTGGCAATTATTTGACTCTTATTGTCTTTCAGTAGTGTGAAAAAACATTTCTTATAAAGTCTTTGCCCCCTGACACTCACTGGCTTTCAGAGTTTGTATTTTCTTGGTAACTGAATATTACTGAGCACACTGCATTGATCATGCTTGATATTAGAAAGAGAAGTGATGTATTTTACTAACACCACCAGAGTGGGAACAGAACAGATTTGTTTTGTTTTGGCCTCATTTTGTCCAAACCTGCTTGTACAGAAACATGAACAGACTGGGAGAGTGTGCTTCGTAGACATGACACAATAAACTGACTAATGTCTACAAGTCCCACACAGTCTCCGTTTATGTCAGCAACAATCATTTCCAACACCTGAACGTGTGTGTTTGAGCTCACCAAAGTTCAGAGGTAAACCGTTGGATTTTTTTTCCTAAATCAGATGGAATGGACGGAGTGGGAGACGATGAAACTCATCTGTAAAGTTGTTGTGCTGCTCGCTCTGGGCAGTGGACAGGTTTGCTCTTCATCATTCGTCTCCGTACGGTTTCTCTCCTCTTCACCACATTGTCTCTGTTTAGGTTGCTTTATTCTTGTGATCAACAATAGGGAGCAAAACGTTTTAACTAACATTTTTTAGGGGTGCACTGATTGTCAGTTTTCTGGCCGATCACTGATTTCTAAAAAGTCTGACCTGCCGATTCCGATTTTGTTTTATAAGCGACACTGTCGGGTGTTATAAGGTCACAATGCAACTTCAATTTTCAGTCTTATTTTATTGAAAAACACCCTTGAACAATATTCTAGAAACAATACAAAGTTGTTTTAACTGGCCATGAGGTAGTGCTCTGAAATATAAATTAAGTTCAGACAATTGTTGTTAAAATTACAAAAATAAAAATCGGTAAAATCAGTTTCTCGTGTATCGGACGATCTCCGATTTCCCAAAATTAAGGAAATCGGGGCCCCTAAATTTTTTCATCTTAAAAAAACAAACAAACATCTATTTTCTGATTTCTTACGTTTCACTGAACAGATCCACTTCAAGACCTGAAGAAGATGAAAACACTTTATAAACTTATTCAGATAACAAGTCTTTTGTGTCCTGTTCGCAAAGCGTGAGATGATCAGGACGAGCTCGCCGAGTGAGGACGGGGAAAGACGAAGTTTGTGAGCACACCTGTGGAGCTGACCAATCACAGCAGACTGGACCACAATGGTTTCTTTAGTGATGCTCTATGGTAAAAGAACAGACATGTTTTTACGTGTGTCTGTGTCCATTTGTTAGCAAAACATCTCAGGAATCACTGAACAAATGTTGAAACTTTTACAAAGAAATCTCAGATCTGATTACCTTGTAGAGTCAACCAAGATGGCTGCCACAGCTAAATGATCAGGAAACACAAAATTATTTACACGTCAATTACTTTTACAAACGTTGAGCAAAAATTTGTCTGCAGCAACACATTACACAACATCTTTGTTAAAACATCTGGGATCAACAATTGACTAACTGTGACTTGCCTCAGTGGAAGAGAAGGTTCTGCTGAAGTGTCCTTAAGCAAGACACTAACCCACCCCCACGGCCTCCAATGTGCTTATCGGTGCACGAGTGAGATATGAAAGACAACATAAAGGAGAAGGCAGCGTATGAGTGAGGAGCGTTGTAAAGTGCTTAGTAAAAGTTGAAGAGGTTTAAAAGGCGGTATATGGATGAGGTACTTTGACGTCTACATTTGAACTCATTACTAAGGGAGACCTTAGACTTCACAACGGTGCCAGATCAGTCTGATATTGAGCTCAACTTATGTTAATGTCTGAGTTCAACTTTGTGTACAAAGTGATCAAGCACAATCTGTTCTAAATTGTGTTTTTGTGTTGATGCTGTCAATCAGAGCAGTTTACGACACATTGTTACACACGGCATCAACAAAGACGGCAACGCCTCACTGGACTTCAAACTGATTGAGAATTTGTTTAATGAATTGGAGATTGGATATAGTTCTTTAATTGGTCAGAGCTCCTAAATTAGGAGTTTCTTTAGTAAAAGTTTACTACAGTGACGTTAAAGCCTCGTGGGTCATAAATATTCATCAGTTATTGATGAAGCAGGTCCTTAACAGGATGATAATGACAGAAAATACCTCTTTATAAACAGTCTGGTTGGGATGGAGCAGACATGCTGATGGTTTGGATGAAACTATTATTTTTGACTGTTCAGAGAACTCAACAGGACTAAAACAGTCCAACGTCTATACGTCCAAGTTCTAGTGACACTTCTAAATCTGTTCAAGTTCAAGCATCTTTATAGTCATTCGCATCACATGTGCTACATGAGGTGGAACAAAATTGTGTACTAAGGATCCCAGTTACATCCAAAATATCAAAATGTAAAGTATAAAAAGAAACAATATACAAGGATCTAAGATATACACTAAGAAATACGCTCAACAATACACTAAAAGATCTAAGATATATACTAAACACTAATATTGTAAAATAATATGGTATATTAAACAACAGCCCGAACATGAGTCTGTATGGGTATGAATACAGCAGCATGAGATCAGCAGCATGGACAATCAGCAGCATGAGATCAGCAGCATGGATAATCAGCAGCACAGATAAGTCACATATCACCAATTAAAGTGTCATAACAGTGATTTTCCTGGTTAGGAATTTATGAGTCAAACAGCTTCAGGGCAGAAGCTGTTCCTGTCAGTGAAGGATTCATGATTTTTCTTGTTCTTCCCTCTCAAGGATGAATCATTTACGGTTCTATTTTTACAAAGGGCTAAACTGAACGGCTTCAGATTTAACAAAAAGTGTCCAATTTAGTGGAGCGTCACTGTCTTTCCAACATTTGAGATGCTTGTTTTAAAATGTACAACTCTGAATTAAACCGAGAAGCCACCTTCCCCTGACCGACCACTTCCGTTCTACAGGAGCGGTTTAATCAAGTGATGTTTGCACTGAAGTTGTAAAATTATCAACAAGTTCATCTAAGTTGCTGCTCACTGTGACATCGCTGCACGGTGGAAGAAAATAGTAGTGGAAGAAAAATTGATTTCAGCATTCTCTGATAAACATCTATTGAAATTTACTCTCAGAGGCTGTGCAGTCAGTTAATGTAAACCCAAAGGTTGTTAATGAAAGTTCTGCATACGACACATTATACATCTGATGACAAATTATACAGCAATGTATCACGATGTCCAGGGCCAGCAAAGACCTCGTATAACCTTTGACCTTGATTTGTGACCTTTAACTTGAATGAAAAGTGCAACACTCCTAGTGATAATACAAAGTAAAAAAAAGTCTGAAAACAGACACAAATTGAGAATAGGCCTGGTGGACAATTAAAAGAGTGTTTCTGAATCCATTTTCAATGAGAAAGACTGAAGGTCAAAGACTCAGAATAGTAATAACTCATAAAAAGTTTATCATGATCAATAATCTTGACTTAGAAATAGCTCCTCCACCTTGACCTGTTTTTCTAAGAATATGAAAATTTAGAAGTGGATTAATTTATTTACGAAATCCTCTGGTTGTATAGCCAAGTGTCTGTAAGATAAATCAAGTGTAATCAAGCTTTTGATCAAATCTTTAACCAACAGTCATAGATAAGAGAGTCTATGTTCAGAAATCCACATTTAATTGCTTTATTTTTCTTTTCCAGTTAAGTAACTGTTTATTTTTATGAGGATTAATTTTTCAGGAACTTGTTTGTTTTTATTTGTGCCGAGGGCGAGCTGGCACTGTTTCATTTGGGGTTTGGTAAAAGAGGAGAAGCAGCAGAGAGGCGTGGAGGACTACAATTCTACTTCCTGTCAATAATTTGGAGGACAAAAAAAAGGGATCCAAATTCCTAGAAAGAAGGGCGGCTCCACCCAAGTGGATGGATGCCACCTTCCTTCCTTAGATAGATAACTTTTACTAATTGGTCTTTTATAATGTATATGCATGTCACTGTATAGTCCCCTGAGACAACATTTGATGTGAATTGGTGATATATAAATAAACTGAATTGAATTAGTAAGTAATTAAACAGTTCTTTAAATAAAAGTCAGGGGGATTAAACAGATTATGAAATGTGTGTGTGGTTCTTTTTATTTTTCATGCATTAATTATTTTAAAGCTAATTAAAAATGCATCATTGCCAATACGCCTGACAAAAAGCTGATGAGATGAAGGGACAAATCTTGCACAAAGTTTCACATTTCCTTCTGCTGTAGCTCACTCTGAGTCTTTTTCAACAAGCTCTTCAGAAAGTTTATTGATACTTCATTTCTTTTCACTGGTAATTTTGTTTTATATCTTTCTGCAGCTCCCTTCCAACAAATCTTTCAATATTTCGTGCTGCTGTGATCAGATGTTCCTCGTTTCTCTGCGTCCATCAAATATCCCTCTGACTGTCAGAATGTTTTCAGGCAGCATGCTGACTGTTCTACAGTTGATTGTGTAAGTTTGTCACTGTTAAAAAACACATACCAGACCAGAACCAGTGAGGACGGCAGGCTTCAGATCACTGGTGTCACCCACAAACGTTGCCCCCTTGTGGACCTCCACAGGGAACAAAAAGCTTCCCAGACACATTTTACTGACGGACTGGTTGATCCAAGACTGATAAGAGTCTGTTTTGTTTGTTTTGTAGATGTGTTATTCCCCAAAGCCCCCACCTCTGCACAGGGCCCATGAAAACACAGAGAGCTTTAACTAAGTGGGAGCAGAAAGCCAGGATTGTGTCTGAAATTGGCTCATTTTAACTTTCGCTCATGACGGGTGGGAGTGAAAATCAGTAGATGGTGCATGGATGGCAGCCAGGTGTTTAATGAGACGTTCAACGAGAACTGAGAAATGTCTTCCGAACCCCCCCCCCCCCCTTTACAGGTATATTTGTGCATTTGTTACCACTTCAGATATCCCCCTTTCCTAAATCTCCATAAGCCGGATGGAAGGGAAGAATAAACCCGTATGTTGAAAGAGGTGAATTAGAAGTCAGAGTTTTCACACCTTCTCCGCTTTACATATATGCACACACCGACTTCCTCACACATGGACAATGCACCAGCATTCTACCTGTGTGCTCAAGCGTAATTTTCAGCAGACGATGGAGAAGTGTGTGTATGTGTGTGTTCATCTGGGGAGGAGGGGAGGGGGATCATCGTGCTGCAGACCCTTATCACCTTGCATCGCTTCAACATTAGCTGTCTAGTTTCCTTTATACACAGGGATGACTCACTACTATCAAAACATCAAAGTTTAACAGGCTCTGCTTCAGTTCGGCTTGTATTTTCTCAATGTACTTTATTTTTCCATGATTCACAAGTTGTCTGCACGATTACAACTAAAGCATGACACTGATGTTGTCAGAACAGTACTTTTAAACATAAGACATTTGACTTGTTAAATTATGTTATTGTTAAACTGCCCGAGTGTTGCAAACATGTTCAGAGCCAAGCATATGCAGATGATGTTGTCATATGTGCAAAAAAATGTGTAATGGCCAATACTTTACAATGGTCTACAGAGTAACTGATCATACAAATGTTAGGAGCTTCACATTAGTATAAGAATCCTTTCTTTGTGTCTGAATTGCACCGACACAATATGGCTGCCACAGCGAATCAACCTTAGCAAACACACTGAAAATAAAAAAGAGGGCTATAGAAATTTATTTTCCAAGGGCTCTCACCCTCTCCTCTAACTTAGACCCTCTAAACACGCATGGCAAAAAGATATTCTAAAATCTCTTGCTACAAAAAGGGCACCCCTCCCCAGTCCATGGGTCAAAGTGGGCTCTGTGTCCATCCCTACCTCTGAGTCCATGTATTGTCCTCCACTGAAGGTCAGCCATCAGTTTTATCAACTGGGGCTTATACAGGACCCTTCATCTGCCTTTAAGATTACAATTTGAAGCAAAAATCTTTGTCCACCTTGACTCCCTGACTCCAGCCAAAGAGCACTTGTTCAGCACGTTTACCGATGTTCTTTCCCACGCAAATGGAAAACACATGCATTTGGTGTTTTTAGGGGTAGCAGTCCTTTCCTGCAGTCACTTAATAGCAAGACTTAACGTTCAATTAAGGACAAACATATTGTCATCATCACATTAGTTAGCAAGAGCATGGTTTTCAACAAAAGCTCTCAATGCACGAGCAAAGATTCCCTAACTTGTTTCATGATTTTCCTCAGCCCTCAGAAGGATTTAATATTTGTTAGTTTCCAAGTGCGTCCGAAGAGGTCTTCACCAGATGACCAAGTTTGGCTATGCCCGCTTCAACAAACTTGTTTCGTATTGTATTGAAGGAAAACATGAAACTTATGACGGCTTGGTTGTAAAGCAAAGGCTCCTCAAAAAGCCACAATCCTTTTCTGGAGATAAGGATTCATATGATCTTCACTGTTTAGAAGGCATGAAGCACTGAACAGTAGAAAGGTGTGAGTCCGGTCAGATCCACTTAAGGGGACTGAAGCAGAAAAATCTGTTTGCTTAGCCCAAGTTGGCCAGTCTTCTTCAGCAGCATCTGAACCACACCTAACCAACAGTAACCACAGGTATACAGTAGTCTTTGTGTCTTTTATAATCTGACTGCTGGGGTTCTGAAATGAATGTCCACAAGTATTTTTCCTCCCTCTGCCAAAAGGAGATATAAAGTTGGTGCCCTCAACCAGTGGTGACGAGACCAGAACAAGTTAACCTTAGCAAATTTTCCATGAGATCTGGGGGTGGAACCAACACACAAAAAAAAATCAATGCCATAAGTTAAAAACCAAATTATTAGCTACCAGAACTTTTTTCTGTAGGACACCTGGGGTAGCAGCTATTTCTATTTAGAACTTGGCTTCCACTCTTTCCAGCACTCTTTCCAATTATGTCTTTGAAAAAAAATTCCCTTCATGGATATAGCCCAAGTACTTTCATGCACCTTCTCTCCCAGCTCAGACTACCAAGTCATTCACTTAGCTACCAAACACATTGCTATTGTCCCAATTTCCCTCAGCTAAAGCTGTTTATTTATTTAAGATAAGACACTCTCGTAACTCTTGTATGTCTTCCTTGCCTTGGAAAAATACACTGATATCATCAGCATATGCTGACATTTAAGTCTACACAATAACCTGGTCACAAGTGTGTCAATGGCCAGATTGTAAAGCTGATCTGAGATAAGGCAGCTCTGCCTGGTCCCTTTATTTAACATGCAC
>NC_056503.1:11332395-11333707 GCF_014905685.2 Nematolebias whitei
AAACATGCCAGGAGGAGTTGAGATAAGTCCGTCATCAAGGCCACAGTTTTGGGTCAGGCAGAATTCGTAAATTGCTGTTTCTACCTTTTAAAGTCTTGCTGGTATATATTCCTCTGATGGAAACTCCAAACAGCCGAATTGATTCCTTAAAGTCGAGTTGAGCTCGCAGCTTCTCCAAGATTATTCCCACCTTCATGTGTGCTGCTAGAGAGTTCACAGTCCTGATAACAGCTGCTCCAGCTCTCTATCGAGCCTTTCTATCTTATCAAGATACTCAAAGCTCTTTGCAACACAATCGGTGCCCGCATTTACCCATTCATACAGCACTCTACTACTTCTGTACAAAGAATAATCAGAGCTTTATCACATTCATATACCGATGGGACACACATCAGAGACAATGGGGGGTTCAGTGTCTTGCCCAAGGACACTTCAGCATGTGACTGCTGGTGGAATCGAACCCCAACTCTCGCATCGGAGGATGACTGCTCTAACCACTCAGCCACAGCTGCACCTTACTCAGCCACAGTGGGGTCTGGGGGAAGAAATCGGAGTACCCGGAATAAACCCACGCGTGCACCAAGAGAACATGCAAACTCCACTCAGAAAGGTCCAAGGCCAGGATTTGAACCGGCGACCTTCTCGCTGAGAGGCAACAGCTCTACCAACTGAGCCACTGTGCCGCCCAGAGAGTAAACAGTCAGAAAAAATACAAAGTTTGTTTTCTCAGTCATCCAGGTATATAACAACAAAAAAGGTTGAATCATGTCATCTGGACTTCGTTTTTTTTGTTAAAAAGAAACGTTTCGCCCCTCGACGAAGCCTCTTGGATGACTTCATTACAGTTGAGAAGACAAACTTAAATCAATCAAATGCAGATCAAACATTTGTTCAGAGAGACATGCGGCTGTGGCTGAGTGGTTAGAGCAGTCGTCCTCCAATGCAAGAGTTGGGGATTAGAATCCACCAGCAGTCACATGCTGAAGTGTCCCTGGGCAAGACACTGAACCCCTCATTGCCTCTGATGTGTGTCCCATCGGTTTATGAATGTGATAAAGCTCTGATTAGTCTCTTTAGAATGATTTGTTCAATTCGCTTTGTAGAGATCTAGTAGAGTGCTGTATGAATGGGTAAATGAGGACACAGATTGTAGTGTAAAGTGCTTTGAGTATCTTGAAATAAGATAGAAAGGTGCTATATAAGTACAGTCCATTTACCATTTACATGCTGCGTTGAAAAATAAGGAAAGAGGTTTCAATTGTCTTGTGCATGTTAAATAAAGGGACCAGGCAGAGCTGCCTTATCTCAGATC
>NC_056503.1:11333807-11354417 GCF_014905685.2 Nematolebias whitei
TGCAATGCCAATAAAGTTTATTCTGATTCTGATTCTATAAGTACAGTCCATTTACCATTTGCCAAAAACATGCATGTTAGGCTAATTGGTAACTGTAAATTGTCCCTAGGTGTGAGTGAGAAAGTGAATGTTTGTTTGTCTCCTTTGTGTCTCTGTGATGGACTGGAGACCTGTCCAGGGTGTCCCCCACCTCTCGCACAGTGATTGCTGGACATGGGCACCAGTGACTCCCGAGACCCAAAAAGGAAGAAGTCGGTAAAAGATAATGGATGGATACAGGATTTTTCTATTCTTCATCAATAACAATAATACCATTATTATGTTGCTGGCAGAAGTCTCTAATTTTAGCATTTCCAACGTCCAACTATTAAAAAAGTTTAGAAAAGTCATATCTTTGATCTCTAGTGAATCCAAAAGAGTTAAACATTTTCACAGAAAACCAAATTATTTAACAAATTAACATTAAAATGTCCAAAATATAGTTATTTCTCAATGGATAAAAGAACGATGTCTTATGAAATTAGACGATGAGCTATAAAACAACTAGAAAATTCTGCCACTTTCAAATGTATGGAGAGAAAAGATCATGAAACATTAAACCTGTTGAACTTCACTGCACTGACATGGCCATCAGAAAATTTAACCCATGTATATTATCTGTGCAAAGATTTTTTTAGTCTCCAAATATTTACCAAATATGATTTCTTCAGAATAAAAGACAAAAACAGTGGCGATCGAAAATATTTTTCTTCTTCTATCCAATCTAGCTTACAATTAATGCAATGATTCCAATCACCAACTAAAATAATGACTTTCCTACTACAAATGCCTTATTTTTCTTAAAAATACAACAACTTTCCTTTCAAAACCCTGGTTCACAGCACAAATAATAATACAATTAAAGATAAAATCCTCAAACTGCTCTTTTACCATAATCATTTTACATGGCTAACATTTTGCCGTAAAAAGAAAATGCTACAAAGTTCTCTGTGATGTTGGCTGATCAGTGGAGCTAAATGAAAGGCTTCAGCTAAAAGCTTCTGAAAAGCCAATTAGTGATTGAGAAGGAAGGAGAACCCTTCTCTCATTTGTGTTCCTCCCGTCTTCCTCTTCTCTGCGTGCTTTGGTTGAGATCTCCGATTGTTCGTTGGGCAAACACCGGTGTGTTGCACATCAAAGGCCGGCACACGCACGACGAGGGAACACGCCTGAAATGAAAAGGCCTGCACAAAATAAACAGCAGTCTTTGTTCTGAGAGCGCGAGTGTGCTTCAACCATGATTAGAGAAAAAAAAAGTGAGTGAAGAGAAGGCTCTGAGCGTGTGGACAACGAAACACATTTGCTACATCAGACACTTTGAGAGGGATCTGTAACGATGAAAGAACCGGAGAGGCTCAGTCAGCCTCGCTGCCAGGAAATGTCACTGTGCTGGGGTACGACAGCGGCACGACACGGCTGATCACTAACGCCTGATTACCTTTTCCGTGGGCAGAAAAAGCTTCTGGTGACAAAAGTTGTTGCTTAAAAGAAAAGCAATCTCATACTTCCTATATTCCTTTTTGATTATGTTTCCCCTTAAAGTTCAGTTAATTTATTTTCAGTTCAGTTTATTTCTATAGCACCAAGTCACAACAGAAGTCATCTCAGGACACTGAACAGAAACATTCATATACATAAAACGTAAGTTAACACTATTTATCTGAGGAGCAGACTGCTTTGAATTTAACTAACAGTATTGTGCATTTTATTTTTTATTCTAAATAAAGGTTGAATTAATTTTGTTTTAAATAGACTATCCTAAATAGTTAAATGCTCTGCAAATTGGTGTTTTAACACTTAGGGATGCACAATATTATCGGCATGGTATCGGTATTGGCCGATGTTAGCGTTAAAGTTAAATATTGGATATCGGCCATTCCATCAAAATAACTCACATAAAAGACATTGGTTTTGTATGACAACCCAGTGACAAGGACGCCTGCAGCGGCAGCACTACGTGATGACGTCACACGTGCCTACCTGGTCTCACAGCGGAGAGGAAGAAGACAAAATGTCGGCGGCGTGGAAGGTTTTTTTTTTTCATTAAGGATGTCGGATTCCCAAGATTGTTGGACTATGCTGAGCCTCGCTACATCATCCGCAGTCGGATATATTTTTCTGACGTAGCCTTACCAGAGTTACAAGCCGTCATTTCTGACGTCATTGAGAAGTTACTAGCTGATAGCACTCAGGTGAGTTTTACCACAGACGTTTGGACGTCGTGTTAGCCCCGTTAGCATGATTAGTCTTACAGCACAATGGATAGACAAAACTTTGATCTTAAAAAGTCTGTCCTTCATGCACAGGAGTGCAGAGGATCCCACTCTGCAGCATGAACCTGGAACAAGCCTCCACAAGTGAGACAACATCACAGCTGACTAATGCTAATAAATAACATTTAACTCTTTTCATTTAATATAAGTTAAAGTGTTCTGCATGTCATATATCTGTTACTGAATATATGTCACCAGCTCTTACAGCTGTTACACAATTGTTGTAGCAAATAAACCAAAATAAGAGGAATATGTTCTGACAAAGGAACGTATATAAAATATTGGATATCGCCCCAAAATCCGATATCGTGCATCCCTAGTTCAGACATGTTGCTTAATTTCGTCCTGAGCTTTAGTAATCCGACAGATTACAGTTTGTGTACAGAACACATTCACTTGCACCTCCTGCACTGTTTCACTGTGGTGGATTTTAAGAGGATTGATTATTCATTATCACTGAACTGTCCACTTGAGTTGGGACTACCCAAAGCAGATATAAAGTGCAAGTTCTGAACAGCCCCTGAGAGCAGCAGTCACCAAAAAGATTCATGAAGAACTCCACTGCTTGATGCTGCAGACTTGAAGCTCTTCTGGATGAGCATCTTCAAAAGACAAGAAAACTCAAGACATGTCCTGGATGACTTGGACTCTACCTCTGCATGTGCACAGTTAATTGTTTCCATGACTGTAAATGTATCATGTCTGTATTTAATTCCTGGCCAGAGCTGCTTATAAAAATACTAAGCATAATGTGTAGTAAAGTAGACACCTGTATTTACTGCTGGAGACACCGTTGTGTAGCTGACTGTAGAAACACATCAGGACTTTTATTTTATTTTTCAGATAAATAATCTTGGGACATTTTAACTGAGACCTGTAGCACTGAGTATTTTTATATTCATGATCATGATCTAAAATATTCAAAAGTTTTTTAAAACAAATTGTTATGTGTTGCTGCTGTATAAGTACTACAGCCTGATCTAAAGTGTTTTAGAAGCAAACTGATGTAAAGGATTTCAAATAATCTATGAATATTAAAATCTTTTCTTCAGCAAACATACAAGCCAACGTTCATTCATATCATTATAGAGATGTTTGGCTGCACAATGTGCTGAGTTTAATCACACAGAGCAGTGCATTCTCATTAAACATGTAATATTTGGAAGAAAAGACTTCAAAAACATTTGGTTTTTAATCTTTTGCTTCCTGTAGGCTAACATTTCAGGATAAACTTTCACTTTACAGACCAAAACAACTTACTGACTACGATGGCAAGGAGGTATCTGTTGAGCAGTGAATTGGAGTTCTTGCCTGAAAATGAAGCTGCAGCTGAACTGTGTTTATCCAGTGAGTAAAACACACTTTCCTCCCTGATGTTGTGAGAAACTCTTTGTTGTTTCTGGCTTGTTCTTGCGGCCATGCTTCCTGCGATACTTCCAGGTTAGAATGGGGCTGGAGCTTTCAGGCTTATGGCAAGTACCGATATTACTGCAGAATCTGACCTACAGTATAACAAAAGGGTGTCAAACAAATGGACAAATACCCCCCCCCAGCACCAATTAAAGCCCAGGCTTTTGGGAACTGTAACAAAGTTACACCAGAATGTTCTGATGTCACCCACTGAGCCGCTGCTCCAGCTCTGGTATTCAGCAAAACGTTTTGATCTTTAAATACCGCCGCCATACGTTTCCCATACTGCGAAGCCTTTACCTCCATTGTGTCATAAGTGTAGTCGGATATCAAGAACAGGCCTCATGGGATGAAGTCCTGCGTGAGCATATCAATCTGAAAACAGAGTTGTATCTCTCTCTGGTCAGGGAGATTATACCCGACTGCTGAAAATCAGACACAGGTGGATGAACTTCCTCCTTTCTACGTTTGCCTCCCAGCTAACCTCTCCTTTACCCTTCCTTTCCTTCCCTTTCTGTTAGTGTCTTTCTTAGTTCTTCCCCTTGAAACACTTGAAGTATTCCACCTCAGGAGGATGTGAGAGTAAAAGAAGGAGAGAAACTGAGAAGGTTAATGATTTTAAAGCCATGTCAAGAAACACCAGATATTTAGGATCATCTTCTGTTGAGTTTAAACCTCAAACATAGTGATTTGCTCAATGCCATATCATGCTCTAAGTATGTGTTGCAAAAAACTCAGCTGCTTCCACATCATGTTTGAGCTCAATATCTTGAAAATCCATTGAGTTACAGACATTTTGTGTTTGCGTATCTCAAGTTGTGATCTTGAATGAGATTAACCCCAAACTTTAATTATTTGTAGACGTGTAGTCAGTGACTGTTTTCCAAATGTTTCATTAAAATCCGTCCAGTGGTTCATGAGATTTGTTGCTAACAGACACAGTTGACCTTTTTTTAAATTTTATTCATTTACAGTTTAAAATAAATATGTCACATGTTGACATAAACAAAAGTTCTGAATGAAAAGAGTAGTTTGAAAAAAAAAAAATCTTGTATAGTCTACAACTTCTCCCAAGAGTCAATGTACTACAAAATACACCACAATCAACCAAGTTTCAATCAACCATCAATATAGACACATGTTTGAACACAAAACAGGCAATGTGTATGTATAATAAAACAAACAAACAAACAAAACATTATCTTTGTTATGATACAGCACTCTGAATCAATATATTTTGTTGTACCTTTGAAAGAAAAATATATTTTATTATTTTCTTAGAAAAGTAAAAATAGATCTTCTGTCTTTGGTTTCTTTAAACAGACTGTTCCACAGATTTGTTCCATAAACAGAAATACAACGTTCCATTTGTTTAATTCTGACTTTATTGTTGTTGTTGTTTTTTTGTTTTTTTTATCTCTGATCCTCTCAAATTATAAATGCTGTCTCTTTTAATAAATCTTTTTTGCAAACGCATTGGTAACATACTGTTTTGTATTTTAATTTGTATTTTAAACATAACTTGCAGAATATAATAGTCCACCAAGTCGTGAAATTTAATTAATTTTAAGTTACAGAACAATGGATTTGTTGGATCTCTGTAGCGTTTTCCACTTATAATTCGAACAGCTCTTTTTGGCAAAATTAAATATCCATCCATCCATTATCTTTACCCGCTTATTCCATTTTGGGTCACGGGGGTTGCTGGTGACCATGTCCCAAAATTAAATAGAATTTGTATAATTAAATATAATTTGTATAATTAAATATAATTTGTATAATTAAATAGAATTTGTATAATTAAATAGAATTTGTATATGATTTACAGGCATTCCCCCAAACTTCTACACAATAGGTCAAATAGGGAACGATGAGTGAATTGTACAATATCAACAATTTAATTAGTCTTTCACTTTATATAATAATGCAATTATTCTTGATATTTTTAATCTTTAAATTATTGATATGTGGTTTCCAGTTTATATTTTCATCAAGATTAACACCCAGGAAATTGTCCTCTGTCACACGTTTAATCACAACCCCATCAACATTAATCAACACATCTGTAGGAATATCTCTATTGCTAAATATTATGTAGTTAGTTTTTTGAACATTCATTGATAATTTATTTACATTCAACCATTTTTATGTTACTCAAATCATTTTTAACTACCTCCAACACATTTGTCAAATTTTCACCAGAATAGAAAAAACTGGTGTCGTCTGCAAATAGAATACTTTGAAGATGTGTAGGTACGTGAACTAGATCACTGATGTATAAAATGAAAAGTTTTGGTCCAATTACTGACCCCTGGGGTACTCCACAGTTTATAAAATGCAAGTCAGATCTGACATTGCTTACCTCTGCAAAATGTTTTCTGTTTTCTAAATACTACTACTGCTACTACTTAGTTAGTTGATGATAAAAATTTAAAACAGATTGCATGTAGTCAGTTAATGCTCAAAGTAAAAGTCAAGAATGACTCTCAGCTACTGCCACGTCAAACTTGAGCTAATCTACAGTCGTTTTTGTTTTAACCAAGAGAAGTTGGCTGTGGCTGGACTTTTAAACGGAATTTAGAATTTCCTGAAAGTTTCATTAAAATGTATCCAGTGGTTCACAAGATATTTTGCTAACATGCAGACAGAGTTTATGTCTAAGGTCCTGTTTACTCAACGTGTTTTTGGGGTGAAACTGCAGCTTTTTTGCTGCAGTTCAGCTGTTCGTACACAACAGCAAACAACCCTCATTCTCTCTGAAACTGAAAGTTTCTGAATCCTGGTCTTAGAGTTGAAATTTACCAGGGAATTTCCTGCAGAGTCGTTAAATACTCCGCAGGAGTGAAATCGCACATGCACACTACAGGCAGTTGCAGTCATAGGTCCTGTGCAACTGTGTGCCGTCAAAAAATGTTCTGCTCCAACAGCATGTATTATAAATGCCAGAGAGCATAGAGTTTATTTGTGTTGGCTTTTTCAGCTTGTATGAGCAAACCAACACCATCCTAGGTCCAAAGGAACATTCATGTATTCACCAGTTTGAACACATCTGTGATCACTGCATGTAGCTGAGCCCAAATTCAGGGTTGCCAGATAAACATGAACAATATTTTTTTTTACCCCTTCCTTGACTGTGCACATGTTCACCAAACATAATGTGCATTTTAACTTACATCACCCCCACTCATGATAGTTTGGGTCACACAATAATTTCAAAGTGACAGTACAAGAGAGCAGTACCGTTTTTTTGGCCTATAAGTCACAGTTTTTTGCATAATTAGCATGCCCTGCGACTTATACATTGAAGTGACTTATTTATGTTTTTCCTCATATTTATAAACCAATTTTTGGCTGAGATATGACCGTTTTCATTAATTCTAACTGAAAATATTGAACACTACCATTTTCAGCTGTTACATGGCACTCGAGTAGTTGGGCATGCCATTGTGTCATGTAATAGGTAAAATGCTATTAATGACACAATCAGCTTGCCATAGACTGCCACCTTCGTACAGCTCGTTTGGAGCAACCGTCAAATCAGCTTCATTTCACTGCGCTGCCCCGACGAAATGCAACTGATTAAAGTACATTTATTAAGCAAAAGTTCAACTGAGACACACCTTTACTGTAAAGTTGAGCAAACAAATAATTGTTTTTAGGTGTTTATCTTGTTAAATTTTGAAGAAATGCACAGCGAGTCGTCTCTCTGCACGTTCATGTTTCCACGTATCGACTTTTGAATGCAGCTGATTTAACCGTCAAAGTGCATTTATTAAGGAAAAGTTAGACTGAGACACACCTTTACTATAATTTCCAGCAAACAAATAATAGTTTTTAAGTGTTAATCTTGTTAAATTTTTGTTAAAGTCATCCCGTACATGCTCCCACGGCTGCCATTTGGCAGCCAATTGACTTTTGGCACAACACCGGCCCACATTTCCAGGTTGTCAGCGGTGACACGTAACAAACGCGACGTGTCAGCAGTGACACATAATAGATGCGACTTATAAGGCGGAGCGACATATTTATGTTTTTTATCCATTTTATTAGATATATTTGGACTGATGCAACTTATATGGTGGTGTGACGTGTACGGCAAAAAATACAGTAATTCTTTTCTGGCATGAAAACTCCAACGTTTCTATGTAAACCTGCTCTTTTATAGTTTCTTTGTCCAAATCAACACAGATGCTTCCAGAGGTTGTTCTCGTGCAAATAGGACCTAATAATTAGCAATAAGATTAACAAAGATCTTATGCAATCTATTAGCGCTCAGACCATGTGTTTAGAATCAGCCTCAGCTACTACAACACCAAACTTTAGCTCAGTATCTGTAAAATTGACAGGGATTGAACCATTTTTGTATTTTTAATGTCAGATTGCTGTGGCAACTATCTTTAATCTAATCAACTTTAATCTTATCAATCTCATCATCATCTTATTTCTAGTAAAAGTGCAAGCACATCCTGATCGAAACATTTCTTCTGGCAGTTCCAAACACAGAAACATCATTGAAACTTTATCCTAGAGTTTCAGCAGAAGGAGAGGAGCCGTCTGAGTTGGATTTGTTGTTTGGGTGTACAACAGCTTCAGTGACATGGAACGTTTAGCTCAAATCCCATTCATCCAACTTAAAAAAAAAAAAACCTCTGAAAAAAAAAAAATGCAGTCCACCTTTGTGTGCCTCAGTCTACCTTTTCAGTTGCCCCTGGCTATTTAGGTTCATTAACGACACGAAATGTCAAACACACCCTGAGCAGGTAACACCTGTTGGCTCACAAATTCACAACTCTCTCAGTTTAAAGGAAATGAAAAGAGACAAAGACTGACATCACAAGGAGTGGTAAATGTTATTTATCAAATCAGAGCTCAAATTTAATAATAATCTGCTGGACTAATGCTTATTAAATGTATTACAACATGCAATTAAAGCAAACAATAAATTCACTTAAAAAAGAGGAGAAAGTTACAAGTTATCCTGCGTACTTAAAGGAAAGTTCAACCATTTTAAAGTGCAGTTCTGTTGAAAAGCTATAAACAATTAACATCTTACCTGTTCTAGATAGCTCTTTGAACAAGCTCAGTTTGGAGAAATAGGGATTCACTCTGACAGGATTGATGAGCTAACAGTCAGAACTCAGGCAAGACTAAAGTCGGGTGCTGATGTCTTAAAGCAGCTTTAATTTCCAAAGTTTCATAGCCATTTTAACATTATACCATCATTTGCATAATTCTTTCTTTCTTGTTTTATTTTAATTATGCTTTTAAGAGGGCAAGTTTCAAATGTGATTTACATAATATACATGGACCAACATATGTCAATGTCAGAGGGTTAGAGTTGCATTTGGGCCCAACAAATCCGACCTGATCCGGCCTGAGCCCGTAGCCATCATTTCCGAACCCCACCTGACCCGACGAATTAACAGTAATTACAGGTCCGAACCCGAACCCCCCCTGGCATTTTTAATTAAGCTTTGACTGCTTATCTAGTTATTAACCGTTGGCGGACATGAGCGGCTGAGTAAAGGGGGCAGAACATTGGAGCTGAGGGGTGTTTGTCCTTTCATGGCCATGAAAGCGCATTAAATCCCTGCATTCAGCATTATTCAGACACGGCCCCTGCTCTGACATGTCAGATATTTTGTGATCTCACCTGTTTGGGTTGTCGGCCACGTGCGTCTGCTGAGTGCAGCGGCTGAACGTCCATTTGGACTTCATCGATCGCTGCCTGTCAGTATAGTCCCATCTGAAGCTTAACTGACATTTATTTGACCTCTTTCAAGGCCGGTCAGCGCACGGTCGAATGGCCACGTTCAGCTGGTGTGTATGGCAAGCCACGTTGCCATGTAATTGAATAGTCAGCCGTGTGTGTCCTATGACGCAATCAAAAGCCCAACACTGGCCCAGCCCGCACATAAAGCGCATTATTATAGCCCAGGCCTAATCCGGGTCGGCTGGGCCCCGGGCCGGGCTCCGGGTTTGGTTTATAAATGACAGCTCTACAGAAGGTGCACCATCTCCAATGTCTTCTGGAAAGATGTTAGCAGCCATTTTCTGATAAAATGGTGGAATTGAAATGTGTGCGTTATCACGTGAATGTTGAGCAGTGACTCAGCATTTTGTGGTGTTTTGGTGGGGAAAGTTGACTACAAGAGAAAAAGATGCTGAGAGGTTTTTTTTTATTGTTGGGACATTTGTTGATTTTGCTTAGTTCCCCCCCCCACACACACACACACACACACACTCAATACAATAAAATAAGAATAAAAATATTACTACTGGGCGGAACAGTAGCACAGTTAGTAGAGCTGCCACCTCGCAGCGAGAAGGTCGATAGATCAAATCCCATCCAGGGGTCCTTTTCGGGTGGAGTTTGCATGTTCTCTCCGTGCATGCGTGGGTTTTCTCAGGTTACTCCGGTTTCCTCCCACAGACCAGAAACATGCATGTTAGGCTGATTGGTAACTCTAAATTGTCCCTAGGTGTGAGTGAGAGAGTGAATGGTTGTTTTTCTCATTTGTCTCTCTGTGTCCCTGTGATGGACTGGAGACCTGTCCAGGGTGTACCCCGCCTCTTGCACAGTGACTGCCGGATATGGGCACTAGTGACCCCCCACAACCCAAAAAAGAAGAAGTGGGATGGATGGATGGATGGATGGGTGGGTGTGTGGTTGGATGGCTATATTACTACTGTTGATACATAATGGATCAGCCATCACCATCACCTGTGGCTCTTCACCAACACTTACGAGTACTTTGACTTTTTTGAACAACACCTTTCACAGTCATGGTCTTTGAGCTTGGTTATGGTTTTGTGTTAGGTTTTGTCACAGTATCTCCTTGAGCTGTAACTGTTGGAGACTAGTTGGCGACTCCAAGTTGCGAGAAAGTAGAAATATTTTCAGTCTAGCAGATTTTTGAGTGTTTGAAACCAGCAGACAGTGCAGCCATGTTTTGTACTACCATGTTACATCTTATAGTTTTAAAATTTTACCTGACACTATTTAATAAACCCTTATTTGCCCGTCATATGTTTATCATATATCTATTGCATTTCTATGGCATATTGAGAAACATAGCTATTGACTGTGATGGACTTGCAACCTGTCCAGGGTGTACTCTGCCTTTCACACAGTGATAGCTGGACATGGGGACCAGTGACCCCCGTGACCCAAAAATGGAATAAACGGGTAAAGATAATGGATGGATGGATGGATGGATGTATCAACATGGAGTGATAGAGTACAACATTGTGTCTTATGCTGTCTCAGCTTTTTTTGTGGCTTTTAAATACTGGGTGTATGGTGTTGTTGACAGTTTTATTGAGATACATTTTATATTGACTGTAGTGCCTTCAAAATGTCAGGTAATCACTGGGAATGTCTAACCGTTTGATCATTGTGTGACCACTGACTTTGAAGACAGGTTTATACAAGACTATCTCCTAAAAAGAAAACAGTAAGAAGTTAGATAATTTATCAGGAAGAATAAGTAATTTAAGAGTTGTGAAAGATGCTGTGGAAATATTTCTCATAATTTTCTGGCAAATTCTTCACACCTAGCTATTGGGAAATCAAGGTATGAGTGTCACGTTTCTATAAACAAATATGGTAATAGTTTGCAAATGTAATGTTCTTTCCAATATTTTGCTAAAATATGGGGTTAAGCAAGTTTATTACAAGCCTAGCGTAGCCTAGCCTTCTGTTTTGGGGGCTAAGGTCTAATGCATGTTTATATTTACTGAGTTCTGTGTCAGTAGTCTTGTTAACTTTGATTGTATTATCTCCCCGTACATTTCCTGAGCCTTTTGGTATTATATTTTAAAGCATCATGTATCTCCATCTTGATCTTCTACTGCTTATCCATGGTTGGGTTGCAGATGTAACAAAATTTTGACAGGTATTCCAAGATAAACACAGGCATCCTTCTCCCCGGTGACACTCTCCAGCTCCTCCTGGAACAAGACAACCTCAAACCAGAGAGGATCTATAATCCTCCCAGCAAGTTCTGAGTCTGATTCTTTCCCTAAAGTATCAAAGTATTTTCCTGCAACTATCATAGACAGAATCGCTATATCATCTTGGTGGAGGGGTTTGAGTACAGTTGTCCTGGGGGCTATGTTGTCTGGGGTATCAGCCTCTGGTAAAGTCTACCATGACAAACATGCCTCAGGGAAGGGGTCAGACCAAGAGCAATTCAAAAACCTTGATGAATAAACAGCAGCTGCATCAGGAAACCTTGCTTGAAAAGGAAGCTTAGGGCACCCCCCTAGAACCAGGCCTGGGGTGGGGGAGCTTGCCAGCAAGCACGTGAATGTGGAGCCTTGGCTCCTGGAACTCAGCCAGGCCAAGTCCCAAAGAGAGACAGGATGCCACCTTCACATGAGCCCACCAAGTGAAAGGAGGACCACCAGGGTTGGCGATGAAGGGTTCCTGGCCATGTCGATTCCTGGCTGTGTAAAGTCCCTCTAGGGAGAAAATATCAAATATTTAGGATGAACAAAACTTCTGAGGGTTTAGGGTAATACATTCATGTTGTATAAATAGTTTTAAGCGTTGCGAAACAAAGTTTTAAAGTTTGTATAAACCATTAGTTTGAGAGTTGGAACTAGCAAGAAAAGTTACAATGGCCACCAAGCAGAACCCTAATATACAGTTTATTCTCTGGCTTATTGATAATCTCATCCTTCAAGTGTTGTATGTCCCTTACGGTAAGGCTCGTTGTTGGAGTTTATATTTGTGGACTTCCTGTTTTGCAGTCTTTATGTTTTTTGTTCAAAACAGTAATTTCTTTGTTTATATTGCTCTGAAGCCGTGATTGAATCTGAATATAGCTTTCAACTTGTGTGTCCAACTCTACATCTTGGTCCATCTCTTATTTTGTGTACAGAATAACTTTTTAAGGACAAATTTTTCCTTAAGGCTTCTTCCCCTGACACAAGGGCAAACATTCCTTTGTGAAGGCCATCGTCAGCCCTGTCGGTGTGTCCTCAGCAGTGGTGGTGTGACTGCGACTGTCACAGACATCAGATCAAAGAGGAACTGCTAGTTCTCCAAATGCTCCTCAAGGACAAAACCTCAGTCTGCTGCAACTATCTGCTGTAATTTTACTTAAAAGGTATTCAAAAGGACCTTAAGTTGAGTTTAACAGATGAGAATCTAACTTTTATTCTTACTGAATGATGTTGACCTTTACAGATTGCAATCATTCATAAAGTTCAGTGAAAGTAAATGGAATGCATTGAAAGAATAGTACTAATTGTTATGTAATTCAGAATTGTTACCCACTCAAGATGCTGATGTAGCAATAATATTTAGATGTAGGAATGTTAAAGGAGTGATTGCCAAGTAAAGCTGTTTTTTCAAGGGAGAATCACTGAAGGCTGAGTGCACGACTGCATGTTTTGACAGATGTAGCACCAATATTATGACAGCACATGAGTGCTTGAAAGGCATTTCAGAGGTAATAGAATAAGGAAGATACATTTTCAGTTCCAATCAATTTACGTTGTGTCGGCCTCCTTGGGGAGATGAGCAGAGATGAGATTGTTAAATTGCCAACAGATGCTGACAGATGCTTCAGAGTGTTTCTCTGCGACACGTTGGACCGCCTGCACAGACTGCTGCGCTCCCAGATGGGAGAAAAACCGTAAACTCATACGTGAGTACGTATTTGCCTTTGATCCATCTCCTCGGCCTCCGCTCCTCGTGTAAGCCCTGGTGTATGAAGGTAGAGGAGAGTTCACCTCTGTTCGAGAGCACAAGGAGTTAGGAGAGGAAGAGAAATATAAAACAATCAGTGGTGAAGGACAAAACAAGATAGTGATGCTTGCTAACATTAAACAAAAAAACATGAGAAAATAAACACCAAGACATACAGCAGAGAGCCATACTACGAACGTTAAGGGTATGAAAAAGCAACTTTTAACAATCTTTTAAGAATGGGAGCGCATTTAAAATAAATTTCTAGTGTTACTTGACGAAATGCCAACCAGCCACTACCTTTCATGCTGGAGTTTTAGACTATCATCCTAAGAATCAGAAGCTGTAGCAGTTTTGGTCTCATGCATTATCACGAGATGTCATGACTCTCAGCTACTACCACATCAAATTTCAGCACAATATCTGTAAAAGTGGCTAAAGTTAAAGACATTTTGTGTTTTTTAAGTTTAGTTGTTTGTGGCAGCCATTTTATAATGTATTGTTCTCAAACAAGAAGTGACTGCAACCATTTCTTGAAAGTTTCATTAAAATCAGTCAAATGGTTCATGAGGTATTTTGCTAACAGACGGACCGAGCTGACTCCAAATACTGTAGTTAATGGCAAAATTATGAGCAAAAGCCTTGCTCTCAGAATATGTGTTGGAGATTAGTCTCAGTTACTTTACCATCAATTTTTATTTTTTTTAAACTTTTGGCTGCTCGCCACAGCAAAGTAATTTGTATGAAGACTTGGCAATTTTTTTTATGCTGGATGTCCTTCCTGACACAATCCCAGACACCGAGCTACCACAGCCCTCTGTGTGGAGCAGAGAGCTGCTGTCTAGGACACCTGGAGGAGCAGATGATGGAGGTTAGGGGCTTTGCTCAGTGGGGCAAATGAGGGTGGAGGCAGGTGTGGGTGATTCATCTTATCCACCCACATTTTGATGTTGTAAGTACGGGAAGTTGAACCAGCGACCTTGTGATCACAGGTCCACCTTCCCTAACCTCTGAGCCACCACTCCCAAAGTTACTTTACCATCAAATCCTAGGCCAATATTTTCACAACTGACCATCATTTTGTGATTTTTAACTTAGGTTGGTTGAGGCTGCCATCTTAAATCATGTTGACTCCCAAAGTTGAAGGACACGCAGAGATGAACAAAAACTTTATCTGCTACCTTCAACTTTTGATGGCAGCTGCTAAAAGTCAGCAAAGGGTCATGTGTGGTAGATGTATATTTTTTCACTACTGAATTTCACTATTTTTTTTACAACAGTCAAAAATTTTTCTCTCCAGATTACCGTTCAAAGTGACCTGATGGTAAGACACAGGACACCACTGAGCCCTCAGGTACCCCCCCCCACCCCCCACCACAACCCCACCACCACTTCTACCTTTTGGACTGCCTCAAACAACAACTAAGATTTCAATCCTGTCACGTTTGATCGGACGTGAATCACCCCTAACAAAACATAAAAACTATAAAAAGTATTCACCCCCTGGGATGTTGTATGATTTTACTGCTGTCATAAATCAATCATGGTCAAAATCAATTTCATTTTTACACAGATGTACATAAAACACACTTCAATGACAAAGTGAAATCCAACTTTTTAACAGTTTAATAACAATAAAAAAAATAAAATAATGTAAAATAAGCAACAGCATATAAATTCAGCCCCTTCACATCAGTACTTAGGCTGCTGTCACAGCACTGTTTCTGTGTGGACCAGCCTCAAACAGTCCTTCACATCTGGACACTGGAATTTTATTCCACTCTTCTTTAGAAAACTGCTCAACCACTGTCAGGTCAGTGGACGAACAGGCCTTTTCAAGTCAACCTAAAAGTTCTCTGTTGGTGTTAGGCCTGGGCTTTGACTTGGCCACTCCAGAACGTTCACCTTGATGTATTTAAACTATTTCTGTGTATTTTTAGCTGTTTGCTTCGAGTCGTGGTCTTGCTGGAAAATACATCTCCTCCTCATTTGTACTTATTTTACAGACAGCATCATGTTGTCCTCCAGGATTTCCCTCTTATTTTGCAGCATTCATTTCCCCCATATCTTTATAAGCTTTCAGGACTGGCTGTCAAGAAGCATCCCTATGATACTGCCACCACCATGCTTCACAGTGGGGAGGGTGAGTTTGTGGTGATGTGCAGTATTTGGTTTCTGCCAGATTTCTTGTCTGAAGGTCCACGTGCTTGAATTTAGTGTCATCAGACCACAGAACTTTCTTCCACTTGACCATGGAGTGTTCCTCATGCTGTTTGTCAAACTAATCTGAGTTTTCTTCAACAATGATTCTCTCTGCCACTTTCCCATAAAGATCAGTCTTATGAGGAACTCTGGCAACAGTTACTATATGCTCAGACTCTCTCATCTCACCTGTTGAAGCTTGTAACTCCCTCAGAGTGCTCTCAGGTGTCTTGGCAGTCGCTCTCACTATCCTCCTCCTTCACGCTCACTCAGTTTGTGAGGACGGCCTGCTCTTGGTAGATTTACACATGCTCCATATTCCTTCCATTTCTTGATGATGGATTCAACAGAAGTCGTGGGGGTGTTTAGAGCCTTGGGAATGCTTTTGTGTCATGATTTGTGGTGGTTTGGGACTGAAAACTGCAGACACTCAGAGGCTCTAAGGCATTAAAGGAAAAGCTATCTGTTTACAAAATGAAAATGCTGCCATGGCTGTCACGTTTTGTCCCTTCTCCTGCCCTGTCTGTTAGTTTTTGTGTTTTGTTTTTCCTGCCAAGCTCTTCCAGCTCCTGTCTCTCACGCTGCTCCACACTGCTCCACGCCCCACTCTGCAATTAAGCTCATGCGCTCCACCAGTCCCATGTACTTCATAAGCTCCCTGTCTTCCGTCAGTCAGCCCCAGATTCTCGAACCTTGTTAAGTAGTAGAAATCCAGCTTTCACAGTCTGGTCTCTAGTCTTGCAACGAACCCTTGCCCGCTATTTGACTCCTCACCTTGCCTGACCCTTTTTGGATTTAATCTACTCATCTGACCACGGTGTACGACTCTGTGCTCTCCTTTGTGACCACAACTACAGATTATGATTTGTCTCTGGCTTCTGATCTCTGCTTCCCCATGCTTGACCCCTGCTACGATCATCAGACCACATATCTGGATCTCCCCTGCCTGGATCACAATGTCTTCAGTCTGCTCCGCTGTAGCAGCTCACTTTGCATGAGTGATGTCACCAGCTCCAGCGCGACAAAAGCACCTGCTACACCATCAAGACAGAAGGTTAATGAAAACCCCAGTACGCATCTGCACTTTCTCCTCCAAGCCAAGATCACTAACACTTCTGTCTTGACAGATTGGACCCGGCCCAGGACACAGACCTCCACCAGAGATCATTTAAATACAATAAACTATTTTGAACCACCCTTGGTCTTGGTGTTGTTGTGCTGATCCAAACTGGTCCTTGTCAGTGGCAGCAGAAGTATCTACAAATATAAACTCAGTGAAACACACAGAGGGAGGGAACATGACTGGCTGTAGGAAGCACAATGCATGAAGGATCAACTGAAGAACGCAGAATATAAAGTATTCTGATGAACATAATAACAAACTCCTGGAAGGTGAGTGAGGCAGGAGCAGAACTTCAGAGGGGCAAACATTTGGACAAAACTGAAACACAGCTAAGGAATATGAACAGAAGATTCACAGAACGAAGAAGAAAGTGTTACTTACTGTCATCATTGTATGTTCCCATACAATGAACCCATCACATGTGAGATGGGAGCAGTGGAAAATTATGTAAGCACCTGGGGGGGTCGTTAGGGACAAGGTGTCTTGCTCAGGGACACCACAACATGTGGGCATGGCGGGGAGTTGAACCTGCAACTTTCTGGTCCCAAGTCGGCTACCCTACCTCTTCACCATCTCGGCCCAAAGAAAGAAAACATTATAAATTACACAAAAGGCTACAGAATGCTAATATAACCATGGAGCCTACCATTTTGTATCCTTGATTGTAATTTTCAGTATATTTTTTTGTCTGAGACTCTTGGAGACATCTTCTGTCGTCATGGTGTAATGTTGTAATGTAAAGACCTTCCAGAGTCAGTCCAATAATTCTCAGTCAGTTCATCTGAACATCTGGATTTATTGTCATCTGGACAGTTTCTTTTTTATAGAGACGTTTCGCCTTCTATCCGGAGGGCTTCATCAGTCAGAGGAGTTCCAGTAAACTGTTTCCCCACCAAGCAGTAAACTCCTTAAGTGGACCAACCAGTTTGCTGGAGCTAAGATGGTTTCTGGGGGCCGTCCTGTCCCTCGTCCACTCCTTCCAGGCAGGCAGCCACAGCCAAAGTGGTTCAAGGCAACAAAGTTCATGCTCAATCATCCATCCTCCAGAGAGAGGGCGAAACATCTCTATAATAAAGAAACTGTCCAGATGACCCGACTGAGAATTATTGGATTTGGTATCTGGATGATTGAGCATGAACTTTGCTTCCAGACTCAGGTGTTCTATCTCCATCACTGTCGACACATTCACTGTGAGACTACTGCACCAAGTGGCTGGACCTCTGCTGAAATAAAACAGTCACTTTAAAGGGGGTGAATATCCATCCATCCATTATCTTTACCCGCTTATTCCATTTTAGGTCACGGGGGTCGCTGGTGCCCATGTCCAGCAATCACTGTGCGAGGGGCGGGGTACACCCTGGACGGGTCGCAAGTCCATCACAGGGACACATAGAGACAAACGAGACAAACAACCATTCACTCTCTCACTCACACCTAGGGACAATTTAGAGTTACCAATCAGACTAACATGCATGTTTTTGGTCTGTGGGATGAAACCGGAGTACCAGGAGAAAACCCACGCATGCACGGAGAGAACATGCAAACTCCACCCAGAAGGCCCCTGGACCGGGGTTTGAACCAAGGACCTGCTCGCTGAGAGGCAGCAGCTCTACCAGTTGCGCCACCGTGCTGCCTGTAGGGGTGAATATGCAATGGCTTATTTAATATCAATAATAATAATAAAGAGCATTTATAATGGTAATAAGTAAAGTAAAACATCCAAAGGGTTGAATTCTTTTAGTTTGCAGTATACATTAAAAAAGGGCAAACAGAACATCAACACATTAAACATCTGAGCAACAATTTGTGGACAAAGTTGAATAGAAAACATAAATATCATTAGGAGGATGTTTTTAATGTCAGTGCTATTTACTGTATATGGGTTTTATTTAATTTAATTTTTATGTGGACATAATGTCTATAGTATTGTCCAAAAAATTTGAAACATTTTCTAATTTCTTCATGTTTTTACTTCAACAAAATCAGACTTTCTTGTGGTTTTCAAAAGGATATCGATCAGCAGGTCTCCAGGATCTGAACTTTTTTATTTTATCAATCATATTTTGACCAGTCTATGACGACATACAACAGTAAGCGCTTTAAAAAAGAAGAACGAGGAGGAAAGAAGTGTTGAGCCAATACCCCCATATAAAAACTAACAACAAATAACAACCACAAAAAGAGAAATAAACAGCAAAGACCTGAAAGACGCATCACTCTTTAGTTAATTTATTGCATGACCAATTTTCAGCTGACACTTCTTTGATATTCTCCTTGTTGGTTTTCAGTATTTTTTATCCATAAACTCTTTTATCTTGAGTATTTGACGTAGAGTCAACAAACTTTGTGACAGGCTGCTGGACACAACGTGCCTAAAGAACCCAGTAAAAACTGGTTCTGCACTCGGTGTCCGTCCAGCGTCGACAGCTGAACCTCTCTGGAGTTTACTCCTGAACAATTCACGGCTGAAAGCTGTGTCTTAACAAACAAACAATTTCATTTATAAAAACATGAAACACGATAACAAACTTCCAGTTTGACATATGAATGCAGAAACATGGTTATCAGATGAACATTTCTTTAGTTGGACCATGTGTTTTGCAGCAGCGTTGTTGTAAAACGTGAACCCATAAGAAGAGCAGCAGGAGACCCAAAGTGGTTCAGAACCGTCAGAATCGTCCTGCACAATGGAAAACATGTTGTTTAACAAAGAAATGCAAAACAAAATGTTCAAACCACAAAATTGTATCTTTAAAAGTTAGAAAGTACATTTCTTAAAGTTTCGCTCTCAGATTACTGAGTGACAGCACATCTCACAAATGACTCAATCTGTGAGGAAATGCAGCGTTTCCCACACAAATGAAACATCTTAACATGAACCCAGAAGATGTGAACATCTTGAACTGACAGCCTGAAACATCACTGGTACGTAAGACGAGAGTGACAACAGAAATCAACAAGCCACACACAGTTCTTCTCCTTCATCTTCTTTGTCTCTCAAACAACATTTCTCACAACACGACCGTGTGAAACGAACATTTAGATCCAGGAGAGAGTGACCCATACACACAAGTTCTGCTTTGTTGATATTTGCTTTAGCTTGATTTATGTTGCTCTTTTTTATCTGGGATGTTTCCCGCACTGCATTACATATTTTCTCCTGCCAGCATTCGACGCTGGATGATTGTGTTTGTTTTGCTTTAAGTAAAGATTGCACATCTTCACTGGTTCAGTGTATTATTTTCCCAAATGCTACAAACATGAAGCATGACAGGTGGTTGTTTTTCATTTTGCTACGGTGGCCCTAAGGTGTAAATGAACAACATTTGAAAAAAGAGAATTACTTTAAGCCAAAGCAGAAGTGGCCGAAGCAGAAGTGGCCGAAGCAGAAGTGGCCAGAATCACATTTGAAAAAACTGAATTATATTAAGACAAACCAGAAGTGTGTTTTTGTGTGTGTTTGTGTGTGTGTGTGTGTGTGTGTGCTAGCCTGCTAACTTTACCTCTGTTCTGTGTGTACTGTACATTATTCTATTCTTTTGTTTTATGTTGTTAATAAACATTTTAAAATACCCCCCGCCCCCCACTTCAGATTTGGCTTAATGTAATTCTGATTTTTCGAATGTGATTCCGGCCACTTCTGCTTTGACAACTTCCACTTTGGATTAATGTAATTCCGTGTTTTCAAATGTGATTCCGACTACTTCCACTTCGGCCACTTCTGCTTCGACCACTTCTGCTTTGGCTTAATGTAATTCTGTTTTTTTTTTCAAATGTGATTCTGGCCACTTCTGTTTTGGCCACTTCCACTTTAGGCACTTCTGCTTTGCAACTTCTGCCTTGGCCACTTCCACTTTGGCCAC
>NC_056503.1:11354427-11363713 GCF_014905685.2 Nematolebias whitei
CACTTCTGCTTTGCAACTTCTGCCTTGGCCACTTCCACTTTGGCCACTTCCGCTTTGGCAACTTCCACCTTGGCCACTTCCACTTTGGCCACTTCCGCTTTGGCTTAATGTAATTCTGTTTTTTCAAATGTAATTCTGTTTATTCAAATATTGTTCATTTACACCTTAGGACCATCATACTTTTCAGCAGAAGCTCACTGCAAATCCACTCTGCTGTAACAAAAAGCCAGATTGGATTTTAAGCAGAAAATGTTTGCATGTTCTTTTATTTCTTTTATGTCACAGGGCTTGTTTTAAATATTTGTTTGAGTCAGCTCTATATTCACCTGCTTCTGCTAATTAATTACAAACTACAGCAACAGTGCTTGCACAAACTATGGCTTTCTTTGTAATTTGGCTAAACTGACTCTACAGTTATCTTTTTGTGTTTTGGGATAATAGCTTTCATGGTATTTTATCAGAATGGGCAGAGTTCAGAAGAGGAACAGACAGATTGAAAACAGCTGAAATGCACATCTCAGTTTGAGAATCATCAGCAGCTCTGGCTCGTCTGTCACATCCTGACCTCCCTCTATCTGCCCCTCTGGTTGTGTTGACACTCACCGTGTTCCTGATATGTGGGAACAACCGATCCCACACCCCCCCCCCCCCCAGTGCTCCCCCCCCCCTCTCATCACCACCGAGGACACAGGCCTCATGGGAACCGCCTATCTCCACCGGCGCTCTATCAGATTGTTGACGCGAACAGATACCCTTGCAATCAAAATATTTTGCTTCTCCCAACACTGACATTGGCCTACATGGACCTGCATCTCCAACCTCTCTGGGGTAAACAGCTCCTGTGCAGTGTGTGTGTGTGTGTGTGTGTGTGTGTGAGGGTGGCGGGTGTAAACGCTGACAGGTGCATTAAATGTCCGTCTGTGGCCTTTGTGGTCTCACAGTCAGTGTTGAGTGTTAAAGAAGCGATGCGTTGTGGGAAGAGGCCGTTTCCTCGCTCTTCTCTGCACGTTATACGCCCGTCAAACTTTTGTACAGCAATCTATAGCTGTGCTGCAGATAAGCAAAGACCTTGTAAAACCTTCTATCTTTTTTTGTAGAAAGTTTTTTTTTTTTAAACAGACAGACGGAGACTATCCCATAATACCTCCGCCTTTTAATGAGCATATAAAAAGTAAAAAGTTATCAGTATTTCTTAACTAGATGCATATTGCTTGCCCATGTTTTCAAACTATGATCATTTCATGTTGAGAAGCGATAAAGTGGTAGTTGTTTTTGGCCATCTCAAATTGTGTTGACTCCAGAAGTTATTCAGATAAACGATAGAAATCCACCAATTACTATTTGAGAGTTTCTGTCAGTTTGGCCCACTGCTTTGTGAGATGTTTTGCTAACAGACAGAAAAAGTTCACTCTAACCAGGCAATGTTGATGTTTTTAAGCAAAGGTGCACAATGTGTAGCGTTTGGAGTGCGCATTGCAAATAATCGCACCAAATATTAGCTCAGTATTTATAATATTTAGTGAGTCGTTGACATTTTTGTTTCAACAAATAAAGTATAAAAATTATTTTGGAATATTTTTTTTATTTATTTACCTGTAAATCCGTCAGCTGGTTAATGAGATATTTTGCTAACAGACAAACATGCTTGATGCCAAAAGTTGACAGCAAAGTTTTATGTAAAGATGTTATGGAGTGTGTGGTGCTCGGACTGTGTGTTGAAAATGACTCACAGCTACTACCACACCAAAGGTTAGTTCGTTAGCCATTTTTTATTCCCTAAGGTCAATTAGCTGAGGTAGCCATCTTGAACTGGGTTAGTTACAGAAGTCAATCAGTTATAGAGGTTCACAAGAATGACTTTCTAAACGTTTCATTAAAATCCCTCTTGTGGTTCATGATTTATTCCGCCGAACCTTCATAGGACTGAAAGCTGGACATCAACTGAGGTTGTGAAGGAGGATGAATGTGCTTCCATGTCTGCCAGAGGATCGTCTTGACCTTTAGCACATTAAATAAAAACAAAACATATATCCATTAGCTTGACCCGCTTCTTCCTTTTTGGGTTGCGGAGGTCACTGATGTCCACACACACAATATTTATACGTGTATTTACGTTCAGTTTATCCTTTAACGTCAGGATTTGTGTTAACCGCATGTATTTGTGTGTTTGGCTGAGCCCGAGCAAACCCAATGAGCCCAACTGCAGATTTGTGGCTGGTGACTCTCAGTTCAACCTAATACTTCATCCACTACATCAACATTAATCCTAACTCAACCAAGTCATTGACAGATGTGCAGTAAGAGGCCGACGAACCTCGTTTCACAACTGCACGAGCATATGTCTACAATGTGTAGTGACAGACCAGTCAGGCCACACTGCACACGATCTCTGCTCGTTTATTTGAAGCGTTTTCATGCTTTTACACATTTACTGATGACACGTTACTGTTGATACAGCAGATTATTTCAATAGGAGTACATTTCAGACAGTTAAATATTTAAATAAAGTCTGATTAATGAAACATGGTCAGTCTTTTTGTAATTGGATAGCTTTAGCCCCTCAAAATTAGTATGCACTCAAAACATCACGTAGTATATTTCATTCTTAAAGACCATGTTTCATTAATCAGACTTTATTCAAATATTTAACTGTATGAAATTTACTCCTGTTTTGACACATTTTTAACCTGTCTGTATTCTACAGTGTTAGCCATTTAGTTATTATCTTTTTCCATTGGATCTATGTTTTTATCCTGTGTCCTTTGCTTGTTTGTGTTTACTGTACAGTAGTCCCTCGTTACTTTGCGGTTCATTTATCGCGGACTCGCTCTATTGCGGTTGCTCAAAATAAGATTGGTCATGACACACAATTGGCTGATTGATGGACGAGCTGCACGATCGGCATGGAATTTTTTATTTACAATAGATTATTTTAAATTATTTAGCACCTGCTGCACATTTGTGCAGCCCAGAGCTGCAGGAAAAAGTTTCCTCCTGCAACTCTGTGCAGCCCTCAGTGCACGATAAGCTTCCTGCTGCAGCTGATCAGCTGTTCCCCTGCAGAGCAGAAAAGTGGACGTGGCTGAGACCACAAAGCAGCGGAGGCAGAGAAAAGGAAATCGTGACATTCTGTGCTCTTTTAGAGTGATTAGAGTTTAGAAACATTGTTTAGAATATTGCAAGAGTGTGGGACTGGTTTACATATATATATATATATATATATATATATATATATATATATATAAACTACTACTTACTACTTGTACTACTATTCCTACTTGGCGGTTTTTCTCTTATTGCGGGGCTTCAGGGTATGGATCCCCCGCGATAAACGAGGGACTACAGTGCTTTGGTTGGCCTTGTTGCTGTTTTAAGTGCTTTTTTAAATAAAGTGGTACATATGGGACTGGAGTTGCGAATTAGCTATAGCTATTTACTCTTTGTGCAATGCATCAGTCACAAACTTGTTCTGTTCTATGTTTGTGTGCATTGTCCCAGTCAAATAAACTAATAAATGAAAAATGAAAATGTATCATCTTTCCATTTCCATAGATTATCCAGCTGAGTTCAACAATTAACCAAACAAAAAAAAAAATTATTCTCCAAACATATTTTTTGGGTAAATATCCTAAAGGTTTAGAACTACTTTGTCTGCCTTATATTAAGAGCAATTTTTGTGAAATAGTTGTACTTTTTACGAAGTTACCAACTAGTAAATGGGCCCAAGGAATAAAAACAACATAATTTCATTCATTCCTAAAATAAAGCTTAATGTTTTCAAAGCCTGCGTGGGTACAAATACAAACATGGCTTGCTGAAGTGGACTTGGCAGATGGCCACAGTTCTAATGAGCACCCATTAGGAAATGAACTGAATCCCTCCAAGAAATTTAAAACCTATTTCCTGAGGCTTACATGCGCCTTTGAAGAACAGGCATACTGAGAGGCTGCGTGTGCCACTGGGTCGCCAAGGTGACGGGACAACCTGGCAGGAAAAACAGGAAGTTGGGATAAGAGGGGAGCCTGATTGGACCCCTCCTCATTCTCGTGCATTGACATAAGAAAAGCTGCCGGTCATCCAGCAACCCATTTCAGAATTTGAAAACAACTTGACAAACTAATGTTTTTTTAATGTCTTTGTTGACCAGACTACAGTGACATGCCACCCTTTATCTCATACTACCCAACTGTGCCATTTAGTGATAGTACGCAAGGCCAGAGAAAATCTCTTAACCAAACTGCCACCCTTGCTCTCTGTTATCACTCTTCACTCCTCTCTACCAAGTCCTTGGTTTATATCAGACAAAACACCTGTTCAGCTATCCAGAAGTGTTACTAAGTTGACAGAAATCAAATAACGAAAGGGCAACATGTCAATGGGCTTTTATTTGTTGCTTCAAAGTACTTTTTTCTTTTACAGCTTCATTTCTCATTTTGTTTTGTTTGTCTAAGTGTGTTATGGTCTTTGGGAATTTTTGATTTTGTATAATCTTGTTGTTTCTTTAAAAAATAAATTTCAATTTAATTGTCAAATAAATTTGCAAACTTGTCCCATGAGGAGTTCTGCCAGGTGTGCTGTTGGAGTTTGGGGTGCTATGGTTGCATTTTTATGGCTCCTGTATAACAAAAGCAAGAACTGCATTTGCATTCTAGGCACAAAGTCCAACTCGTTCCCAGCGCAGGTTGGACTTGAGAAAAGTGGCCCCAAGGAGTGAAGAGGCAGATTTGGACCTACCCTCCGCCTGTGCAGTCATTTGTCTGTTCATAATAAGTGAGGTTCAACTTTGGTGTGTGGCTACATCCAAGCGTAAGACGGATTCCTTTAGAAAAATCCAATATGGCTGCAACTACAAATGTCCAGTCATATTGTGAGCTGGATAACTTGAAAAATAAGTGAGATACCAACTTTCATTTTGGTGTGTGGCAGCATCCAGGCATAATAACGGTTCCTTTTGAAAATTTGGTTGCCACATCAAAATCCAAGATGGCCACCACCATATATAAATGTAAACTTGGGGAGCATGATAACTTGGAAAAATAAGCAACAAGTGAACTTCCTTTTTTTAAAGTGTGTCTGTATCTAGGCATAATATAGGTTTTTTTTGAAAATTAGGTTGCCACGCCAAGATGGCCACTACCTTTTATACGTAAACCAGCCATATTTTGTATATGTTCTTTTGTCAGAACATATTCCTCTTATTTTGGCGTATTTGCTACAAAAATTGTGCAACAGCTGTAAGAGCTGGTGACATATATTCAGTAACAGCTATATGATATGCATAGCACTTTAACTTATATTAAATGAAAATAGTTAAATGTTATTTATTAGTATTAGTCACCTGTGATGCTGTCTCACTTGTGGAGGTTTGTTCCAGGTTCATAGCTGCAGTGTGGGATCCTCTTCACTCCTGTGCATGAAGGACAGACTTTTTAAGTTCAAAGTTTTGTCTATCCATTGTACCGTAAGACTAATCATGCTAATGGGGCTAACACGACGTCCAAATGTCTGTGGTAACACTCACCCAACAAGTTGTGCTATCGGCTATTAGCTTCTCAATGACATAAAAATGACCGCTTGTAACTCGGGTAACGTTACGTCGGAAAAATATCTCCAACTGTGGACGATGTAGCGAGGCTCAACGTGGTCCACAAATCTTCAGAATCCGACATCCTCACCAACGAAAATAAAACTTCCACATTACCGACATTTTGAAATTTCATCTCCGCCGTGAGAACAGGTAGATGCACGTGACGTCATTGCGTTGTCCTGCCGCTGCAACGTCATTACATTGTGCTGCCGCTGCAACGTCATTACATTGTGCTGCCGCTGCAGGCAAAAACAGCGTCTTTTATATTGGCGACTTATTTTAATGGAATGGCCGATGTCAGATATTTAATTTTAACGCTAACATCGGCCGATACCAATTCCATGCCGATAATATTGTGCATCCCTATTTTTAATCTTGTTTTTGGTGGTCATGGACCAAATTTTAATGTGCAGTCATTTAGTGAAGGGTGACTGGTCTGAGAACATCGAGGTCCCATTTCTGTTTTTCAGAAGAATGTAGTTCTGTTGGCACCTTCAAGCCATGTGAAAGTCTCAAACAATCCATTTGGACTTGGGTCTACTAAGTGACTGAGTGCAAGGACTGTATTTGTGAGTCTTGTTCACAACTGACTGAGCAGAAGATAGATCAATGGACTGAGGCCTTATATGTTGTAATGATGTCATTGTTCTAGTTCATTGTGGTGAAGAAGTGTAGGAATCACCATTTGTATGTGCACTAACCACTCCTTTCATCCTCCTGAGTGGCCAACCACCCCCAGCTGTTCCTGGTCCTGTCTGATGAGATCTGGTATTTAAGACCCTGGGTGCCAGCTTTTCTCCCCTGGAACATTTCATGCCAATCTGTTGTTCTGCCTTTTTAATCTTGTAAGTGATGTCCGGATACTTCTAAGGTCCAAATCCTGGTAATACCTCATTATCTTCTGGATGTAATATGTTTGTGGAATTTTAAGGCATGAAGTTGTACTACTGTAGAGCTTCTGCCCCAGAACTCCCACATGCCCACCCGAGACTCTCCTGCACCTGAGAGAGGAGGTGGTTGAGGTTCTGAGGGCTCGTCACAACACTGGGCTGCTCACACACGTCCAAGGACAAAGACCCAAACACCTGTGGGTGTATAGGTCAGAGATGAGGTTGGGGTGGAGGGGTGAAGTGCAGGGAGGCTGAGAGAAGCATATGAGCACTACGGAGACATGCATGACAACCAAGTTAAGTGATTGAAGGCCTTTAAGAGGATTTGTGTGGATGTGTGTGTTTGGAACATAGCTGCAGCGGGAACTGAGTGAGAAAGTGTTGAGCAGCGAGTGTGAACGCGTGTGCTGTTTTCTCCACGTCGCTGCCTTTTCATACAGTCCAGGTGTTCATCGAGGTCTATTGTCATCTAACTGGACTTTTAGCCCCTCTTCTCCCTGTCAGCTACCTGCTCTTTGATGTCTGGGAAGTCTTTCACCTTCTTTCCGTGTGGGTCAACATTCCAGCAGCACACACACATGCATGCACATACAAAAACACACCTGCCCATATGCACACAGACATAACGACACACAAACAGACACAAGAGAGGGGAAGATGAGGAGAAAAAGGGAGAGGGGAAGGAAGGAATAACAAAAGAACAAGAGGGGAGTAAAGTACAAGTAAACACTTGCTCTGCATCAAAGACACAGACTTAAAGCCAAGTTAAAGCAGAGGAGCTTCGTGTCAAATGGTTACATCGAGGAAATCTCAAAAACCACTACAGCTGCAGCCTTTTTTGGCACATAACTGTTGTGTTTTTGTTTTGTTGTTAGCCAACATGTTGAGAACAAAATGCATACTTAAAATTTAATAAACCTGAAAAGTCTTATACAATATTTGACTTAATAAAATAATAATTAAAAAAACGCATATAATAGACCATGAGAAAGACTGAAAAGAGTGCTGAAATTTCAGAGTTTGACATTTGAGATCATCACTTTGGGTAACACAGATCTTATTTTTTTTAACAAGAGCAGAGAAAGAGTAAAACTGCTTTCCTGGTGGTCTTATAACACAGGGCTCTCCCATACAGATAGTTTAAAGCAAAGACTAGATTAAAGAAATCTTGTGACAGATCTGTGTTCAAATCGGAAGAAAAAGATTTCACCATCTTGAAAGTCCATAAAAGCAGATATTGATGGCAGAAAACATTGGTTTTAATTTATTCAGTTTAAAATTTTAAATGTGTGCGTGTGCGTGACATTCGTCTTTGGGCACTGAGTATCAGGCGAGTAAGCTAGTTGACTAGATGCTCTGATAAGGTGGACTGATACATTCAGTAGCCTCACAGCCTCAGTACCACTTACACAGAACATCCCTACTCTGCAGCACGGTGGTGCAGTTGGTAGAGATGTTGCCTCACAGTGAGAAGGTTGATGGATTGAATCCCAGACCTTTCTAGGTGGAGTCTGCATGTTCTCTCTGTGCATGCGTGGGTTTTCTCCGGGTACTCCAGTTTCTTACCACAGACCAAAATCATGCATGTTAGACTGATAACTCTAAATTGTCTCTAGGTGTGAGTGAACGAGTGAATGGTTGTTTGTCTCAACTGTTTCTATGCGTCCCTGTGATGGACTGGAGACCTGTCCAGGGTGGCCCCCGCCTCTCATGCAGTGATTGATGGACATGGGCACCGGCGACCCCATGACCCAAAATGGAATAAGTGGGTAAAGATAATGGATGGATGGATATATGACTGTATAATCATGAGGAATGGAGAAGAAGTGTGCTAGTGCCCATTTTTAAGAACAAGGGTGATGTACAGAGTTGTAGCAACTACAGGGGAATTAAGGTGATGAGCCACACGATGAAGATCTGGGAGAGAGTTGTGGAAGCAAGACTTAGACGAGAGGTGACTATCTGTGAACAGCAGTATGGTTTCATGCCAAGAAAGAGCACCACAGATGCCATCTTTGCTTTGAGGATGCTGATGGAGAAGTACAGAAATAACTCCATTGTGTCTTTGTGGATTTAGAAAAAGCATCTGACAGAGTGCCAAGAGAGGAGGTGTGGTATTGCATGAGGAAATCTGGAGTGGCAAAAAAGCATGTTAGACTGGTACAGGACATGTATGAGGACAGCAGGACAGTGGTGAGATGAACTGTTGGAGTGACAGGTAGCTTCAAGGTGGGGGTGGGAGTTCATCAAGGATCAACTCTGAGCCCCTTCTTGTTTGCTTTGGTGATGGACCGACTAACAGATGACATCAAGCAGGAATCCTTGTGGACTATGATGTTTGCAGATGACATTGTGATCTGTGGTGAGAACAAGGAACTGGTGGAAGAGAACTTGAAGAGGTGGAGGTATGCACTTGAAAGAAGAGGAATGAAAGTCAGCCGTAGTAAGACAGAGTACATGTGTATGAATGAGAGGGAGGAGGTGGAACAGTGAGGCTACAAGGAGCAAAGGTCACAAAGGTGCAGGACTTCAAGTACTTGGGGTCCACTGTCCCAGAAAATGGGGAATGTGGTAAAGAGGTGAAGAAGAGAGTCCAGGCAGGATGGAGTGGATGAAGAAAAGTTTCAGGAGTGATTTACAACTAAAGGGTGTTAACAAAAGTCAAAGGAAAAGTTTACAAGACGTTGGTGAGACCAGCTATATTGTACGTTCTGTTGACAGTGGCATTGACAAAAAGACAAGAGAAAGAACTGGAATTAGCAGAAATGGAGATGTTGAGGTTCTCCTTAGGAGTGACAAGGCTGGATAA
>NC_056503.1:11363813-11370664 GCF_014905685.2 Nematolebias whitei
GAGTGTGCAGCATGACAGAGGAGCTGACAGAGGGCAGAGCTATGACAGAACCCCCCCCTCAAGGTCCGGCTCCTGAAGGACCACCAGGCTGGAGAGGGTTCAGTCGATGAAAGTCTCTAATGAGGGTTTTGTCCAGAATATTGCGTGAGGGCACCCAGGAACGTTCCTCCAGGCCGTACCCCTGCCAGTCTACCAGATACTGGAGTCCTCTCCCCCACCTTCTGGATCGAAGAAGGCGTCGGACCGTTTAGGCTGGGCTCCCCTGAATGAGTCGGGAGGGTAGTGGGAGGTCGGTGGTGGGTCGAAAACGTGGCAGGACAAATGGCTTGAGTCTTGAGACATGAAACGTTGGATGAATGCGCATGGACCTGGGTAACTGTAAGCGAACAGAGACAGGATTGATTATTTTGGTAATCAGAAAAGGACCAATGAAACGTGGTGCTAGTTTCTTAGATCCCACACGGAGAGGAAGGTCCTTGGTGGAGAGCCACGCTTTCTGGCCCACCTTGTACAATGGTTGAGGCGTTCTCCTGCGGTTAGCCCCCCGAACGTACCTTTTGGTGGCCAAAATTAGGGCTCTCCTGGCTTTTCTCCAGACTCGCTGGCAACGTAAAATTGCGAGTCGTGCAGAGGGAACCCGAGCTTCTCTCCCCTGGACTGAAAAAACAGGGGGTTGGAATCCAAAGACAACATGAAAGGGTGAAATACCTGATGTAGAGGATGGAAGAGAGTTGATTGCTTGTTCAATCCAAGGGAGGTTGGACGTCCATTTCCTCGGGTCCCCCTCGCAGAGGAGCCGAAGCTTGGTCTCCACCTCCTGGTTGGTACGCTCAGATTGTCCATCCGTTTGGGGATGAAAACCTGACGAGAGGCTGACCGAGATCCCTAGCAGGTTGCAAAACTCCCTCCAGAACTTGGAAATGAATTGGGGACCTCGGTCAGACACAATGTTCTGGGGGAGCCCATGGAGCCTGAAAACCTCCTTGGCCATGATAACGCTGAGCTCCTTGGAAGAAGGTAACTTGGGGAGAGGAACCAGGTGGACCATTTTAGAAAAACGGTCCACAATGGTCAATAACACTGAATTACCTTCAGAAGGGGGTAATCCAGTCACAAAGTCCATAGCAATATGTGACCATGGGCGTGAAGGAATTGGCAGTGGTCGTAGCAGCCCGGCAGGTGGGCGATTGGAAGACTTGGCACGATTGCATTCGGGACATGACTTGACAAAGTGCTTGGTGTCCTCCGTAAGCGTAGCCCACCAGAATCGGGCGCGAATGAGTTGGAGGGTCTTGGTGATTCCTGGGTGACAGAACAACTTTGATGAATGGCATAATTCAAGAACCTCTTTTACCTTTTGATTGGGGACAAACAGGCGCTCCCTAGGACAGGTGGGTGGACGTGGCTCGGAGAGTTGGACTTGTTGGAGATCGAGTTCTAATTGAGTCAAAGAAAGACGTACGGTCTCAGGCAGGATGAACTCGACCTCTTCTGAGGGCCCTTCCTTGACCTCAAAGACCCGGGACAGGGCATCCGGCTTGGCATTCTTGGGCCCGGGTCTGTAAGAGAGGGTGAAACTGAACCGAGAGAAAAACATAGCCCACCTGGCCTGACGGGGATTGAGTCTCTTTGCTGTGCGAAGGTACTCCAGGTTTTTATGGTCGGTCCATACCAAAAAGGACTTCTTCGCACCTTCCAGCCAGTGCCTCCATTCCTCCAGGGCCATCTTGACTGCCAAAAGCTCACGGTCTCCCACGTCGTAGTTTCTCTCAGCGGGGGAGAGTGCCCTGGAGAAGTAAGCACAGAGGTGGATCTTACCATCTGTGCTGCGCTGACTGAGGATGGCGCCCACCCCGGTGCTGGATGCATCGACCTCCGCAATGAATTGTTTCTCGGGGTCTGGAGAGTGCAAGATTGGAGCAGAGGAAAACAATGTTTTGAGCTTCTGGAATGATTGGTTGGCAACGGAGTCCCAGATGAACTTGGTCTTAGATGAGGTGAGAAAATGAAGAGGAGCTGCAACTGAACTGTAGTTCTTAATGAACCTCCTATAAAAATTTGCAAAACCGAGAAACCTTTGCAGCTGTTTACGATCCTTGGGCTTGGGCCAATCCACCACCGCTGATACCTTCCCGGGTTCCATGGATACTTGACCTGGAGAAATGTTGAACCCAAGGAATGAGGTGGACACTTGGTGGAAAGCACACTTCTCTGCCTTGACAAACAAGTTGTTCTGTAAAAGGCGGGTTAAGACAGCTCTGACATGGCGACGGTGAGAAATGCTATCTTGTGAAAAGATAAGTATGTCATCAAGGTAAACAAAAGCGTAAATGTTAATCATGTCACGAAGGACATCATTAACCAGGGCTTGGAAAACGGCAGGAGCGTTGGTGAGGCCGAATGGCATAACAAGATATTCATAATGGCCATCTGCGGTATTAAAAGCCGTCTTCCATTCATCTCCCCGCCGTATCCTGACCAAATGGTAAGCGTTGCGAAGATCCAGTTTGGTGAATATCTTAGCATTTTGGATTATATCAAAAGCGGAGTTCATGAGGGGCAGAGGATACTTGTTCTTTATGGTTATTTTGTTAAGTTCTCTATAGTCAATGCATGGACGAAGTGACCCATCTTTCTTCCCTACAAAGAAAAAACCTGCACCAGCGGGGGATGCTGAAGGTCTAATGATACCAGCTTGGAGGGACTCTGTTATATATTTCCTCATGGACTCTTGCTCGGGACCAGACAAAGAATATAATCTACCCCGAGGGGGGGTAGAACCTGGGATCAGGTCAATACCACAATCGTATGGACGATGTGGCGGAAGGGACGTAGCTTTTGATTTATTAAAGACCTCTTTCAAATCATGGTACTCTTTAGGTACCTGACTTAGATTGGGATAGGTCTCCTCATTGGCTGTGACAAGGGCTGGTGAACTGGGTTGGCTCTGAATACATGTAGAATAACACTCATTAGCCCATCCTACAATCTCTTGGTTCCTCCAATCGATTTGGGGGTTGTGTTTGCGTAACCAAGTGGAACCTAAAACCACTGGGAGTTGGGGTGAATCAATAACAATGAATCTGATCAGTTCCGAATGGTTGTTGGCCGACACCATGGTGACTGGAACAGTTTCAAGACTAGATTGACTTAAAGGATGACCATCTAAAGCGAGGACCTTATGGTTGTTAGGTGATGGGACAATGGTCAGATCTATGGATTTGGCAAAGGTTTTATCAATGAATTCCGTGTCGGCCCCTGAATCAATAAAGGCTGAGACGATGACGGGTTGACCACCCTTTATTATGAACTTGACCTTGGACATGATAGGTGGAGAGGACTTGATCTTATGACTAAGACTCAACAGGAGCCTCTCTTCTCCTGCTGAGCCTGGTCTTTTTACTGGACAATGATGACAATCATGACCGCCTTGACCACAATAAAAACAGAGATGGTACCTCCTCCGACGTTCTCGTTCCTGGGTGGTCAGACGACTTCTTCCTAGTTGCATGGGTTCCGTAGCATACAGAGGATCCTGAGGGCTCTTGGTTTGTTCCGTTTTAGGTTCATGATCCACAAGGTGATGTCTGGTTCTGGACATGGCTGTGGCCTTGCCTCGACTCTGTTCACGGTCACGCTCACGCTCACGCAGGCGAAGGTCAACACGGGTGGCCACCTCCTCCAGCTGGCGTAGGGATGAGGGATAGTCCATTGTTGCCAGCACATCCTTAACATCTTCATTAAGCCCCCTGAAGAAGGCGTCAGTGAGTGCGTGTTCATCCCAATGACTGTCTGCTGAAACAGAGTGAAAGTGAATGATGTATTTGGTTACAGAATCCTTGCCTTGTTTAATATCAAAAATTCTTCGGGCTGCCTCTCTCTCAGGGAGGATGGGGTCAAAAACCCGACACAACTCTTTGGAAAATTCAGAAAAATTACGACATACCACGCCACCTTTTAACCATTCAGAAGTGCCCCACGTCTTGGCTCTTCCAGCGAGAAGTGAGACAGCATAAGCAACTTTAGCATGCTCAGTGGGAAAACATGAAGGTTGCAATTGAAATTGAATGTCACACTGAGTCAAAAATGGTCGACATTGCTCAGGCTCACCTCTGAAATGTTCAGGGGGGGCTAACCGTGGTTCTCTTGGTGCAGGAGTCAACAGGGTTTGGTTGATGACTTGGTTTGACTGTTGGGACAAAGCTTGAAGAGAAACAACCATTTCCTGAAGCCCTTTCTCAAGTTTACTAACAGCCCCTTCTACCTTAGAGCACCACTCTCGGGTTGGTGTTGGATCCATAATGGCCAGATTCTACTGTCATGAACCAGAGGCCGGATCGCAAACAACAACAACAACCACTGAGAGGGTTAAAAGATTTATTGTGAAATAAAGTAAAACCCTGGAGTAGGTCCGGTTCTGGGCTGGTTCCGATCTTCTGATTGGTAGTTCGTGATTGGGTAGTGTTGAAGTGGCGGGCTGCCAGTAGAAGTAGAACTGATGTTAAGGTCCACTGGAACGGAGTCCAACAGGCTTGCAACTAAAAGATAAAGGTTAGTAGATGCAGGGGGAAAGAGACTAATAGGGGAAATGAATCTGTGGGAATCAGATTCAGGGATAAGGATAAGTCCGTGATACAGAATGAGCTTGACCTTTAATCTGTGATCCAAAAAACAGTCAGAAGGGAAAGGCAGAGTTCATACCGTGAAGTCAGTTGTTCAGCAGAAGTATCCAGTACGTGATCCAAAGAGAGAGTCAAAAAACAAGAGCATGAGTCGGTACCTGATCAGATGAGCAAAAGCAGACGAGGGCTGAGGCAAAAACGTGGTCGTGGTCAAGGCAAGGGTCATGAACGTGAAGAGTCAATCAATGGAATGCTGGAAAGTCTACTGCTGATGAGACAGGATAGAGAATCTGGCCCAGACTGAGAGGAATGAGTGAGCTTAAGTACTGACTGGACCAGGTGGTGGAGCTGTGGGATAATGAGCGGTGACAGGTGACATGAGTTGAGTGATTACTGAGTGTGCAGCATGACAGAGGAGCTGACAGAGGGCAGAGCTATGACAATCTATCTATCTATCTATCTATCTATCTATCTATCTATCTATCTATCTATCTATCTATCTATCTAGCTGGAGTTCAGAGGACAGAGCAGCTGACCATCAGTTTTCATCAGATTGCTTTGTTTCCTGGATTTTCCAGTCGATGTAAAGACATTTATGCAACAAACAACATAAAACAGCATGTACTGACATCTGGCAAGGTTTTACCTTTTCAGTATCTCTTCCGGACTGGTAGTCATGACCCAGCTATCTGTTATTTAGATATCCAGTGATGACAACAGTGGCTGCTGTAGAGACAGTCTGTGGACCGTCTTACTCAACTGTGTCCTGCTGCCATGCACGAACTGAACACACTGTTTAATAAATGTTTATTTTTCTTACTGCTGTCCCTTCTCTACATTATCTGTCACCATCTTTGATTGTTATTTGGGCTGCTGTTGTTACACCATATTGTTTTTACCTTATTAGTGATTAGCATATATCTTGTGTGCATCTTGGACCCTTGTATACTGTTTCTTTTTACACTCTATATTTTTGTTATTGTTGGGTGTAACTGGGACCCTGTGTACACAATTTCGTTCCACCTCATGTACCACACATGGTGAAATGACAATAAACCTACTTGAACGTGATCGTATTTTAATGTTCTCAGTGACAGATGCTGACAGATGACAGACTGTCAACAGCTTCTGATCACACAAACCTTGTCTCAACACACTTTGACTGATTGCGTCTTTCCACATTTAAACATCTAGACTGGCACTTCTGTGAACTGGAGGGAGAAAACAAGTGACCCAGCATTTAACGACCATTTGCTGTTTTACATGTAAATGTGGTGTTCAGGTGGATCATTTAAATATATATCTAGAGAAACACTAAAAGGGCAGGATAAGCCTATATGTTTTATTCAGTTAGAAAAGAAGATTATGAGTTGGGGTCGTCTGGTTCAATTTTGCTATTTGACCTCTGTGCTTGATGGTGTCGTTTTACATTTCAGGTTAATTGGTGCAAAGACGATGCTTGTGCTTGTGTGCTTTGTGCACGTGTGTGTGCGAGTCAAGATTTTTGGGGCATGCCTGTATATCTGCCTCCCTTCTCACAGCCAGGTGCATGGCAGCTCTACAGAGCTTTTATCCCAAGCCGATCCTTGGGAATGCAGGGAATTTCTCCCAGACACTCCTGGTCAGAGTGCCCCAGCAGCTCCTACTCTCACACACAGATTCAACTCCTCCTCAGCCTTCCTACACCCCTCCTGCCCCCACCACCCTCAACTCCGACACCATTGACAGACACAGCCCAAAGAGCAGACACCTGGCTTTGCACACATACACATGCACACACCCTGGGGAACCTCGGGGAAAGTCAGGGATCAGCAGAAACACTCTAGAGAAACAGGAGAAGACAGAAGAGACCAGATGCTAGATGGTAGTCAACAAAAGAGAGAGGTGGAGGGAATGAGGGGGGTTTGTGGAAAAATTGAGACAGAAACAAAGATATAGGGAAGTGATTTAAAAGACAGTGGTGAAATGCATTCTTAAATTGACAGACAAATTACTCCAACAATGACAATAACACAGTTAGACCTGTCATTTGTACATGATATTACATACTGGCTCATTTAATGTTAAAATGTAACCATGTATGGTATGTGCAGAGAATCTGGGAGGGTAAGGGTTAACCTGTTCTCCTCTGCCTGTCAGTCACGAGTTAACACCACCTGAAAGTCTTGTCAGCCTCACTTCCTCTCCTTTCTACCACCTGCCAATCAACCTGCCACACCACAAACCACA
>NC_056503.1:11370764-11374277 GCF_014905685.2 Nematolebias whitei
CTGTGTCACTTCAGCTGTGAGTGTGTGGTTGATGGTTTATAAATTCACAATAAAAATAACATGAGCGGTGAAAAAAAAAAAAAAAAACGGGGTGGTGCGGGGGGATTGCGTCTTTAAAAATCACACAAATCAAAGTTCTTGCATGGACTTGTGAGTGAAACTGAACAAAACACTTTGGCTGTAAAACATGTTGTCAGCTTGTTCTGAACGATTTCTCCTTGTTGTTGCGCTGATTGGCATGTGCGATAATGTCTCAATTCACACGCTGAAAGAATGAAAACCATTTAGCTGGGAAGAGAATCCTGCAGCTCCTTCGATGCAAATCCACACGCACGCCCACACACAAACACACACAATGTTGGTTATCTAAACACTGCAGGGCATGATTGTTCACTCCCATCCTCTTCTCTCTGAGCCTGCCCCTCTGAGGCCAAGGCAAACACTCTGTGTGATACACTCATGTCTCTATATACACACCTTCTCCTAAATCCTAGTCCCAGATGTTCTGTTACTTAAAGCGTGCATTGAAATTTACAAATTGCATCATGCATTTGGAAATAAAAACTTCTCGCCTATCTCGCCCTAACAAGCAGAAAATCATCAGATTTTTTACACTTTTAAAAGTACATCTAACTGATACAGTGTGCTTTTTTTAAGCGTTTGATCAACCATACTCCCCAAAAAGCTTTATCTGCTTCTTTGTTGCACTCTATGACCACCTGAACAAGTCCATTAGGCGTGAGGAACTGGAGGCTTGACACTGAAATGGATGAGCGGAGGCAGAAAACCAGTTTAACAAGGCAGCCTGTCAGCAGCGCTGCAGCTGTGTGGTGTCTCTGTCAGTCGACTGGACTCTGTTTCACAGACAATTCCTCTGTGACTCTCTAATAGACCGAAGGCCTTTTCCGACCTCACAAAACTGACTTGCTATTGGCTCCCCAGGGGGCCCAGGACCTCCCCCACACTCATACAAATACAGACACTGCATTTCAGAGTGTGCACATGGATGGACTCCATTTACATTTGTTTGGTGCTGGTAAAACGTGTGCATCAATTCATAGGATGCCCATTAGGAATTAAAGTTGTCTTAAGATGTTTATCAAAACCCAGAGTCCACCCCCTTCTGGTGCACTGAGCCAGGTGTATAAATAAAAGCTGGGGTCAAGAAAATCCACTTCTTTTAAACCAGATTTACTAATGAACATCATCCTGTTAGAGAACAAGCAATATTTGGGCTCAGAGAAACAATTCTCCTCTCCAGGATTAATAACTTCTGCAGAAACTGCTGTTATTTAGATCAAAATCTGCTCTGCAGCCCCATTTAATCACAAGACACCCTCTGAGATGGACAAAGAACGTCTGCAACCGAAGTAATTTGGAACTATCCATTAAGTGCCAAAACCTGCAGACAAAAAGTCCTGCAAACCTAAAACAGTAGCTATATGTTTATTTATCAGCTTAAATAACATTATAATTGTGTCATCAGCATAACAATGAAAATTTATCCCATGCTGTTTAATAACTACCTAATGGAAGCATATATAAAGTAAAGTGTATTGGCCCAAGCACTGAGCCCTGAGGAACTCCATGACTAACTTTGGTGTATGAAGAAGATTCATTATTTACCATCTAGAATCTATCAAATGAATATGATTTAAACCATTTTAGAGCTGTTCCTGTAATCCCAACATCATATTCAAGCCTCTGTAGTAAAATATTGTGATCAACTGTATCAAATGCAGCACTCAGGTCTACCAGGACCAGTATAGACACAAGTCCAAAGACAAAAGATCTGAAGCTCTCAACCTTGACCTCTCTAGTGGCTTCAAACATCTGCTAAGTTCCGGCAAAAAAACGATGCAGTCATGTTCTTTTTAGTTTTCTACATCGCCTTACAACCTAGCTGTTTTTGTTATAATACCATTTTATTTTCACTTGTTATTCTCAATTTGTATGCATCCTTAATGATTGTCTATTGTTGTCTTTGTTGTCCACTGTTATCATCACTATTTAAAAAGTCTTTAAAAAACGGTCTGAGTGAAGTTCAGAGGAGATTGGGCGTTTTCAGTCATGGGCCCTAAGCTCTGGAATAATCTGCCCATCAACATTCGACAGGCCACCTCAGTCTCCGCTTTTAAAACTCTCCTAAAAATACACATATACTCATTGACATTTAGATATAGAATTTTATTGATTCTGATTCTGTTTATGCTTTCTGTTATTATCCCTTGACTTTTGACACAAGGTGATCTGACTTAGTATGTCATTGTTTCTAATTATGTTTTCTGTTTTATATTTTTATTCCATGTGCTGTAAATATATCTTGTTACTTTTTATTTGATGCTGTGATATTTTTGTTAACCACTTTGGTAACAGTTTCTGTTTTTAAATGTGCTCTATAAATAAATCTGACTTGACTCTATTTAAACCAGGTCTCTCTTGAAAATGAGTCCCCGAGGCTCAATGGGACTAACCTGTATAAGTAAAGGTTGATTAAATTAAAAAAGTCTATTGTCTGAGGCCATGAGAATATCATTAGTAACTTTCACCAGTGAAGTTTCTGTGCTATGATGAGCTCTAAATCCTGACTGAAACTCCTCAGACAGATTATTTCTTTACAGATGTTCATGCAACCGACCTGCAACTATTTTTTTCTAGAATTTTTGAGATGAAAGTTAGATTAGATATAGGTCTATAATGGGGCAGAATTACCGAATCAAGGTCTGACTTCTTAAGTAAAGGTTTAATTACAGCAATCTACTTACTTACCTACTTAAAAACAATTTAAGCAGATCCCAAACATGGTTATTAATTAAGGGAAATAAGTCTTTAAACAGTCTGGTTGGGATGGGATCTAGCAGACACGTTTACGGTTTGGATGAAGCTATTATTTTTGACTATTCAGAGAGCTCAACAGGACAAAAACAGTCCAAACATGAATCAGTTTCTAGTGACATTTTTAAAGTTGTCTCATCTGACACAGAATCAGAAGTGATAGTAGGAAGGATGGTTTAAATTTTCTCCCTAATTTTAATAATTTTATTTATAAAGAATCTCATGTTCACCAGAGTAAGCTGTCACTATTTTCAGTTGACCACATAATTCATTGTAAATAACTTTGTCTTGCAAAAGTGACAGCAGTGTATTTTTTTAAACACACCCTTTCAGAATCACTGTAAAGTTTTTGAGACTGGATTTGTTTTAGGCTGGCAGCTCTTCACTTTGTTTCTCGTTGAAAACCATTTTCTTGACCTACAGCAGGTGCAGAGTGATGGATCCTGGTGAGCGAAGGGCGCAATTTTATCAGAGTCAGAGTTTCTTTATTGTCATTCGCACCTCATGTGGTACATGTGGTGGAGCGAAATTATGTACACAAGGTCCCAGTTACATCCAACAATAAAATGTACAAGAAAAACAGTAATAACATCTAAGATATGAACTAAGAAAAACATCAACTAAATATACACTAAGCACTCATAACATAAAAACATTGAACATCAGCACAAACATGAA
>NC_056503.1:11374377-11386706 GCF_014905685.2 Nematolebias whitei
ATATACATAACGGTGGTCATCTTGGATTTTGACATGGCGACAGTGATGAAGATCTTGAGCTGTACTCTTCTCGTTCTAAGACCCAGGAGTGATGCAGATACAACAGGACTTGCGTTTAGATGAAGGAAAGAAGCAAAACAACACTCCTGAGTCATCCTGACGTGATCAACACTAATCAACACAAACAGGAAGCATGGATAGAGAGGAACCGAGGAGTGAAATTAAAGAGAGGAACACAGGACACTCCTCTTTGGCTCAACACCAGCTGAATAACAAGCTTTCCATCATTGTCATGTCATCACTCAATTAAAAGGTTAGGCCATGTTGATTCTTTCTATTAGCAAGATTTGGGAAAACATCAACAATCTCTTAAAGCCAAGACTCACTGCCTCCAGGCAAAGCCATCACTAATTACTGTGTGTGCGTGTGTTTCACAGAGTGGAAGGAAGAGTGATTTATGTCAAACTGTCTGTTTAATAAAGCTTTACACCACAAATAAAATCATTTGAAATAATTCTCTTAAATTTTTTAACAGGCCAACAACCAAAATAAATAAATAAATAAAGCAGGAAGCCAAAATATAAAAAAAATCCACAAATTTATCTAAAAGCAAATCAAATTATAACTTAAAGAAGTTCATACAGAGAACATCTGTATGCTGATGCCCACCGTCACTGAGGGACTTGAATAGTGATTGTTGGTAGTTTTTGAGATAAACATTTATCTGGACTATAATTGAACAGGGAATGTAAATAAACAATGTTTTTGGTGCAAGATACAGTATTCAAGTCAGTAGGAGTTATACAGTGTAGAAGAACAGAGTTAGTTTATTTATTTATTTTTGCTTGCTTGGCAGCGCAGAGTGATCCTGTGCTCCAGCATCAACATGTGGCATGGAGGCTGCACAGCTGCAGAAAGAAAAGCTTTGCAGAGAGTGGTGAAGGCTGCACAGAAGTCTGTTGGAGTCAGCCTCCCCACCTTCATTGACATCTACACCTCCAGATGCAGGAAGAGGGCCACCTGCATCATGAAGGACCCCACTCACCCAGCACACACACTTTTTGCCCCGCTCCCCTCAGGAAGGAGGTTGAGGAGCATTAAGTGTAGAACCACTAGACTGAGGAACAGCTTCTACCCTGAAGCTGTTAGACTCATGAATCTCTGACCAGAATAATCACGGTGAAATATGACTATAATGCCACTTGGTTGTTGATATGTGCTGCTGATTATCCATGATGCTGATCTCATGCTGCTGATTTATTTCATGTTGCTGTGTTCATTCGTCCTCATCTGCTCACACAGACTCATGTTCGTGCTGCTGTTGTTTGGAACATTGTTTTGTACTATTGGTGCTTAGCGTATTTCTTAGTTCATGTCTTGGATCTTACTATTGTTTTTCTTTACAATTTGTATTTTTGTTAGATGTAACTGGGACCCTGTGTACATAGTTTCGTTCCACCTCGTGTACCACATGTGATGTGAATGACAATAAAGACAACTTGAACAAATGAAGTAGTTTGTCGCTCCAACTTAAGGAGTGGCACACAGTGACCAATGAAGCGCAGTCAGGCGGAATATAAATGTAGGATTCTCTGACGTTGTTTGCAAAGTTTTTGCATGTCCTCACCTACGCACCAATGATGCAGGATATTATCTCACGAAGGGGTTTTTCACAACTTCTGATCCGAGTGACTGGAAACTGTTTGCATGCTGACCAATGGTTAAAATGTAAGGAACATGTGTGCTAAAACGAGTCTAGAACAAAAAAAAATTACAGTGGAAGAAAACAAGACGCAGCTTGTGCCTTTTCCACTACATCAACATGATAACTTGCAAATCTGGAAGCAGAAGATAAAACACCTCGGTGCCCATCTGTGTCTCATGCACTCCCCCCTCGCTGTCCTTCTGTCTCATTCTCCCTCTCCCCACCAGTTGTCTGCTTTACTCTTCCCGTAGGGTCCAGATAGGCATCTGATAGGCACACACACAGCACCAGCATCATCAAATACCACAGAACCAGTGAGTGTGTGCTTCTGTCAGAAGTCTGTGCACCAGAATGTGTGGGTGCGCATGAAGTTATGTGTGATTGAATCTGAAGAAACCCAGATAAGGCTGTGATGCTGCTGTTTGTGGGGAAGAGTGTGTTGTGTGCCCGTGGTGTGTGTGTGTGCAGATATGTGTCTGAACAAAGCAGGAAGCAGAGCTTTTTTTGCACTAGATGCTGGCGATAAGGGTGGGTGCATGTGCATGTGTGTATGTCCTTGTGTTTGTGTGTCACCAGGGAGGTGGGACGAGGTTCAGCGGCAGGACAAGCTCATCCATGCTGGTATTCGTGAGAGACTCTGGGGCTGGTTGGGTTGAGGGAGTTGGTGGCAGGGGAATGCCCTCGTACTACACAGGCACATAAAAAATCTGAATATTGGAAAAGTTCAGGCAGCACGGTGGCGCAATTGGTAGAGCTGCAACGAGCAGGTCCCTGGTTCAAATCCTGGTCTGGGGGCCTTTCTGGGTGGAGTTTGCATGTTCTCTCCATGCATGCGTGGGTTTTCTCCGGGTGCTCCGGTTTCCTCCCACAGACCAAAAACATGCGTTAGGCTGATTGGTAACTCTGAATTGTCCCTAGGTGTGAGTGAGAGAGTGAATGGTTGTTTGTCTCGTTTGTCTCTATGTGTCCCTGTGATGGACTGAGACCTGTCCAGGGTGTACCCCGCCCCTCGCACAGTGATTGCTGGACATGGGCACCAGCGACCCCCGTGACCCAAAATGGAAGAAGCGGGTAAAAAAAAATGGATGGATGTAAAAAGTTCAACATTTGTTGTCAATCATTTCAGAAAGTGAAACTCATATGGTATATAGATCCATCCATTCATCCATCCATCCATCCATCCATCCATCCATCCATCCATCCATCCATCCATCTTCCATTTTGGGTCACGGGGGTCGCCGGTGCCCATGTCCAGCAATCACTGTGCGAGGGGCGGGGTACACCCTGGACGGGTCGCAAGTCCATCACAGTATATAGATTCAGCAGGGTGAATATTTCAAACATTTATTTATTGGTATTTTGATGATTATGGCTTAAATAATAATGAAAAAAAAATTTAATTAAATGTCTCAGAAAATTATTATATTGTGAATATGGTTGAATATAGTAAACTCCTGGTGTTTCACCCTGATCAGCTGATTAACTCTTGGACATGACACATTCCTCAAGTTAGGTCACTCTTGAAACAGAGACATCAGAAGCGTCTCACCTGCTGAGGACTTCAGAAAACACAGTGGACCAACAACAGCAGAGGACATGGACCCAAACCATCACTGACTGTGGAAACTTCACTCTGGACTTCAACAACGTGGGTTCTGGACCTCCCCACTCTTCCTCCAGACTCTGGTACCTTGATTTATAAATGACATGAAGATTTACTTTCATCTGAAGAGAAGACATTGAAGCACTGAGCAACAGTCCAGTTCTTTGTCTCCTCAGCAGGTAAGACACTTCTGACTTGTCTCTGGTTCAGGAGTGGCTCCACTTGAGGAATGAGACATTTGTAGCTCATGTCCAGGAGTTCATCAGCTGATCAGGGGGTGACACCAGGAGTTTACAATATTCAACCTCTTAACAATATTTTAATTTTCTGAGAAACTGAATTTTGGGTTTTTATTATTTGTAAGAAATAAAGGATTGGAATATTTCACTCTACGTAATGAATATATGTAATATACATCTTTCACATATATACTATATAATATGAGATTCACTTTCTGAAACGACTGACAAACTATATTGACATTTTCACGATATTCTAATTTTTGGAGATGCACCAGTATTGCTCCCAGTTTGAACACAATTGTACAAATTGCACACAGTCTCTGAGTACTTATAAAAAGCAGCACAGCTCATGTCGTACTTTCAGCTTCCTCACATTAGATTTGAATTGTACTTTATCAGGATTTTTTTAATCAGTAAAATGTTTAAAGAGTATCTGATTTAAAAAATACATTTTTCTTGTTTGAAAGTAGCAGACGTTATGAAAGGAGACCTGTTATAACATGTTTTCATACACGGTGCCACATCGTGTTTCTCCGAGTGCAGCTCTGGTCATCTTATCTGTATCTGCCGTTCAGACAGGACTGTCGTCATGACATTTACTCAACCATTAAATCACCCGTGTCATCACTGTCATGAAACACGGTTGTTTTTTCAGCGCCAATCTTTATACATACTGATTAAGTTTTGACTGACTGTATGTAAAGAATGATAAAAATGAATTGTTTAATTAGAAATACCTGATGAATTTCACAGAACAAACTGAAACATATGAGATGAATGATGATGTTTGCTCCCACTCGTGGGTTTAGTTGAGAGGGGAAACTGGAGACAACCCTCACTTACATAAAAAACATACATACCCACTTCAATAATAATAAAATGTTAGAAATTGTTTAAATTTCCAGTTTGTGTCTAGAAAATGAGTTGATGTGTGTTTGGTTGCCTTGCAAACTTTATTTTCTATTAATTTAACTGTATATTCCCTCACAGAGAAATTGGTATGATTTCACACATTTATAAAATGTTTATTAATGATTTTAAAAGAGGTTAATAACTATTTATATATTAAAGCTGGCTTACTATTTGGAACGAGATGAGTCAGTGTTGTCTTTTTCAATTAATGCCATGTAGTTGCTTACGCGTCCATTTATCCATCCGCTCACCATTGAGCAGAAGGACTGGTACACCCTGACAGGTCTCCAGTCCAACACAGGACCAACACAAAGACACAACTATTCACTCACAAACTCACCTTATGGTCATCAACTAAACATGCATGTTTTTGAACTGTGTGAGGAGGGTAGCCCTGAGAAACCCACACATGCACAAGAAAAGGATGCAAACTCTGAACAGAAAGACCCCAGCCTGAGTCAAACCCAGGACCATCTGGCTGCTAACCAACTGGTGCACAGTGTAGCTCCAGAATGGATATATATGAAACTACAATAATCAATTTATCCATCAATCCATTATCTTTACTCACTTCTTCTTTTTGGGGTCACTGGTGCCCATATCCAGCAGTCACTTTGTGAGAAGTGGGGACACCCTGGACAGGTCTCCAGTCCATCACAGGGACACATGGAGACAAACAACCATTCACTCTCTCACTCACACCTAGGGACAATTTAGAGTTACCCATCAGCCTAACATGCATGTTTTTAGTCTGTGGTAGGAAACTGGTGTACCTGGAGAAAACCCACATGCACGGAGAGAACATGCAAACTCCACTCAGAAAGGCCCCGGGACAGGATTTGAACTGGCGACCTGCTCGCTGAGAGGCAACAGTTCTACCAACTTTACCACCGTGCTGCCCAGTAATAATAATAAAAATAAATAAATAAATCAGTTGTTCTGGTTGATTTTATTTATTATTTCCTCCCACTCTAAAGCAGAGTGCATCATCTTATTTATTATTCAACTTTACTCCATTAAACTATCGGGGCCGCGGTGGCTTCAGTGCTGCAGTCTTGTAGTCCTGAGGTTGCAGGTTCGAGCCCAGGTTGTGTCAAGAAGGACATCCGGTGTAAAACAACTGCCAAATCTTTCATACGAGGTCGCTCACTGTGGCAACCCCTGAAGAGAAGGAGCAGCCGAAAGAAACTTATTTTATTAAACTATCGCCTCTTTCATGTTGGGATTGTGTAATCTCAGTCATCACAGCAAAGATTATGACGGTTCAAGCCGTGAAGTGACCGCTGGAGTAAAGTAGCCTTGATTGTGGAGCCCAGGAACACACGTCACTTCCACTTCCACTCACAGAGAGCCACTGAAGCCGGCCTTCTGGACACGGACACATGCATTACTCACATAACACAGGAAGAGAATGATGAGGCGACTGATAGGAGCAAACAAAAGATGTGCCCCTACACAAACACACAAACACAATGAGCATTGAGAGCTGAACGCACACCCACGTGGGGGAAGAACTAAAAGTAGCTTCTTGTAGAAAAAAGAAAAATCAGCTTATCTGTGAGTGTTGAAGTGTAAATCAGTGCATTAGTTATTTAAACCCAAACACACCCTTCGACGCAGGAGCTTTTTAAAAGCAGCACGACAAGTTTCTCGGCGTGTGCACATCGTTGTGTTTATGTTTACAACGATCTTTTATTATTTATGAAACAAGTATGAAAACAGACATGCTCAGATTTGTGTGTGTGGCTGTGTTTATGATGATAGTCGGGACGGTTACATTAAAAACGTGTGTTTGTGTGGACGTGTGTGAGTGCTGCACTTTGTTTGGAAATAAAAATGAATCATTTTGTGCGGTTTTTTGTCCAAAGTGGCCATTTATACTTTTTAAACACCATCAAATGTTTGCAGGGTTATTTGTTACACGCTCATTAGCTTCAATGCTAATCTAACGATAAACACTGAGAGCTCCTCGTGTTTGTGGGAATAAGTCGCTGTGATATCCATCAGCCGGCGTGTGGCTCCGCAAGGTGAAAACAAGCCGAACGGAGAGATGAACGGGTGCAGGAGGTAAATATTTGGTCTAGTTTAAGTGCTGGTGTTTACATTAAGACAAGCAAAGCTGTTTGTCTGAAGCCTCTCCCTCCTTCCTCGTAAACTTGGCCACCAGATAAAGACTCGGCCCTGCTCGCCTCGTGAGATGAAGAGCGACGACAGTGAGGGAAGGATAACAAAATAAACAGAAAACAAATGAAGGAGGGCTTTTCTTTCCGCTCCTATCTCTACCAGAAACATGTACTGTACCGTAGCACAACAAATAATGAGGTGACAAGTGAGCACAAATATAAATAGTGAATGCAGTGAAGCCACGTGGAGGAGGAAGAAAGAGAAACAGAAAGTGACAAATAAACAAAATGAAGTGCCAAGAGCCTGGTCATCACTTCTTTACCCTGTAGAGGCCCGAGTGTTGGCCAAGAGAGACAGGGAAGGGTGATACAAGGAAAAATAATAAACAGAGCAACCATTGAGGGGAGAAACATGTTGACAGCTAAGAAAAATAGGCAAAGTTTTGAAGATAAAGAGCGGGCCATGGGAAGGTTCTGCTTTGCCCAAGATGGAGAGATAGTGACGTCCAGAGAACGAGGCTTTTCAGTGCGGTTCAAAGATCCTCTCAGAGCTGTGCTGTTCAAAAATATTGCACGACAAAACACGTTCAGAGAACAACGGGGTCACGCTTAATGAAACATCATTTAAAGCAGCGCTTATCTTTAACTGGGCTTCTGTGTAAAAGGCATGAAGAAAATGCATAATTCCTGTTGGAGCTCTACCTCAGTTTGGAGCCGCAGTGTTTACATCTGAGAGGTTGATGAGCTAATGGCTGGTGTGATGTGGGCCAGAACCAAAGTGGATCACTGCCATCTCAAAACAAATCCATTCTCAAAAAAATCACAACCGTTCATAGATGACAACAAAGTCCATGCTCAATAATTCAGGTATACAATCCAACATTTTTCAGTCAGGTCATCTGGACAGTTTCTTTTTTTGTGCTGAAACGTTTCGCCTTCGATCCAGAAGGCTTCATCAGTCATGGAAACACACAACAAAACTGATTCTTCCTCCAACAGCTTACTCCAAAGTGGAACAAACCAGTTCTGCTTGTGATAAGATGGTCTCTTTGGTACGCCCCCTCCTCCATTGCCGGCCCTCGTCCTTGTTGACAGTCTTGTCAAACTGGTTGAAAACAACAAAGTCCATGCTCAATAATCCAGGTATACCTTGACTGATAAAGCCTTCCGGTGGCGCAACTGGTAGAGCTGCTGCCTCTCAGTGAGCAGGTCCTTGGTTCAAACCCCGGTCCGGGGACCTTTCTGGGTGGAGTTTGCATGTTCTCTCCGTGCATGCGTGGGTTTTCTCCGGGTGCTCCAGTTTCCTCCCACAGACCAAGAACATGCATGTTAGGCTGATTGGTAACTCTAAATTGTCTCTAGGTGTGAGTGAGAGAGTGAATGGTTGTTTGTCTCGTTTGTCTCTATGTGTCCCTGTGATGGACTGGAGACCTGTCCAGGTTGTACCCCACCCTTCGCACGTATTACTGGACATGGGCACCGGCGACCCCCGTGACCCAAAATGGAATAAGCGGGTAAAGATAACGGATGGATGGATGATTTGGAAACAGTCTGACTGAACCAGCTCTCATTAGTTCATCTATATTGTCCAAATGAACTCGTTCTAAAACTCAAGCTCAGTTTCTCCAAACTGAGGCTGTTCAAAGAGCTACAATTTATTCTAACAGCATTTAATAACTACGCCTGAGCTTTCAGGATTTCTATTCATGAGCATTTAAATGAGAATTCAGGGAAACTTTAAAAAATATGAGCTCAAAAATAAAACCCTGGTTGTTCTAAAACCTGAGAATGATCTGTTTTGAACTGTGACTGTTTTTGTCATGGTTAGCTTTATGAAAAAGAACAGAGTGAACCAAAAGAAGTTAATGAGACTAACAAAACTGATAAATGTTTTTGTTAAATATTTAATTTAATATTTAAAATTATAATATATATTTTAAATTAAATAATGAGGGACTCTGTAACATTTAACATAACATCTTCCCTTTAATACGTCAGTTTAGGTTAAGCTAATTAACCCAATTTGTTCAACTAATGTTATTTTATGTTTTACAGATTTAAAATTCCTTGTTGTGTAAATCTCAGTGTTAATTTGGTTGATTTAGCATTTAACTGGCTTGGATCAATTAATCAAAATTCCCAGTCATTAATTAAACAAAAACTGATTAAACTAAAACAGCATTATTTTGATTCAAATGTCCATTTCAACATCTGCCAATTAATGAGGGATTTTTAAAATAACGTCATTATTAAAACGAACTTCCCTAAAGCCCTGAAAAGATCAAGGAGAGTGAGTTCCTCATGGAGGAAAAGGCCACTAACATTTTATTTTGACACTTTTTTGTATTTTAATGCAGCTTGGAGGGCGTAAATAAAGAGAAGATTGTAAAACAGGTAAAGACATAAAGTATGGAGGATCAAAACAACAGTGAAATGTTTACTGAAGTATCAAAATAAAGGCAGATTTATAATTTGGTGCAAACAAATTAAAAGTCTCGAGATGCAGTTTCTGGTAAACTCACATTAAACGTGTTAAACTAAACAGTTATGCAATGTTAAAAATCCTGTCTCAGCTCAGGCAGGTGTTTGAAATGAGCTCAGTGTGTCTAAAATAAACTTTAAAACAGTAATATATGCTTTTATAACGTCTGATTACTGCAGCACACGTTTTGGGATTTAGTCTGGCTTTTATTGTGACTGGGGAGCAGGACCCCCCCCCCCCACACACACACACACACACACACACACACACACACACACAAGCAGGCGGCTGGGGAGCATTCAGAACAGCTGCCAGTGCTGAACTTGAGCTGCACTTAATTCATCCTCATCTTACATTTTTTTAAACTTTATTTATTTACGCATGCATGCACGCACGCACGCACACATATGTGTGTGTGTGTATATGTATATATATTTGTACTCTTTTGTATTTATTTATTTGTTAACTGTTAGGCTTCTTGATCTGGGACCTGAGTCTGAATTTCGTACCGTCAACACACAAATGTGAGCTGGTATGACAATAAAAATCCTTGAATCCTTGAAATATTTTTTAACGTGCTGTTTTGTTTTATTGTACTACACTTTGGTCAGACTTGTAGTTGTTTCCTAAGTAATTTATAAATAAAGTTGTATGGCTAAATATTGTAAATCATCGGGTATTTAAAACCCCCAAAATATGTGCCCATATGCCTTTATGTGAGAACTACTGCAATTTAAGGTTGCAATTTCTGGCCTGAGCCTGTGCCCGACATGACCCGACCAGAAATTCGGGTCGGGCCAAAATTATGTGCTTGATGGACGGACCAGGTTGGACTCAGGCTTTTGATGCAGTTTTAATTGCGCATGTGGCCCCGAATAGTTGTGTTAAACTTCAGATGGACAACTGGATCATCGGCATCACATGTCTGCTGACCGGCCGGTTGAAAGAGGTAAAAAAAAAAGTTGCGTTAAGCTTCAGATGGGCAATCGGATCATCGGCAGTGCGCGTCCGCTGACTGGCTGGTTGAAAGAGATTGAAAAAGTTGCGTTAAGCTTCAGATGGACAAACGGATCATTGGCCGCACACGTCCTGCTCCACATTCTGTCATTTGCAGTGGAAGAAGTTGCAGCATCTGAAACTACAAAAGCTGAAGCGAGTAGCGCATTCAATTAAAAGAGACTTGTTCTATATTTTTTCCAAATAATTTTGCTCTAATAATAATTTTGTTCATCTGTATAATAGCCTCTCTTTAGAGTTTATTTTTTTTAGGCTATTAGTTTGTATGTTAATATCCATTTGGTGACAATTTAATAAACAAGAAATCTTATATCTTCCTTTCGTTACGTTTTTAAAACTATATGTCAAACTGATTTGCTTCCAAAAGCAGAAAAAAATTAATAAAAAAACAAAATGTTTTTTTTTTTTCGGGTTCAGGCCTGTAATTACAGTTAATTGGTCGGGTCGGGCTTGGAAAATATGGCTACGAGCTTGGGCCGGGTCAGGTCAGATGTTTTAGGCCTGAATGCAACTTTGCTGCAATTGACTGAGCAGCTACAAACGGTGTTTTGGTCTTAATGTAACCAGTAAAGAAAGATGAAGCTGTTTTGTTAACGATGGTCTAAATGTTCCTGTTAGCCAGACACAGAAGGCACAAGAACAACAACCTCATTTTTAAAGAACGCAGATGTTTTTATCATTTACACCTGGCTCTTTTCTGAGCTACACTATTTCATTTAAAGTGGTCTTTAGTCAGAAAAAGCACTGAAGTGATGCTTCATGCAGACAAGCTAATAATAACTTGGAGAGGAATTTGAACAAAATCTACTTTAGGGCAAAGTCACTTTTTTCCTTTTAGTAGAATTGTATTTAAAATTAAATTTCTGTCTCTTCATATACAACTGTTTTTATTAAACTGTATACTTTTGTCTTTATCAGCAAACATTTGGATGAGCAAAAATTATTTTTATACACTTTTTTGGGCCACAATTTGGAATTATGTAACAAAAACTACAACTATTAGGTTGTGTTTTTTGCAGGAGAATGGGGTTCCAGTGTCTGTTATGCAGAATATCTGGTCCCAGTTCAGCCCCAAAAGAGCCAAGTCTGCATTGTTGGCACATTTAATACAGGTTGGACTTCACCAGAGCTGCTTCTTCTTTTCAGTCCTGTTGATGGTGTTCATGCAGGCTCTTTAGACCAAGCGGTGCTTGAGAACTTCAGGGTCTCATTGCAGATGATGAGGTTCTGTTTTCATCTATAAATCACGCTTCTCTAAGTTTGAAGCCATGATTTTTAATTAAGAATTAAACAGAACGATCCCTCTGGGTTAGGTTGTTTCTGCTTCAAGACAAGGAGTTTGAGTACTTTGGTATCTTGCTCTCGAGTGATGGCTGGAGCATGAGGTGAAATAGGTCAGATCTTCCTCATTAATGAGAGCGCTGCTCCAGTATACCATGGTAAGCAAAGAGCTGAACTGACAGGTGAAGTTTGTGTTTAACTGGTGGATCAAGGCCAAAAGAACAGATTCCAGTTACGAGCGGCTGAGATCAATTTCTCCAGTTTGGCCAGGCTCAGCCTTTGAGACACGTTAAAAGTTTGGTCATACAAGAAGCATTCAGAGTCAACCTGCTCTTCTGCAGGTCCAGGCATGTGATCAGGATTCCTCCTGATTGACCCTGCTCTACATTTGATTCCAGGATTTTTGGGATGAGGCCCAGTCTCAAGTTAAAGATGATTTTAGTTCATGAATGTGTTTTACTGGCACAGTTTTAGTTCTTAAAGTTCCTACATTTGGATGAAACCAGTTTTAGAGTTATGTGTGGAATAGGTGGACTGGAGGGCTTTTGAAGGACCATATACCTTCAATAACTATTTTCATGCTATTGTTCACATCACAGATAATGATTCGTGGCCCCACTGGTTGATAAACGACAGAACCTCAGATCTGTCACAGATGGCCTTAAATTGTAGACTTTGCTAAAGTTTCATTCCCTTATGTTTAGTTTAGAGAACTTAATGTTTAAAAGTGCTGTCTACATAATACTGTGTGCCTGTTTCTGTTCCCCACTGCAACATGAAGAGGGGAAATGACAATCTGCTCCGTCCAGCCGAACAAATTGTGAGCATGATAACTTGAAAAATAGGTGAGTTACTAACTTCCATTTTGGTGAGTGTCTACATCTAGGTGTAAGACTGGTCCCTATCAAGATAGATAGATAGATAGATAGATAGATAGATAGATAGATAGATAGATAGATAGATA
>NC_056503.1:11386806-11392367 GCF_014905685.2 Nematolebias whitei
GCTCACCAGCATGCGTTTCAGACGGCCGCAGCGAACAACACGTTACGCTGTTGGCGTACACGTTCAGAGGCGGGAAGAGACGTATGCTCCCTCTGCAGGGCAGCTGACGTCATCCTCCACACCGGTACGCCTCTTTTGCTGTCTGCTGGCCCGCATCGCAGCCGGAGGATGGAGTTTTTAGCGTTTCCCTGAGACTGCCAACAGATGGCGCTTTAGGACAACAAATGGCAGAGCTAATGACGTTTTTTGCGGAGGATGTGTGTGAAGGTGACACGAGTTTGGATTAAAACGTCATTTAATGATGAAAGTGTCTATTTTAGCCAGTCTGTCAGCTCGGATGACCTGACAGCGACTCCCTCTCACATCCTCCACACGAAATGAGCCGGTGGCAAGACGTTCCACGGTCGTCTCGCTGAACGTCACCGCAAACCCGCCCGTCAGAGACCGGCTCTCTTCATCCCGGCAACAGAGTGTCCAACGTTTTCCCAGAGATCCCCAGCAGATGGCGCCCTGGGCCAACAAATCCCAGAGCTCACGGGGGAATAGATTCAAAATGACGGTCTGTGGAGGGTGTGTGGAAAGATGACATAATGTTGAAATAAAACATCATTCAATGATCAAAGTGTCTGTTTTAGCCAGTCTGTAAGCTCGTATGAACTCACAGCGGCTGCACACACATCCTCCACAAAAACGAGCCGGTGTCCTTAAATAAAGGATTTTTCAAACTCACCGTTGCTCCAGACATGATGAGATGCTCACAGAACACAACAGTGATAAGCAAAATAACTCGTAGTCAACCCGAGCAGCACGATCTTCACCCAAGCGGTGTCAAACGCGCACTCGCGCGACGCAAACAGCCTTCACAACGGCGTTGCTTTGATGATGGTGCACACACTGCTCCCCGACGTTCACCGGCTCACATCGGCATAAATGTGGGACCGCAGGTCGGGTCGGTGGAGGACCTCGCTCTCAGCGAGAGCGACACACGCCGCACCGAAGCAAACGCGTGCCACCGCGGCGGGGGCAGTCTTCACTCACCACTCCTCAGCGCTCAGCCGCTCACGTCAGCATCAGCGTGACACAGCTGAGCGAACCCAGTGATGAATCTCGCCCTAGCGAGAGCGGTGCGCATCCCACTGAAGGAAACCCGTGCTTCCGCGGGGCTTGCAGCCTTCACTCAAATGGTACGGCGTAGATGAAGTCACATTCACTGCTTCTCAGCGCCCGTCCGCTCATGTAAGCATAAATGTGGGATCGCAAAGCAAGCCCAGCGAAGGACCCCGCTTGCGGCAGGAGCGACACGCGTTTTTCACCGCAGTGGTGTCAAACGTGCGGCCCAGTGGCGTCATCAGCTGTCACATGGTTCTCCTCAACACAAGGTGAACCCGCGGTCCGAACGCAGCACACAGGTGCGCTCAGAGCCCTTTCGAGAAGCCTCGCCTTGGGTCTCACCTAACACATTCCCACGACACATGACGGCGGTCGAGGCGGTGGACTGGATGACATCCGTACAAAACATGACGCATCACTTAAACGTGCATCCACTCCACGAACGTTACGCGGAGTGGCTAAAAACATGCTCGCCAGACAGACGGATGGCCAGGTTGTTAAGCTAGGGTTACACGTTGCAATTTGCAACCCGACCCCCTCCGTTCGGAGGAATTTTAGAGACGGTCCTGTCATTACCAGACCAAATCTCATTCCTTAATGCTGAAGTTCAAGAACTTCTGGTAAAAGAGGTAATCTCCAAAGTTCCCAATGGAGAGGAAAACACAGGGTTTTTACTCACGTTACTTCCTTGTTCCCAAACGGACCGGAGGGACGAGACCCATTTTGGATCTGTCAGTTTTCAACAAGGCGTTCATGGACAGACCGTTTCACATGTTGACAACCAGACAGCTGTTGGACAACATCCAGAGAAATGACTGGTTTTGTTTCCATCGACCTGAAGACGCCTACTTTGCACATACAGATCATCCCAAAACACAGGAAATTCATGCGTTTCTCCTTTTCAAGGGATGAAGTATCAGTACAACAGGCTGCCGTTCGGTTATTCCCTCGCGCCTCGTACGTTCTCAAAGTGTGGGGGGACGGCCCTGCAACCTTACACAGAGCAGGGATGAGAGTTTTGTTTTACCTGGACGAACTGTGGCTGTTGTCATGCTCCAGACAGGAAACAGCAATGCGGGCTCAGGTGCTGACATAACACCTGTTAAATCTGGGCTTTGCCATAAATTGGAAGAAAAGCTCGATTCTCCCGGCCCAGACAATTGTTATCTGGGAGTGGAGCTAAACTCAACCACCATGAGGGCTCATTTATCACAAACGAGAATCGACAATCTAAAAGACCAGCTCCGCCACGTAAGACCTTGCAGAGTAATAACAGCTGTTTCCGCCATGAAGCTGTTAGGAACAATGTCATCAGCTCACACAGTGGTTCTGCTGGGTTTACTCCACATGAGACGCCTCCAGAGGTGGTTTGCACGTCTGTGTGTGGATCCAGTAAATCAAAAGAGACGGATGATCATTGTTCCTCCTTCCGTGAGAGTAGACCTCCGACACTGGGAAAACACCCTGGTTCTGTCGGAGGGAGTTCCCGTCAGCAGACCCACGTCACACGTGTCAGTCTTCACAGACGCGTCGCTATCAGGTTAGGGGGAGACATGCCTATCTCAAGCAGTAGGGGCACTATGGCCCCATCACACATCAGCCCACATAAATGTTTTGGGAGTGTCGCACGGTTCTGAACGTGATTCAACACTTTGCTCCTGTGCTGCAGAATCAACACGTCTTGATTCACACAGACAACAAGGTTACTGCTGCGTACATAAACCGGCAGGGGGGTGTGCACTCAGCCCGGATGTTAAACATTGCACAAAAACTACTGTGTTAGGCACACCAAAATCTGCTCTCCATCAGCGCAGTGTATAGTCCTGGTGTTCTGAACAAAGGGGCAGATGTGATGTCCAGGGGCGGTCCACGTCACGGGGACTGGACTCTCCATCCAGACCTGATGGCTCAGACGTGGCAGAAATTTGGCGAAGCGGCTGTGGACCTGTTTGCGACACGAGAAAACGTTCAGTGTCAACTATGGGTTTTTTCTGAGCCCGCGAGACGAACAACCGCTGGGGGTGGACGCGTTGCCAACAGCTCATGGCCCATAACGCTTCTTTACCCGTTTCCTCCACCTCCTTTGATTTTATGGTTCTTGAACCAAGTTCAGGAGGAGGGATTGACAGCTCTCCTGGTGGCCCCCGAGCGTGTGAACGCACCATGGTTCCCAGTCCTGCGACGCCTGTTATCGGGGCTCCCGTGGAAACTGCCGTGGAGGGAGGACGCTCTCCTCCAGGCGGGAGGAGCGATCAGGAGTTACCCAGAAATAGGCCAGCACCTGTGGGTCTGGCCGCTGAGCGGACCTGCTTAGAAGGGATGGGTCTCCCACAGGATGTAGTGCGCACAATCCAGGATTCACGTACTGCATCTACCACAGCGCTGTGCACATCAGGTGAACAGTTTTTTTCAGCGCTGGTGTACAGAGAAAGGTGTAGAGGCCACCTCATGTCCACTAGGCGACATGCTGTCCTTTCTGCAGCAGCTGATGGACAGAAATTTGGCGTCCAGCACGATTAACGTATGCTGCAGCCATCTCTTCCTGCCACGAAGGGTTCGGAGACGGAACAGATTTTAATCATCTGCTGATGAAGCGTTTTCTAAAAGGTGTACAAAGACGCAGGCCTGTTTCACACCCACTTGCTCCACAATGGGATTTAACGCAGGTCCTGTGAGCTCTGATCAAAGCTCCATTTGAGCCTCTGGATCAGGTTCCATTTAAACTCTTGTCTCTTAAATCAGCCCTGCTGCTGGCTTTAACATCCGCTAAGAGGGTGAGCGATTATCTGCCCTCTCTGTCACTCCGTCATGTCTCAGAATTCAGGCTGACGGCAGCTCAGCTGATCTAAGACTGAATCCAGCCTTTATGCCTAAAACATCATGAGCTCTTTTAAATCAAAAGCGATATTGTTGGAGGGGTTTTCCCTCCCCCCCACAAATCAGAGGAAGAAGCGTTTTTCCATCTTCTCTGTCCGGTGCGGGCGTTGACGTGTTACATAGCACGCAGAGCTGCAATGCGTCAAATTCAACATTTGTCGTGCCTTATAGAGAAACATCTGCAGGTCGCCCATTATCCACCCAGCGCTTGTCACACTGGCTGTGTGAAGCCTTTTCTGAAGCCTACAGAGCATCAGATTTAGAGCCTCCTGTCAACCTCAGGGCGCACTCGATCAGAGGTGTTGCATCTTCGACTGCTTTGCATAATGATATGACAATGCAGGATATTTACACTGCGACCGCGTGGTCAACACCCTGCTTATTTATTCACTTTTATCTACGTGATGTGACGGCTCGTTCCATGACACATTCTGTACTTATTGTTTTACAGAATGAATATTGTTGTTTCATGGAACTCCGTTTAACTCACATCTGTCTGCATGCATTACAGTGTGAGATGTTATCAGTCACAAGTTGTGTCTGTGATTTTGGTTCTATTGTCACTAATCAGTTCATGACTATTGTTCCCAATCAGTTCATTTGATTAATAATCAGCTCTCCTGTTATTATTAATCTGTTCATACTGTTCAGCCATAAACCGGTTGGTTCATGGCTCCTTTTCAGCACTTTTCCCTCCCCATTGAAATTTTTCGGGGCGTTCATGCATTCAGAACGCATAGTTACACAACATGTGTCTGTACATGTACATGGGGAGCTGAGTGGCAAGACGTTTTTTGGGCAAGCTTCTGCTTTATACGGTGTTCGAATGGACCCAGTGAGGCGAAGACCACATCTGCTTCACCCTTAACCCACTAAGCGACAGCCTTAAAGGGCGAAGCCTTTATGAAATAGAACGTTGGTTACGTACTGTAACCCCAGATTCTATGAGAATAGGCGTAGCCCTTTAAGCGTCGGGCCTCACTGGCTCCTAAATGGCTGAAGAAAAAGCTGATTGGGAGCCGATTACCCGCTCTTAACATAATTTATATGGACTGGGTGGGGCCCACACAGCAGGTGGGCGTGGACTAAATTTTTCAGTGTGATGCTCCGCATATCGGGATAAAACCCATCAGCAACAGCCTTAAAGGGCTACGCCTATACTCATAGAATCTGGGGTTACAGTACGTAACCAACGATTTCAGCTCTCTGCCTCTGCTGCACTCAGCCACCTGCGAGCACTCTTGGCCACACCCACTTCTACGTTCTGCATGGTGAACTGCTTATCAGCTGCAGCAAGAAGTTTATCCTGCATTTTATGTTGCACAAATGTGCATCAGGTGCTAAATAATTTAAAGTAATTTATTTAAAATAAAAAATCCATTCCGACCGTGCGGCTCATCCATTAATCAGCCAATTGTGTGTCATGTCCAATCTTATTTTAATAAACTGCAATAGAGCAAGTCCACAATAAATATACATATACTATATATACTATATATACTATATCTATCTATCTATCATCTATCTATCTATCTATCTATCTATCTATCTATCTATCTATCTATCTATCTATC
>NC_056503.1:11392467-11405868 GCF_014905685.2 Nematolebias whitei
CTGGCTCCTAAATGGCTGAAGAAAAAGCTATTTGGGAGCCGGTGAGGCCCGACGCTTAAAGGGCTATGCCTATACTCATAGAATCTGGGGTTACAGTACGTAACCAACGTTCTATTTCATATAGGCTTCGCCCTTTAAGGCTGTCGCTGATGGGTTAAGGGCGAAGCAGATGTGGTCTTCGCCTCACTGGGTCCATTCGAACTCCGTATAAAGCAGAAGCTTGTCCAAAAAAACGTCTTGCCACTCAGCTCCCCATGTACATGCACAGACACATGTTGTGTAACTATGCGTTCTGAATGCAAGTACGCCCGAAAAATTTCAACGGGGAGGGAAAAGTGCTGAAAAGGAGCCATGAACCAACCGGTTTACAGCTGAACAGTATGAACAGATTAATAATAACAGAAGAGCTGATTATTAATCAAATGAACTGATTGGTAACAATAGTCATGAACTGATTAGTGACAATAGAACAAAATCACAGACACAACTTGTGACAGATAACATCTCGCACTGTAATGCATGCAGACAGATGTGAGTTAAACGGAGTTCCATGAAACAACAATATTCATTCTGTAAAACAATAAGTACAGAATGTGTCATGGAATGAGCCGTCACATCACGTAGATAAAAGTGAATAAATAAGCAGGGTGTTGACCACGCGGTCGCAGTGTAAATATCCTGCATTGTCATACCATTATGCAAAGCAGTCGAAGATGCAACACCTCTGATCGAGTGCGCCCTGAGGTTGACAGGAGGCTCTAAATCTGATGCTCTGTAGGCTTCAGAAAAGGCCTCACACAGCCAGTGTGACAAGCGTTGGGTGGATAATGGGCGACCTGCAGATGTTTCTCTATAAGGCACGACAAATGTTGGATTTGACGCATTGCAGCTCTGCGTGCTATGTAACACGTCAACGCCCGCACCGGACAGAGAAGATGGAAAAACGCTTCTTCCTCTGATTTGGGGGGGGGAGGGAAAACCCCTCCAACAATATCGCTCTTGATTTAAAGAGCTCATGATGTTTTAGGCATAAAGGCTGGATTCAGTCTTAGATCAGCTGAGCTGCTGTCAGCCTGAATTCTGAGACATGACGGAGCGACAGAGAGGGCAGATAATCGCTCACCCTCTTAGCGGATGTTAAAGCCAGCAGCAGGGCTGATTTAAGAGACAAGAATTTAATTGGAACCTGATCCAGAGGCTCAAATGGAGCTTTGATCAGAGCTCGCAGGACCAGCGTTAAATCCCATTGTGGAGCCAGTGGGTGTGAAACAGGCCTGCGTCTTTGTACACCTTTTAGAAAACGCTTCATCAGCAGATGATTAAAAGCTGTTCCGTCTCCGAACCCTTCGTGGCAGGAAGAGATGGCTGCAGCATACGTTAATCGTGCTGGACGCCAAATTTCTGTCCATCAGCTGCTGCAGAAAGGACAGCATGTCGCCTAGTGGACATGAGGTGGCCTCTACACCTTTCTCTGTACACCAGCGCTGAAAAAAACTGTTCACCTGATGTGTACAGCGCTGTGGTAGATGCAGTACGTGAATCCTGGATTGTGCGCACTACATCCTGTGGGAGACCCATCCCTTCTAAGCGGGTCCGCTCCGCGGCCAGACCCACAGGTGCTGGCCTATTTCTGGGTAACTCCTGATTGCTCCTCCTGCCTGGAGGAGAGCGTCCTCCCTCCACGGCAGTTTCAACGGGAGGCCCAATAACAGGCGTCGCAGGACTGGGAACCATGGTGCGTTCACACGCTCGGGGGCCACCAGGAGAGCTGTCAATCCCTCCTCCTGAACTTGGTTCAAGAACCGTAAAATCAAAGGAGGTGGAGGAAACGGGTAAAGAAGCGTTATGGGCCATGAGCTGTGGGCAACGCGTCCACCCCCAGCGGTTGTTCGTCTCGCGGGCTCAGAAAAAAACCGTAGTTGACACTGAATGTTTTCTCGTGTCGCAAACAGGTCCACAGCCGCTTCGCCAAATTTCTGCCACGTCTGAGCCATCAGGTCTGGATAGAGAGTCCAGTCCCCGTGATGTGGACCGCCCCTGGACAAAACATCTGCCCCTTTGTTCAGAACACCAGGACTATACACTGCTCTGATGGAGAGCAGATTTTGGTGTGCCCAACACAGTAGTTTTTGCGCAATTTGTAACATCTGGACTGAGTGCACACCCCCCTGCCGGTTTATGTACGCAGCAGTAACCTTGTTGTCTGTGTGAATCAAGATGTGTTGATTCTGCAGCACAGGAGCAAAGTGTTGAATCACGTTCGGAACTGTGCGACACTCCAAAAACATTTATGTGGGCTGATGTGTGATGGGGCCACAGCGCCCCTACTGCTTGAGATAGGCATGTCTCCCCCTAACCTGATAGCGACGCGTCTGTGAAGACTGACACGTGTGACGTGGGTCTGCTGACGGGAACTCCCTCCGACAGAACCAGGGTGTTTTCCCAGTGTCGGAGGTCTACTCTCACAGAGGGAGGAACAATGATCATCCGTCTCTTTTGATTTACTGGATCCACACACAGACGTGCAAACCACCTCTGGAGGCGTCTCATGTGGAGTAAACCCAGCGGAACCACTGTGTGAGCTGATGACATTGTTCCTAACAGCTTCATGGCGGAAACAGCTGTTATTACTCTGCAAGGTCTTACGTGGCGGAGCTGGTCTTTTAGATTGTCGATTCTCGTTTGTGATAAACGAGCCCTCATGGTGGTTGAGTTTAGCTCCACTCCCAGATAACAATTGTCTGGGCCGGGAGAATCGAGCTTTTCTTCCAATTTATGGCGAAGCCCAGATTTAACAGGTGTTATGTCAGCACCTGAGCCCGCATTGCTGTTTCCTGTCTGGAGCGTGACAACAGCCGCAGGTCGTCCAGGTAAAACAAAACTCTCATCCCTGCTCTGTGTAAGGTTGCAGGGCCGTCCCCCCACACTTTGAGAACGTACGAGGAGCGAGGGAATAACCGAACGGCAGCCTGTTGTACTGATACTTCATCCCTTGAAAAGGAGAAACGCAGGAATTTCCTGTGTTTTGGGATGATCTGTATGTGCAAAGTAGGCGTCTTCAGGTCGATGGAAACAAAAACCAGTCATTTCTCTGGATGTTGTCCAACAGCTGTCTGGTTGTCAACATGTGAAACGGTCTGTCCATGAACGCCTTGTTGAAAACTGACAGATCCAAAATGGGTCTCGTCCCTCCGGTCCGTTTGGAAACCAGGAAGTAACGTGAGTAAAAACCCTGTGTTTTCCTCTCCGTTGGGAACTTTGGAGATTACTTCTTTTACCAGAAGTTCTTGAACTTCAGCATTAAGGAATGAGATTTGGTCTGGTGATGACAGGACCGTCTCTAAAATTCCTCCGAACGGAGGGGGTCGGGTTGCAAATTGCAACATGTAACCCTAGCTTAACAACCTGGCCATCCGTCTGTCTGGCGAGCATGTTTTTAGCCACTCCGCGTAACGTTCGTGGAGTGGACGCACGTTTAAGTGATGCGTCATGTTTTGTACGGATGTCATCCAGTCCACCGCCTCGACCGCTGTCATGTGTCGCGGGAATGTGTTCGATGAGACCCAAGGCGAGGCTTCTCAAAAGGGCTCTGAGCGCACCTGTGTGCTGCGTTCGGACCGCGGGTTCACCTTGTGTTGAGGAGAACCATGTGACAGCTGATGACGCCACTGGGCCGCGCGTTTGACACCACTGCGGTGAAAAACGCGTGTCGCTCCTGCCGCGAGCGGTGTCCTTCGCTGGGCTCGCTTTGCAATCCCACATTAATGCTTACATGAGCGGACGGGCGCTGAGAAGCAGTGAATGTGACTTCATCTACACCGTACCATTTGAGTGAAGGCTGCAAGCCCCGCGGAAGCACGGGTTTCCTTCAGTGGGACGCGCACCGCTCTCGCTGGGGCGAGATTCATCACTGGGTTCGCTCAGCTGTGTCACGCTGATGCTGACGTGCGCGGCTGAGCGCTGAGGAGTGGTGAGTGAAGACTGCCCCTGCCGCGGTGGCACGCGTTTGCTTCGGTGCGGCATGTGTCGCTCTTGCTGAGAGCGAGGTCCTCCACCGACCCGACCTGCGGTCCCACATTTATGCCGATGTGAGCCGGTGAACGTTGGGGAGCAGTGTGTGCACCATCATCAAAGCAACGCCGTTGTGAAGGCTGTTTGCGTCGCGCGAGTGCGCATTTGACACCGCTTGGGTGAAGATCGTGCTGCTCGGGTTGACTACGAGTTATTTTGCTTATCACTGTTGTGTTCTGTGAGCATCTCGTCATGTCTGGAGCAACGGTGAGTTTGAAAAATCCTTTATTTAAGGACACCGGCTCGTTTTTGTAGAGGATGTGTGCGCAGCCGCTGTGAGTTCATATGAGCTTATAGACTGGCTAAAAACAGACACTTTGATCATTGAATGATGTTTTATTTCGACATTATGTCATCTTTCCACACACCCTCCACAGACCGTCATTTTGAATCTTTTCCCCGCGAGCTCTGGGATTTGTTGGTCCAGGGCGCCATCTGCTGGGGATCTCTGGGAAAACGTTGGACACTCTGTTGCCGGGATGAAGAGAGCCGGTCTCTGACGGGCGGGTTTGCGGTGACGTTCAGCGAGACGACCGTGGAACGTCTTGCCACCGGCTCATTTCGTGTGGAGGATGTGAGAGGGAGTTGCTGTCAGGTCATCCGAGCTGACAGACTGGCTAAAATAGACACTTTCATCATTAAATGACGTTTTAATCCAAACTCGTGTCACCTTCACGCACATCCTCCGCAAAAACCGTCATTAGCTCTGCCATTTGTTGTCCTAGAGCGCCATCTGTTGGCAGTCTCAGGGAAACGCTGAAAACTCCGTCCTCCGGCTGCGATGCGGGCCAGCAGACAGCAAAAGAGGCGTACCGGTGGAGGATGACGTCAGCTGCCCTGCAGAGGGAGCATACGTCTCTTCCCGCCTCTGAACGTGTACGCCAACGTACGTAACGTGTTGTTCGCTGCGGCCGTCTGAAACGCATGCTGGTGAGCTCGGTCGGAGAGCGGTGTCACCGTCTGGGTTACGCTAACCGGAGGCGCGGGATGCTGGTCCACCTGGACATCTTGCTCCGAGAAACGTCTCCGTCAGGCTCGGCTCCAAGGGGCACTGAGGGAATTGGAGCTCGGTGAAACCCTTCTGCTCTGGTGATGGGCGTGGACTGTGGAAGCCGACCCCCCAATTTACCAGGAAAACGGCTGTGGCCTCGTCCCCATAGGACGTCCTGTTGGGAAACCGAGGCCAGATGGGATCAGGACGGTGAGCCGGGATGGAGCCCAGAAAAAAACCTTCCCGCCGGATCATCCGAACTGGCGGGAAAGGCGCGGGACGTAAAAAAGGGTCCCTTCATGTCTGCCACCTCCTGGGTTACGCCGGGCAACCCCAGTGGGCGCCGCCGGCCGTGTGTGATCACCGATGCAAAACGAAGTGGGATGAGGTGAGCATTCGCTCAGCCCCCCTCCACCGACATTACGCTCTTCAGGAGGGAATGAGCAGCGGGACTGCAGCTGACGCTGCCTGTCCCAGAGGAACCATCCGATTCGCTCCGAGGGTCGGCGATAAGAGGAAAATTACAAGATGGTGTTGTCCAGCATGTAGCGACCTGTCACTGAGAAATACTCCTCAGCGCTTACCTTGAAACAAGACTGCTCGTCAGCTTCTCCTCGGGGAGGAGAGCTCACCGGGACGACCGAAGGTCGACGTGACGGGCCAAGCATTCTTAACAAAGGTTGGTCATCTACACAACTTTCCTTCTTCGTTCTTCTGACAGTGCTATTAGCTCGCTGAAGAAAAATGGGAGCCGATTACCCGCTCTTAACGTAATTTATACGGACCAGGTGGGGCCCACACAGCAAGTGGGCATGGACTAAATTTTTCAGTGTGATGCTTCGCATATCAGGATAAAACCCATCAGCGATACCTAGAGACAATTTAGCGTTACCAATCAGCCTAACGTGCATGTTTTTGGCCTGTGGGAGGAAACCGGAGTACCAGGAGAAAACCCACACATGCACGGAGAGAACATGCAAACTCCTCCCAGAAAGGCCCCTGGCTGGGATTTGATCCGGTGACTTTCTTGCTGAGAGGTGGCAGCTCTACCAACAACCGCTTATGTATCTAAACCTCCCCACTCCCACAAATACTAAAATATAATTTCTTCAAAATGAATAGGGTGGCCCTCGGGGTGGCCAAAGATTAATCTATGGTACCCAAGGCCTCCATTGACCACCCCCTAGCTCCACCATTGTGCCTGGTCATGATCCGTCAGTTTTTGCTACCGCAGACAAGCAAAGAAAAAAAAAACTACCTGCGTTCTTCTCCACAGTGTAACTCCCATTCACTTGAATATGTTGCACCAAAAACATTAAGATTTACTTTGCTTCCCTGTTCAATTCCTGTCCAGATAAACACTCATTTGAAGACCTCAAATCTTCACTATTTAAATCCCTCAGTGGTGGGGGTCATGGGTTTGCTGCTGTTTTTATAACGTTAAATACACAAGGACCAATCTCCACGTCACTGTGTCACCTACATGTGGAAAACATCTGAACCAGTAGTTAATGATGATGACAGAAACATGATTTTTATGCAACAAATGTAATATATGTAGTTCATGTTGAGTGGAAAGAAAAAAGAGAGGAACCACCACTAGAAGATGTCAGAGTACTAAAACGGCTCCTCTGTTCTGAAAGAGCTTCACAGTAGAAGCTGTATTGCCGTACAGTATGGAAATTTGTTAAAACACTTTCACCGTACACTCCCATAGTGGGAAAAAAAACCCAGTTTGCTGGTGATAAGATGACCTCCAGGGCCCCGGACTCAGCACACTGTGGGAGTGTGCCGTTTGTGGTGGGACTCAGTTTGTTGGTGGATCCTCAGATTGAGGAAGACCTTCAGATGAAGGATGAAACGTCTCAGCACAAAAAGAAACTGTCCAGATGACCTGACTGATCATTGTTGATCGTTTGCATTTTCTGCAAACATGCAGTGAGAACAGTGAGTGATGACAGACTTGAAATTTGGTCAAAAGCTGAAACTGAGTTGTTAAATGTCCTGATTCATGCTCAATAATCCAGGTAGATAAATCTAACAAGGTTGAAGACCTGGACAGACCTGGACTTATAGACCTGGACCTTATTAGTCTGAATGCTCTGAAATAAAATGATGATTTTCTAACTTTGTGTCTCTTGGTTGCCATCCATCCATCCATCCATATCTTTACCCGCTTCTTCCTTTTCAGGTCGCGAGGGTCACTGCCCATATCCAGCCATCACTGTGTGAGAGGTGGGGGGGACACCCTGGACAGGTCTCCAGTCCATCACAGGTTAGTCTGTTTGCTACATTAAAACATTATTAATTATCTGCCTGCTTCAAAGCAAAAACAAAAAACAGCAAAGCTAAATGAAATTCCACTCATTCTGCTGCCACTGTCCTTCATGCCCTGCAACAATACAGAAGTCATAATGGAAATGAGTAGATCTCATACGCTGCCTTCATTTTGAAGTTTTATTAGAAGCTCTATGATGCTGATGTATTTTGATTGGGAATTAGTTTTCCTCCCCCCTCGACGGTGTCAACCGGTCAAACAAGAGCCAGCTGTACAAACCAGTGATTGCATCTCATCTCCCCACTGTTTGTCCCAAATGTCAGCCATCTTCTGCCCACTGTCTCTGTAAAAATACTGCACGTTCCTCTAAAACATTTAGTGATTGAACATTCTCCACACTTAGATGGCTCTGCCACAGAATGGGCTTGAGTTAATTAAAAATTAATGGTCTAGTAAACTTTGCAATAAAACATATTGCCTGTAAACTAAAGTCATCCTATGTTGACAAATGATGGAGTTATTGTTATATGGGTCAAATCTTGAAATATTATGTGCAAACCTGATATTGCATCATCACACATAATGTTTCATGTGTGATTTATCGGTGATTGGAGTAGACATTATAAATTGTTGTCAGCTATGGGCACAGCAAATTTTAACTTGTTATTTGTAAAATTAATTGAGGTATAGCCATTTTCATGTAGGCCAAGGCTGATTGGTCGTGGCTGCCATATTGAACTGGTTTGACTTAAAAAGTTAAACAGTTGTAGATGTACAGCCAATGTATATTTACTGTATTTTTCGTACTATAAGGCGCACGTAAAATCCTTTAATTTTCTGAAAAATCAACAGTGAGCCTTATGATCCGGTGCACCTTATGTATTCATTCTGGTTGTGCTGACTGACCTCCAACAGATTTTATGTGATTCACGGCGCTCAAAAATCTGTCAAAATGAACTTGTTTCGCTTAATGCGCCTTATAGTCCGAAAAATACGGTACTGAGAGTTTCATTAAAATCTGTCCAATGATTTCTAAAACATTTTGCTAACAGACATACATGGTTGACTCTCAAAGTTATAGTCAAGCAAACAAGAATCCTTTAGGGAGATGTGAGCTGGTAACAGGTTGGATCAGTGCTAATTGATCAAAGTCTTGTAGAAATCATCCGAGGAAAGAGCAGCAGTGATTCTCCACATTCTGCAGAGCTGCGCAGCTCAAACGAAAAGCCCTCACGTGGTGGGACAGCACGCTGACTCAGCCGCAGGTGATTGGGCCTCAAAGACACTTTCATGGAGTGCAAATATTATGATACATCTGCACGTATTTAACTCTCAGACATACTCGAACAGATGCAAACTTTGAGCAGAAAGCACAATACGTTTAAATAGAAATTAATATAGACACTGATTTTGAACTGAACTCTTCAATCCTGATTTTTTTAATGTTTTGACACGTGTTTGTCTTTTGTTACCCAAAACCAAAGGCACACAGCCACTCACGTCCACTTCCTGTCGGGCATTTTTTGTGAAAATCCGACAGGAATTTGAGTGGATCTGGAAATCTTTGAAGTGTTTCAGACGGGAGGTCAGAGTTGCTGCACGAACACTTGCACACATCCTTGAATTGTTACTGATTCTGTTGACTTACGGTGTCTTCTTAACCTCTTGACGTGACGTTGACAGTGTGGGGTTTTTTTTAACCTTCCAGTTTAACCTGAGCTCTGCTACAGGAGATAAAAATAGCTTCTACACTGATGTGACTTTGTCAAAATCTCAGTGATGAACTTGGATGAATAATATCAATAAATATAGATTTTGGAAGCAGTGAGAATTTTGCAAGTAGGAAAAAGTCGAATCTAACATCTGACGAGCATCTTAATATAATAATGTGCTCCATTGCATCTACTGGCGCTGTATGTGCTGCAAAGCCAGGATAGCCCCCCACCCATGACCCTCTGGGCTTTCGGACTAAGGCTCCGTGAAAACAAAGGCCTCACCGGTCGCCTCAGTTTGCCTCTCTTCTCGTTATTTGTTCAGTATGTAGTACAAATTTCCCCGTGTTGCAGGCATGTAGAGATCAGCGCGGCGAACTGTGCCCAACCTTGGGCTTACCTTATGGACCTCGTTACCATGCCACAGAGTTCAGCCCTGACAGATCCAATAACCCCTCCAACCGGCATTCAGGGGAGAAATTGCTCGGAGCAATCCACGTCAAAAAAAACGCCCCGCGCCTCACCCCACGTTTAAAGTTATGATCCTTATCGTAATTAATTCAATAAAGCGGTAATGTGCCGCAAACCCAGAACCCCTCCTGCCTTGTTCAATGTGTGGGGGGGGGGTATAGGCTTTCAGGTCTGGGCTCTCTCACTGACTTCAGTGTCGACTGTAATAGGGAGCAGACAGGAGTTAGACAGTGATAGGTATGTCTGCACCGGTGCGAGTAAAGAGGCTTAATCAAATTTGTTTTAGACTTTAAAAAGATACTTTCAGAGGTTTGTGTTAATAACCTAATAATAGGAAGAAATGGAAAGCTGATCCAAGGTCAACAGTGAAAGGAGGCCATTTTTAATTTGAAAAACCGGAGTGGGCTCCAGATAATTGGCTACCATCCTGTGGATGCCCACGCCAGCTCCCAGGGTTGCCACAACATCACAGGTCTGGTAGGAGAGGAACTAAATCACTGCAACAACTGTTAACGGGCCGGCAGACTGATGGTAATGGAAAGACGTAAACAGGCGGTGGCTTCAAAGTGACTGTTAAAAGGATTAAATCACATTCAAACTAAACTTTTAAAGCATTTGGATTTAAGCATCATGACGTTGATCAAAAAGAAAAGCAATTAATGGAAGAAAGAAATGTTTTGCTTTATTTCAACACTTTAACCTAAACCCAGTCAAAAAAGACCAAGAATTTTATTTCCCCTGCCCAGTACCATTACCTAAAATAATATAAATATTATCAGAAAAAACAGAAAGCATGTCATCACAACATTTTAGAGTAATTGGGAACACGACCCGGCTTTAGATGAGAAGCAATAGCCGATGCTGTGTATTGTTCCTCTCAAGCCCTAATTACTCCAACAGACTTCTAGAGATTGAAACCCTGATTAGACGGGAATTGTTGGACTGTGTGAGTCAGCAGGTGCATTTGTGAATGTGCACGCACATATTTCTTTCTTTTTAATTGATGAGCAGCCTCGTGATCTACTGTGTTACATAGACAGTGTGTATGTCGTCACCTTTTATACAAACAAATAGTCCAGGACCTATGGAGCCACGGAAACCAGGAAATAAAAGTCCCGTGTGTGAGTTTGGGTTTAAATTTCAGTCACTTGTGAAGACTAGTTCAGGTTAGGCAAATTACCAAGATAACAAATAAAATGAAAGCTGTCTTGTTAGAATGGGTGTTTTTCTGCACACAGAAATGAAATGAAATGAGGATAACAAGTTACAACAACAAATAATTTCCCGTTGGGTTTAATAAAGTATTTTTGAATTGAATTTGAATTGAGAAACACAACAGCGGACACATGATGCTACTTTTTGAGCAAACTGGTGCAGTAAACAAAAGATGTACCTGTTGATGCAAAGGAGACATGCAGAGATGAACAGACAGACTGACAATGTTATGGTATTTATACGTCATATGCTTCTGCACTTGTCTGGGACATCTTGTCTTTGGCTGAACTTTGAACTAAGCTGCACTGACAACTGTGAGCCGGTGCTGATACTGTATACTGGAAACAATCTGTAAAACACTGAATTGTCATTAGATTGTCAAATGCAGAGGTGGTCTCTTCTTCACTCTTCAAATTATGCTGCTGGTTTGAAGGTTTGTAGACAACAAAGTATTCCTCAGTGGCTGTGTTCAGGCAGGGGTTTTAGTCATCTGTTCTTCACGCCTCGGATGAAACGCTTCTGTTGGCATCAGTGCACTTACAGCATTCAACACTCACCTTATGCAAACAGAACATGAAGTACACAATCATTGCAATTGTGCATTGGGCATTTAGTGGTGCCAAAACACACAAGCAATGTTCGGTAATGGCGTAGCTGCTCACTTCCTGTGCAGACACAGTGCAGCACTAACACATGAGTAATACAGTGAAGTGTCCCGCACATTGCAAAGCCACAAATTCACTAAAAAGACTGTTTCACTTTGTCAATAACTCTCCTGAAGAAGGTGCTCTTTTAGCCTTAAGAACTGTGGCAAATACATTACCACTGGATGATGATGTTGCAATGAAGTAAAAAATACAATAAAATTGCCAGAACATGAATGGTCTTTGCAGTGTATTAAATTTCTGGCGTGTGTTATAAAAACAGTCATTTTTGAAATTATGTTGTCAAATAATTAACAATAGTTAGCACCTTCTCTGCCATGACATCAGTCAGAGCACAGAGTATGAAGAAAAAAGCACAATTTTCATCCATCCATCCATCCATCCATTGTCTTCCATCTGATCTGACGTTGGGTCGCGGGGGCAGTAGCTTGAGGAGATTGAGTTCTACAACCAGCTCTCCTGGGAGGACCCCAAGGCATTCCCAGGCCAACTGAGAGACATAGTCTCTCCAGCATGTCCTGGGTCTTCCCCGGGGTCTCCTCCCAGTCGGACATGCCCGAAGCACCTCCATAGGGAGGCGCACAGGGAGCATCCATACCAGATGCCCTAACCACCTCAACTGGCTCCTCTCGATGTGGAGGAGCAGTGGTTCTACTCCGAGTCTCTCCCGAATAACTAAACATCTCATCCTATCTATAAGGGAAACTCCAGCTACCCTGCAGAGGAAACTCATTTCAACTGTCTGTATCCTTCAACTCATTCTTTCAGTCACTACCCAGAGCTTGTGACCATAGGTGAGGGCAGGAACGTAGACATACTGGTAAACAGAGAGCTTTGCCTTACAGCTCAGCTCCTTCTTCATCACAATGAACCGGTACAGAATCCTTAATACTGCAGAAGCTGCACCAATCCATCTGTCAACCTCACACTCCATTCTTCCCTCACTCATGAACAAAACCTCGAGACACTTGAACTTCTCCTCTTGAGGCAGAACCTCACCATCACCCTGAAAAGAGCAATCCAACCGTTTCTGACTGACGACCATGGCCTCAGATTTGGAGGTGTTGATTCTTTTGTGCTGAGCACAATTTTTCATCCAGAAAATTTCACTTTTGTTTGCCTAATGTCTGGTCAGATTAAATTCCTTTGGCGAGCCTAAATGTTAAAGGCTAGTCGAAGGAGTGTCATTTTTAAAATAGTTTTTAAAGCCTATAGGAGAAAAAAAACACTCTCTCAAAACTGACGAACTGGTGTTAAATAATGTTACATTAGCTAACACCTCTACATTTTTGCACAGCACCCTGTCTATCATGGTGCACTAAGATTCATAACTAGCTGTGATTATCGTACCCACCACTGCACACTGTATTCACTGGTTAACTGGTCATCATTAACTTCACACAGACTCTCTCACTGGTACATTTTCATCTTTAAATCACTTCTTGGTCTGCTGCCTTCATACATCTCCTCCTACATGTCTCTGTGTGAGTGCAGCTACAGCGTGCGCTCTCAGGACATTATTACCTGCAGTGTTCCCTCAGTGAGGACTGAACTTGGCAAAAAGGGCCTTCTCCTACTCTGCTCCTGTTTCCTGGAATATCTTATAAAAACATCTGAAGCTCTCGACTCTGACATCTCTAAGTGGCTTCAAACATCTGTTAAGTTCAATGCAAAAACAAACGCAGACATGTTCCTGTTTTTAGTTTTCTACATCGCCTTAGAATTTTATTTTTTTATACCATTTTCTTCCAATTATTTTTTTCAACTCATATGCTTTCTTTTATGATTGTCTACTACTGTTTGACATTATGTTTTTATGCTATTAATGTTTAGTGTATTGTTAAATTGGTGTTTTTCTTAGTTCATATCGTAGATCTTATTACTGTTTTTCTTTTATATTTTATTGTTGGATGTAACTGGGACCCTGTGAACATAATCTTGTCCCACCACATGTACCACATGTGGTTTGTATGACAAATAAATCTCTCTGACTCTGAC
>NC_056503.1:11405968-11417768 GCF_014905685.2 Nematolebias whitei
CAAGAATAGGAGTTTTGTAAAGTTGTGGTGGTTTTGGGGGCCTGGATGGAGCGTAGTGGAAGCACAAGATACTCGCCCTAACTTCTGATGTAACAAATTTGAAGCATATAATGCCACACTGACCTCAAGATCAAATTATTTTTGTGACGTGGTCATAAAAACAACCTTGCACAGATCCAGCTATGTTAAAGAAGGTCATGTCAGTCATGGAGATCATAACAGTATAATTGTTCACTATAAACGGGAACAAAAAAATCTAACCAACAAGGATTTAAACAACAGTTTAGCTGAAGCTCTTCAAAAATAGAAAAGCAGGAACACATCTGAATCTCTTGATTTAGAAAAGAAAAAAAAACACACGAGTGGATGATACTGGAAAAGTTGAAGAAACTGGCACAAACTCTTGTAAAGTATCAAAATGATAAAAGTCAACATTTGTTTTATTAAAAATTCCTGGTAATGGTTTAGGGAACTGAAAACAACGTTTGAAAACTTAATGGTCCTACACACTGAAAATCAACTGTAACAGTTCAACTGGTAACCAGTTATATGACTGGACTGTTCATGTGCTAAAACAAGACATGAATGAAGGAAAAGCTGAGTGTGTGCCCTGGTAGGTGGGTGGGTGGTGGAGGATGTGATAGCTCCTCAGTCAGCTCAGGACATTTGACCAATGTTTGCACCCGCCCACCACCCCTGCCTCCCCTCCCTAAGTCTCCCCTCAGATTGATTAAATTGGATCAAGATGACACTAATAATTGGCTCAAGCTGGGGCCGGTGCGCAGACCCAACGATCCATATCTAACTCCTTTTGTTGCGATGGTGTCCCTTTTCCTGCACTGCGCCTCCATTTGGAACGGTTTACCTTGGCTCCACCACAAGCGCTTTAGCCCAATCCCTTGCTGAACACAACAACTCGCTGACATCATGAGAGCGGCGTAAAGGTTACATTTTTTGCAGATGTCTGGGAAATTATCAACGCGCTGGCTTTTTATGATCACCCAATTCATCTCTTTTGCTCAAGATCCCCAAGGGAGCCACAGAAGGAAAGAGGATGAAGTGTTTTGGTGTGAAATGTTTCCATTTGATATCAATGTTCATGACCTCAGGGAAAAATCTGAGAAATCAGGAGAGGATTTATCTGGGGTGTTTTGAAACGGTGAAAAGAATCTGTACACAGTCGATACAATAAAAGGGAAATATCTAGATGCGTTTAAGAGAAAAATAGAAATAGACACCTTTTTGTATGATTTTCAGAGTTTTTTTCAGCTACAGTACACCAGCGGACAGTGCTGGTCATCAGCCCTCTGCTCCAATTATTTCACTGTATTGATTTATTTTTTAAGGCATAGGCAAAGCCAAATGTTATACGCTCTAATTATGAAAAGTAAATTGTTACAAAGTGCAGGACCACGAGTGAAGAAAAGCTTAATGAGAAACAATATACACCTCACAGCTCTTGCTTGTGACCTGCCTTTGCCTGCTAAATAGGTCTGACATGTTTGTTATGCTAAGAAATTCCTGACTACTGGAATCTACTTTCACCTTTCAAACTGCTGATTTTCCTGGCCACTGCAACGCCTTGGCTCTGCGCCCTCTAAACCCTTAAAAGGCAAACAAACATCTCCAAACCTCTGTAAAATTGCTCTTTACTTGAAGCCCCATATCTTATTCAGTATTTTAAAAAATGAGGTAACACATGGCACATAAGACCAGTTAAATCAGGTAAGTGGTCTAGGTTATCAGTCCACAATCGAAGGCCTGTCTACCACCCTCAGCTGATGCATTCAATTATGTTCTCCGGCACTTTATCTAATGTTGTAAGTCAGCCCTGAAGGCTGGGTTGATCCTGCTGTGCTGGAGTTGTGGACCAAATCTTTGCCTGTCACATCTGATCGAAGCAAAGCCTCGTGGATCCTATTGCTTTGTCACCAAGGTTACTAATCAGATTTCCATCCAGCTCAGCCTCATGCGGGATTTCCTCGATCAAACGCCGTGACTTGGCCCCACTGGCCGGTCCAGGCTCATTATCTAACATGTTTTCTATGTGGAGGGGTCAAGCACAGTGTAAGTCTCGGTGAGAAACACTATACCTGTCTTTTGGAGCAGGCTGGAGGTAGAGTCACCACTGGGTTAAAAAGAGAAGGATTTGATATCAGCAGGGTCAAAGTCGGCACTTGGCTCTCATCAGGAGATTAATCCAAGTAATGTTGGATATAATTTCATTAATCCTCGTTTTATTAACTATTATAAACACATCTTAATTCTGTAGTTTGGAGAGCCCTATACATGCTGAACACCTACACTAAAGAAAACAAGCATACATCCAAATGATTGTCTGTTTTACTCTAAAAATGAGCCAGAAAGTGATGGTTTCAGAGGTGATGGACTGGGTTTAGACCAGTCAAGAAAGGCTACAGTGATGCTTTGAGTCACTGTGGAGCCAATCACACGCTACCTTGTTTATTGACACAGAGCTGACCTTTCAACTCAGCCTGTGCCTGTCAAGAGGTATGATGTTAGTCACGGTAACTCGGTATGTGTGTGTGTGTGAAATGGAATATAAGGTGCATTTGTGTGGGTCAGAGGATGGTGTACAACAGCAGATTAGCCTCTTCTGACAGCAGCCAATGGCTGCAATGAAAAATAAGTGATGTATAAATAAGGCAAATTATCAAAAAGTGGGATCCTGGAAAAAAAATTGTCTGCATAGTAAAGATGATTATTGAAAAAACAAGTGTTTGTTTGCTAAAGAAGCTAAAACATTTTGCTAAAAACAAGAAGAAACTGTTAGAATATGACTGCACTGTACGGGATGTGAATGATTAATTTATATTTCCTGTTATTTAACCCTTTCTATTTTTCTTTCAAACTTTTAGGTGTGGATTATCTTCTAATGTAAGAAGTACTTTCCTGACTAGGCTGTGACTGTGGGAGACAAGTTGGCAACACATAATTTAGAGAAAATAGACAAATTTTCAGTCTCGCTGAATTCTTAGGATTTGCAAGCTGTGCAACTGCGTTTTGCCAATTTTCAGAAATCACAGCCAAAGTTTGTGTGCACAGTTTGCAAAAGTATATTCTAGGTAGTGCACATTATCTCATTGACCATCTCTGCCTACATCATACCCATATTGGAGCCGTTTGGAACAACCTTGGCAGCTGGAAGACTGTGAAGTTTTGGGCTCGATTGTTAATGGCATATTTGAGAGTGAGAAAATGCCCCAGGAATGGCAAAGAAGTGTGCTTGTGGCCATTTTTAAGAACAAGGGTGATGTACAGAGTTGTAACAACTACAGGGAATTAAGATGATGAGCCACACGATGAAGATCTGGGAGAGAGTTTTGGAAGCAATACTCAATTCAATTCAATTCAGTTTATTTATATAGCGCCAAATCACAACAAAATTGTCTCAGGGCACTTTACAGAAACATTCACATACATAAAAGCCAATTAGTAAAGTTCTCTATCTAAGGAATCCAGCAGACAAGTTGAATCTTAGACGAGAGGTGACTGTTTGTGAGCAGCAGTATGCTTTCATGTCAAGAAAGAGCACCACAGATGCCATCTTTGCTTTGAGAATGCTGATGGAGAAGTACAGAGAAGGTCAGAAATAACTCCATTGTGTCTTTGTGGATTTATAAAAAGCATATGACAGAGTGCAGAGGGAGGAGGTGTGGTATTATTGCATGAGGAAATCTGGAGTGGCAGAGAATGGTAAATGGACTGTACTTATATAGTACATTTCTATCTTATTGAAATACTCAAGGGCAGCACGGTGGCGTAACTGGTAGAGCTGCTGCCTCTCAGCGAGCAGGTCCTTGGTTCAAACCCTGGTCCAGGGGCCTCTCTGGGTGGAGTTTGCATGTTCTCTCCGTGCATGCGTGGGTTTTCTCCGGGTGCTCCGGTTTCCTCCCACAGACCAAAAACATGCATGTTAGGCTGATTGGTAACTCTGAATTGTCCCTAGGTGTGAGTGAGAGAGTGAATGTTTGTTTGTCTCGTTGGTCTCTATGTGTCCCTGTGATGGACTTGCGACCTGTCCAGGGTGTACCCTGCCCCTCGCACAGTGATTGCTGGACATGGGCACCAGCGACCCCCGTGACCCAAAATGGAATAAACGGGTAAAGATAATGGATGGATGGATGAAATACTCAAAGCTCTTTACACTACAATCTGAGCCCTCATTCCCATTTGTACAGCACTCTACTAGATCTCTACAAAGCTAATTGAACAAATCATTTTAAAGAGACTAATCAGAGCTTTATCACATTCATACGCCAATGGGACACACATCGGAGGCAACTAGGGGTTCAGCGTCTTGCTCAGGGACACTTCGGCATGTGACTGCTGGTGGATTCGAACCCCCAACTCTTGCATTGGAGAACGACTGCTCTATCTACTTAGCCACAGTCACTCCTAGAAGTATGTTATACTGGTACAGGACATGCATATGAACAGCAGGACAGTGGTGAGATGTACTGTAGGACAGATAGCTTCATGGTGGAGGTGGGAGTGCATCAAGGATAAACTCTGAGCCCCTTCTTGTTTGCTCTGGTGATGGACCGACTAACAGATGAGGTCAGGCAGGAATACCCATGGAATATGTTTGCAGAGGATTTGTGGTGAGAACAGGGAACAGATGAAATAAAACTTGGAGAGGTGGAGGTATGCACTTGAAAGAAGAGGAATGAAAGTCAGCCGTATTAAGACAGAGTGCATGTGTGTGAATGAGAGGGAGGCCGGTGGAACAGTGAGGCTACAAGGAGAAGTGGTCACAAAGGTGCAGGACTTCAAGTACTTAGGGTCCACTGTCCAGGAAAGAAGAGGTGAAGTGAATTTTGGGTTTTCAGTATTTGTAAGCCATAATCATTAAAATATACACTTTTTTTTCTTCTTTCGGCGGCTCCCTTCATCAGGGGTCACCACAGCAAACTACCCCTTTTCCATTAGTAACAGTACGGCACGACTCGACTTGACTCAGCACGGTTCCAAGGCTTTTCCATTAGTAACGGTACGTAGAACCGGTATCTTTTTTCAGAACCCTTTTCTCTCAGGTACCAGCTGGGCCAAGGAGGTACCAAAACATGACGTCAGAACACTGTCGATCACTGATTGGTCAGGGGGTGGAGTCATTGGATCTTTCAGAAACTTTTTAAAACACTGATCTGCCATTTGCAATTACTCGGAACTCGGAGCAGCAGTTAGACCTATTTTAAAGATTTTAAAAACAATAATGACAACACCGTAGTCTAATGCTGAAGTCAGGCGTTTTTTTTTTTTGTGTGTTTGGTGACCAACGACCAAATTCAGAGTGAGCTAGATGGAGCTCCACTGGTTCGCTCCACCGGAGCCTCGGAGCCGGCTCAGGCCATGCAGGGTGTCATCCCTCTGGCTCCGAGCTCTGCTAGTCACCATGGAGTAGGGGTTGAACGACTACATAATTTTTAAACTCGACATTAACATAATAAAACTTAAGTAGAACTCGAGTAGTTAATGACATCATAGGATCTCAAGATGAAAAAATAAATATATAAAAAATAAAACCGAAAAAAAAACGTTATTTATTATTTACAAAAAAAAGACCAACAAAACATTGGGAGAGTATATTATGCTCCTACCATTTATCATACTGCAAATAAGTCACAGGAAAACCAACACTATTAGTTATTATTATTAAGCTGCAAAAGTGAAGAAACGTGGCACGTCAAAAAGGAAACTAAAAACAACGGGGCGGACCCCTCACCACCGCCAGCTGTGGTGCACATTAGGTTTAGTTTTATTGATTAATATGTTTATAGTTTTTTTTAATAGGTTTAGAGATTAATATTTTTTGCTTTTAGTTTGTGAAACAAGTTCAGAGGAAGCTGGTTCTGGTTCGGTGGATTGGACCCGGTGTTACACCATATTCTGTGACCTGCAACAGTGCATGCAACACTGCCCCCTGCGATCACAATATACAAGGTCACAGAATATGGTGCAACACCGGTTTGCAACAAGCTCCAAACAGTCAGGAAGTTGATTCATTTTCTGCTTCCTTACGGTAGCTGAACCTGAAGATTCATCTTTTGAAATATTTCCATACGTGATGCATTTCTACACGTTTGCCAAGACTGGGCCTGCTCTGCTCAGTCCATCTGCTGGGAGGAATCCATTTGGTAGCTTCTACTAGTAGCCCGGTGCAGATCACGTGACGCAATGACGTAACTGCGACGTAATGACGTCACTGCGATTACTTGACGTGGAATTTAAAAAACTCTATAGTTGTCCTAGGAATCGACCTGTCGATTACTCGAGTAGTCTGTTAAAGCTCTACCATGGAGGATCATACGACTCTTGACTCACAGAAGGCCGTTGCCCCGACCCCGGCCTCGCATGCTCACGAAGGCCGAACCAGGATCCCGGCAGACAGACGGACTGGGACGGGTCAAACGGAGGGTGGAAACGATTTTTAAAAAACATTTTATGTATAAAAAGAATATTTTTTTTTGTTGTTTTTAATCAGTGAAGATTAAAAAATAAATAAACGGTGTCGCTTTATCATGAAATCCTGTCTTTACTTTAATGACTTTATTAAGTAATCTGTTAAAGTGAACTCAGCTGAAAAATCATAAAAAGACACAAAATTATTGGATCTCTCAGGAATATTTTCCTCAAACATGTTTAAAGAATAGATACAGCCTTTAGTTCAACTTTATTCTAAACCACAGATGTACAAATCACAAAACAAGAATTAAACTTTAGAGCAAAGCTGAAAAAAAAACCTCTGAACAAGAAACAAAACCACTTCTCTAACTGAACAATAAAAGTAGACACAATGAGTGCAAATACATCTAAATATGAATAAAACATATACAATTTTAAATATAGATGTTTTTTGTAGAATCTGGTTCAGCAGAGATTTAATGGTGAACTAAAGTTCTTATATGTATATATATATATATATATATACATACAGTATATATATATATATATATATATAGTATATAGTTTAATTCAATCATTTTAATAATTTGTATTCTTTTTAATTTACCAGAACTTCAAAATAAATTCTCACCCTGTACCGAAACCTGTTTCAGGGTCTTTACACCAGCATTACCACCACCAGAAGGTAAGGCGCGTGACGTCAATTTGAACCCCGCCCACTGGACCCGGTACTGAAAGCATGATGGAAACACAACGTGTACTGTAGCAAGCCAAGTAGAACTGTGCTGTACTGGTACTAAAGGCACTAATGGAAAAGAGACATAAGTTGCATGAAGACTTGGCAATCATTTTTACGCCAGATGCCCTTCCTGACGCAACCACAGACCAAAGAGCTACCACAGCCCGCTGTGTGGAGCAGAGAGCTGCTTTATACGGTGTCCGGGGGAGCAAATGCTGGGTTTAAGGGCCATGATCAAGGGCCCAGAGTGGGGCAAATGAGGGTGGAGACAGGTGTGAGTGCTTTACCAATCCCACCCACATTTTGATGTTGTCAGTACTAGGAGTTGAACCAGGGATCTTCCGACAGGGATCTTCCGATCACAGGCCCACCTTCTTTAACTTCTGCGCAACCAGTCCCTCAAAATATACACAAAAATAAAGGTTTAAAGTATTTTGCTCTATATGTAATGAATCTATGCAATATATGAGTTTCACTTTCTGAAGTGATTAACATTTTTTTTTTTACTTTTTCATGATATTCTAATTTTTTAGATACACCTGTATATTTATCTGCAGCCATTGCAATATCAACCATGCTGACCGATTACTACTAAAACTGATGGTGTTATTTTTCTCCACAATTATAATTTCTGTCATTTTTTTTCCAAGTTGGTGAGTTTATATTTTAACATAATAAGCTTATCTTTATTTTATAAACAAAACAAAATTAGACTATTTTTAAAATGATATTTGTGTAGTCAGAGCATCACATCAAGCTCCATCATCACTTTTAAACATTATTGCTTTTAGGTTCACCAGCAAGCAATTAGGCATCCTGCTTGAAATCATTTGCATCACTCCTCTTAACCGAGTCATTTATCAGTGGTGGTCAGAATTGTCAGTATTCTGGATGTTTCTTCTGTTCTCTCCTCACTATTCGTTCATTGGTGAGCTGAAGAGGGAGTTTCCAGGCTCGACTGTGACGCATCACAGCTGATCAAAGCTCCTGTTTCTTAAAGATAACTTGGATAGCTATTTTTTGTGGGACCATCGGCCTTTGAATGTCCAGGTCTTGTTCCCAGGGATGGGTTTTACTTCTGTGCATCTTCTTTGTCTTCTTGCAGAATCCTTCATGTGCCCTTGGAAAGCCTCCTAAGCATTCCTCTACAAATGCCTGAGTATGCCAGACATTCCTCCTGATTCAGTTAGGAAAAGTCAAGTTTGGTCTATGTCCACCTGTGCACTCTTCCATTGCTCACCCAGAAAACAGTCACTCACCTGTTGATAGATTGAAACTTCATCTGGTTAACCCTGCCAACCCAACAGAAACCTAAAAAGGAAAGGACCTCAAGTAAGATCAATTTTTTTCCTGCTAAACTTCACCAGGATTACCTTGATACTTTGTAACAAACATTAACCTGTCAAATGTTACACCCTGTAGATACTTTCTACTTGGGATGCACCGATCCACTTTTTTTTTACTTCCGATCCGATCCCGATACCTACTTCTGAATATCGGTCGATACCGATATCGATCCTGCTCCGATATCATCATCATCATTGATTTTACATGAGGCTGTAATAATCTCCTCTCAAGTATAATTTGTACAAATATTTGCATGCATGTCCAAAAAGGCAACTTGAGGTAAGTTTTATTAATGTTGGATAAGTTTTAAAGTTAGAATTAAATTCTGCTAACACAAAAAATGCTTCTTTTTATTCCTAGCTTTAAAGTGAATATTAAAGTGATTAATTTAAGTGATTTTTTTTAAAGTTATTTTATATTATTTTAAATAAGGGGCAGATCTAAGAATTTTTTTCTTCTTTCTGCACTCTTTTCATTCAATGTTTTCTTTTTGATTTTTTTTATTGTTTCTTTTAAATGAATGAATAAATGAATAAAATAAAATTAAATGTTAAATGGCTTCAAACATCTGTAAGTTCATGGCATAAACCAACAGACATGTTCCTGTTTTTAGTATTTTACATCACTTTATAATGTAGCTGTTTTTGTTTTTAATATATATAATTTTCAAATAATGTTTTTTTAATGATTGTTTACTGTTGTACTGATAAATATCTCCTGGAGGGTAAACTATATCTTGGCTGCAAGTATCAAGCTGTGAAATCCTTCGTTTTCTACAACTGATAGTGGTTGGTCATTAATTAAGAAGTTTAGCAACTTCTCTGTAAACATTTGAGCTCCGTGGTTTCAGCGATGCCTTCTTGTTCAATCCGAAGCAGGCAGCCTGATTTGGGGCAGCCGCGCTCAGTCTGTCCTCAGAGACGGGCAGACTGAGCGGGGCAGATTGGACACGGCTGGCCGGTGTCGAGTCGCTTGTTTTGGGTTGAGCAAAGAACAGCCCCCCGCTGAAGCCACGGAGCTCGAATGCCCAACGTAAAACTAACTTTACCGCGGTCTAATGTGGCGCTATGGCTCTGCAGACATTGCACGTTGCTGTCTTGTTTTGTGGTGTTTAGTGTAAAATACTTCCACACAGCGGACATGTTTAGATGAAAAGTTTGTTAGCTGTTAGCCACAGTGCTGCTAACTCAGTCCTCATATTGTAGCTGGCTGCAAACTATGAAATGGATTTCCTGAATGTGAGGCGGGTCTTATTACTCTGGGTTCATGAGACATGCCTCCGTTCAGGAAATCCATTCCATAGTTTGAAGCCAACTTGCATCATGGATCGGAAATATCGGCAGGTGGATCGGAAAATCCGATACGTAAATTATGCTGGTATCGGAGGCCGATACCGATACTGGATCGGATCGGCCCCATCCCTACTTTCTACATCTACTTCCTTTATCTTTCATCATAAAATTATCAATTTTATTGGTTCTTGTCTGGTCCTTTTTAGTTATTGGTATAAGAACTCAGGTAAAATATGTTGCATTATGTAAGTATGTACTATACAAAATTTTGTATTATTAAGGGGCCCAGATGGTGTAGAGGTAGGGCAGTCAACTTGGGACAAGAAAGTCCCAGGTTCAACTCCCCTGCCATGCCCACATGTCGTGGTGTCCTTGAGCAAGACACCTAACCCCTAAATTGTCCCCGGGCACTTACATAGATGCCCACTGCTCCACCTGGCTGTACCACATGTGTGATGGGTTAAATGCAGAGAACTAATTTCCATCCATCTATTAATTTTCTTCCGCTTATCCAGGGTAGGGTCACGGGAGTAGCAGCATAAGTAAGGAGGCCCAGACTTCCCTCTACCTAGCCGCTTGGGCCAGCTCCTCCGGGGGAATCCCAAGGCATTCCCAGGCCAGCCAAGAAACATAGTCCCTCCAGCATGTCCTGGATCTTCCTCTGGGTCTCCTCCCGGTGAGACATGCCCAGAAAACATCACCAGGGAGGCGTCCAGGAGGCATCCTAACCAGATGTCCGAGCCACCTCAACTGGCTCCTCTCGATGTGAAGAAACAGCAACTCTACTCTGAGTCCCTCCCGGATGACCAAGCTTCTCACCCTATCTCTAAGGGAGAGCCCAGACACCCTGCGGAGAAAACTCATTTCAACCACCTGTATCCTTGATCTTGTTCTTTTGGTCACAACCCAAAGCTCATGACCATAGATGAGGGTAGGAACGTAGATTGACCGGTAAATTGAAAGCTTCGCCTTTTGACTCAGCTCTCTCTTTACCACGACAGACCGGTACAGCTCCCGCTTCATGGCCAATGCCTCACGTATCCACCTATCGATCTCACGCTCCATTTTTCCATCATTCGTGAACAAGATCCCAAAATACTTAAACTCCTCAACTTGGGGCAGGACCTCCTCCCCGACCCAGAGAAGGCAGTCTATCCTTTTCAACTCAAGACCATGGCCTCGGATTTGGAGGAACTGATCCTCATCCTGGCCGCATCACGCTTGTCTGCAAACCGCTCCAGCAAAATCTGTAGATCACGACTTGATGAAGCTGATAAGACCACATCATCTGCAAAAAGCAGAGAAGTGATCGTAAGGCCACCAAAACGGATCACCTCAACACCTAGGCTGCGCTTAGAAATTCTGTCCATAAAAGTTATGAACAGAATCAGTGACAAAGGGCAACCTTGGCGGAGTCCAACTCTCACCGGGAACGAGCCCGACTTACTGCCGGCAATACGAATCAAGCTTTGACACTCATACAGGGATCTAACAGCCCGTATCAAAGGGCCTGGTACTCCATACTCCCAGAGTACCCCCCACAGGGTTCCCCGAGGGTCATGGTCTAATGCCTTCTCCAAGTCCACAAAGCACATGTAGACTGATAATTGAGCATGAACTTTGTTCACATGTAGAACGGTTGGGTAAACTCCCATGCACCCTCCAGGAACCTTTCTGAGGGTGTAGAGCTGGTCCAGTGTTCCATGACCAGGACGAAAACCACACTGCTCCTCCTGAATCCAGGTTCGACTTTCTGTCAGACCCTCCTCTCAAGAACCACTGAATAGACCTTACCAGGGAGGCTTAAGAACGTGATACCCCTGTAGTTGGAATACACTCTACGGCCCCCCTTTTTGAATAGATACTACTGTAGAATAGAACTAATTTCATCAATGTATAAAAACATACAATTATGTGAACACATAGCACTTATGTGTTTATATATGTATATATATATATAAACACACACACGCACACATATATATATATATATATA
>NC_056503.1:11417868-11419126 GCF_014905685.2 Nematolebias whitei
TAGATCTGCCCCTTATTTAAAATAATATAAAATAACTTTAAAAAAAAATCACTTAAATTAATCACTTTAATATCCACTTTAAAGCTAGGAATAAAAAGAAGCATGTTTTGTGTTAGCAGAATTTAATTCTAACTTTAAAACTTATCCAACATTAATAAAACTTACCTCAAGTTGCCTTTTTGGACATGCATGCAAATATTTGTACAAATTATACTTGAGAGGAGATTATTACAGCCTCATGTAAAATCTATGATGAGCATGATATCGGAACTGGATCGGTATCGGTATCGACCGATATTCAGAAGTAGGTATCGGGATCGGATCGGAAGTAAAAAAAAAAGTGGATCGGTGCATCCCTAGTAGAAAGTATCTACAGGGTGTAACATTTGACAGGTTAATGTTTGTTACCCATACTGAGAGATTGTTTTGATCGAACAGACTGGCAGGTTTTCAGAGAAGCTGCTGAAAATGGAGGTTCGCTTGATCTTGACCAATACACATCCTCAGTACTGGGTTACATTAGTACATGTACTGACACAGTCTCCACTATCAGAAATGTTAAAAGCTACCCAAACAGAAAACCTTGGCTGAATGCAGAGGTGCGTACCCTGCTGGAAGCCAGGAACACTGCCTTCAGGTCTGGAAACTCAGAGGAGCTGAGTAGGACAAGAAAAGAGCTGGTTGCTGGTATTAAGAGGGCCAAGGCCACATATGCAAAGAGGATCGAGGGTCAATTCATCTCACAAGACCCTCGGAGCATGTAGAGGGGCATTAAGTGCATAACAGATTATAAAGGAAGGAGTGAACAATGTCCCAAAGACCCATCTCTGCCTGATGCCCTCAACAAGTTCTATGCACGCTTTGAAGACCCGAACAGACCACCCAGCACCAGACTCACCTCACCACCGGATGAAGAGCATCTCAGCGTGACCTCAGCAGAAGTAAGGAGCACCTTCAGGAGGATTAATCCGCACAAAGCAACTGGCCCAGACAACATCCCCGGAAAAGTGTTGAAGGAATGTGCTGATCAGCTCTGTGAGGTGCTGGCAGACATCTTTAACACCTCACTTACCCTGGAGACAGTTCCCACCTGCCTGAAGACTGCTACCATCATCCCAGTCCCAAAAAGCTCTACAGTGACTGGTCTGAATGACTATCGGCCAGTGGCCCTCACCCCGATAGTCGCTAAATGCTTCGAAAAACTGGTCATGACTCACATCAAAACAACCATCAACATCAACGAGGACCCTCATCAGTA
>NC_056503.1:11419293-11422176 GCF_014905685.2 Nematolebias whitei
TACAGCTGTTAAACTACTAAGTCAGGGTGTCATACAGCTGTTAAACTGCTAAGTTAGGGCGAACTGAGGCGTCAGGGTGTAATACAGCTGTTAAAAACAAAGTATATGATGATCTGACCGGTTAACTGCTAACTCAGCGTGTCATACAGCTGTTATTCAGGGCGGATTGAGGCGTCAGGGTGTCATACAGCTGTTATTCTGGGCGGATTGAGGCATCAGGGTGTCATACAGCTGTTATTCAGGGCAAATTGAGACGTCTTAACTGCTTAACTGCTGGTTAACTGCTACGTCATGGTGTGATATGGCTAATTAAATAGAAGCGTATAGTGATCTCACAGTGAATAAATGCAGCCGTAAGTTTGTGCTACGCATATGGCGATCTGGCAAAGTATGTTGGCCGAACAGAGAACGGCAGTAGTCGCGTTTTTTTTTTTTTGCCAGCCAGTCAGTCTGTCCACATTCCTACTGTATCTAACATTTGACTGGTATGTTTGATATGACATAAAATTCATATTCAGGCAATATCTACCAATAGTATATACGAAGCTTCATGCTAACTACGGCCAGTTGGCTTCTCTACTACTTAGCTCTCGAAGAAAACAGACTTTAACACAATTTACACACAGTTTTCAACTCAAAAAAACATAACGGTAAATATCACTTTTTAATTACTTCCACAGATAACTTTTAGCTCGAGGACATCCATCCATCCATTTTCTTTACCCACTTATTCATTTTGGGTCACGGGGGTCGCTGGTGCCCATGTCCAGCAATCACTGTGCAAGGGGCGGGGTACACCCTGGATGGGTCGCAAGTCCATCACAGGACACACAGAGACAAACGAGGCAAACAACCATTCACTCTCTCATTCACACCGCTCGAGGACATGAAATTGCCAAAAACATTTGTTTTTATGCAACATGATTATATTATATATTAGACTGATTTATATTTGTTTTCAGCTGGATAAAAGTTGCATAATGATGTTGCTCTATAATTGCATAAAAACAAATATTTTTAGCTATTTCTGTAGAACTAGTTAAAAATATGTAACATTTTATCACTAATCTAGTGCTGGAACCCCATCTGTGGAGAAAAGCTAAAATTTAAAAACAGATTTAGTGACTTTCTAGTTATGGTAAACGGTAAATGGACTGTACTTATATAGCCTCTTTCTATCTTATTTCAAGATACTCAAAGCACTTTACACTACAAACTGTGTCCTCATTTACCCATTCATACAGCACTCTACTAAGATAATGGAACAAATAATTCTAAAGAAACTAATCAGAGCTTTAGATCACATTCATACACTGATGGGACACACATCAGAGGCTATGAGGGGTTCAGCGTCTTGCCCAGGGACACTTCAGCATGTGACTGCTGGTGGATTCGAACCCCCAACTCTCGCATTGGAGGACGACTGCTCTAGCCACTCAGCCACAGCCGCCCCACAGTAGTAGTGGGGCTGACTTGTGCAGTTGTAGTTGACAACATTACAGTGACCACAAGCGTTTTAAGAGAGATACTAAATGTTTTTTTTGTTTTTTTTGTACATTTAATTTTCCAGTTTAGGGAATCAGTTGATACCCACCTGAAAGGACGTTCAAACTTTGTTTTCCCACATTGTGTGGAAATGTGCTTCATAAGATATCAAAGAGGGGAGATAATCTGTTGTTAAAAAACAGGTTGTTGTGTTTAAAATCTATAACCTGACTGTATGCAGCTTACAACAATTAACATGATAAAATAATAAACCCTAATTATGCTAGGAGGTCACTGAAGTTAATTAAAATAAAACCAGATCATTAAAAAACAAGAAAAGCACAGTATTAGTAACAAAGAAAAACAATCTACTAAATCTACTAATAACATCAGCTTAAATAATAATAATAATAAAGCATTTGTTTAATAAACCCTGAAGCTTTTGATATTATTTTGCCTAGACTGAACATTTTATTGTGTTTGTGTTTTTATCGCTGTGGCCTTTAACACCGTGGTGTTACTGAGCTTGTGTCTTTGCACAGATTACAGTTTAGTGTTCCTGTCTGACAATTTTATTTTATTTTTTTACAACAATCCCTTTCCAGAGACAGAAAGACACAACAAACAGCTAGAAAACAGTTAACAAATAAACTTGTGAACATTGAGGATACATTTCTTTTTCATAATACTGTACTTTTTCTCCTTGGACCTGGACACTTTTCTTCCGCCAAAGAGGCGCAGATAAACCCTGACCCTAAAACCTAACTTTTAATGATGAACCCTAATCCTAACCCTGGCCCTAAATCTAACTTTCTGACCTTTGACCCTAAACCTAACCCCAGCAGCTAAGCCTAAAGCCCCCCAGTATACTCCCGCGTATGTCCATACGCAGAGGTACGCACATACGTACACGAAGGTACGAGCGTACCCCCAGGGCATGTCCGTGCAAAGCTCAAATTTTTAAGACCGCGTACGTGGTGTCGCACAATAAACTGCCCAGCGACGGACTGTTTTGTATGCGACACCAATGTATTAAATTCCCCTTCTTCATCCCTGATCTGGCCTTTTCTGTTGATTTTTTGCCAAGAGGCAGTGATCTCTTCTTCCTCCGTTGATGCCATGACTGAAATGGTGAGAAATGGAGGAATTTGTCACGAGCGAATTAAACTCAGGTCCAGCGTGGCTGCGGGAGGGTCTGGAGATTTCCTGGTGGGCTGGTCTGATGTGTGGGCTGTAGAGCCAGCGCTCTGTTTTGGTTTTTTTTTAGATATTTTTATTAACAACATATAAACACAGAACACCGCTGCGGCTGAGGCTGCCAGCACTCGCTTTTTTTTTTTTCTTTTTTCCGACCTGTCAATCAATCCAGTAGGCGTGTCAGCAAATGACCAATCGGCT
>NC_056503.1:11422276-11425715 GCF_014905685.2 Nematolebias whitei
TTTTCTTTTTTCCGACCTGTCAATCAATCCAGTAGGCGTGTCAGCAAATGACCAATCGGCGACCTCAATTTGTCCCGAAGGTAAACGCCCCTTGTCTGTGAAGCTGCTCTGCAGCTGCTCAGGGTGTACGCTGGAGTACGAAGTCTGAACCCTCTGCGTACAGTACACACGTACGTACGCATGAATGGACTTACGCGAGAGTATACTGGGGGCTTAACTGCGACTCGTGACCCTAAAACCTAACCCAGGGCGTCTTGCCATACATCTTACTCTCTGACCCTTGACTCTAAATTTGACTTATAAGCCTGACCATAAAACTCCTGACCTTTGACCCTGTACTCAGACCCTGACTAGGACCTGGCCCATTGCATCACCGGATACTCTCCCTCCTCGAATAACCTTGTTGAGTTGAGTCATAACGTGAGGCCTGGGTGGGGTGATAGGGGTACATGCATGGGGAACCAGTGCAGTGGTGGACAGTGCATTCTAATTTGTAATCCTAATGAAAGGTGAAGAGGAACGATGAGACGTGACGGCCTACAGAAACAACACAGTGGAAATGTGGAAAATGGATTTGAAGCACACCTTTATTACGAAAACATGCACCAATTGATTGAGGCACAGCAAAAGAAATGCACCAGATGCTATCGGTGAAATAATGTGCTGATGTTTCCTTCTTTCAACTGCTCCATTCTTCAGGAGTCGCCACAGCGAAATAACTCGCATGACGACATAGCAATTGTTTTATTTTATTTTTACTGTTCCTGATGCAACCACAGACCACCGAGCTACCACAGCCCTCTGTGTGGAGCAGGGAGCTGCCATCTAGGGTAGAGTTGCATTTGGGCACAAAAAATCTGATCCGACCCGGCCCCAGCCTGCAGTCATAATTTCCGAACCCCACCCGACCCGACGAATTAACACTAATTACAGGTTCAAACCTGGAAAAAACCCCAGATATTTTTAATTAGCTATTAACAGTTGGGGATGCACAGCTGAATAAATGGAGCATAAGATTCAGAGCTGAGAGGTGTTTGTCCTTTCATGGCCTTAAAAAAGCATTTAAACCCCGTTTCTGCCTGCATTTTCTGAATTACTGAGACATGCGTCTGCTTTGGGATCACACCCGTTTGGGTCTTCGGCCGCATGCGTCCACTGAGTGCAGCAGCAGAACGAACGTCCATTTGGACGATGGATCTCTTCCTGGCAGTACAGTCCCATCTGAAGCTTAACAGAACTTTTAACCTTTCATGGCCGGTCAGCTCGCGGTGAAACGGCCACGTGCGGCTGGTGAATCTATGGCAGGCCATGTTATCATATAATTAGATCACGACTTATCGTGACCTTATTAAAAGCCAGAGACCGACCCAGCCCGCTCATTAATCACATTATAATGGCACGGGCCTAATGCGGACGGTCCAGGTCATTGGGGTTAGAAAGGCAACTCTAACTAGGGTGCCTGGGGGAGCAGATGGTGTTGGTTAAGATCGTTGCTCAAGGGCGCAGAGTGGGGAAAAGGAGGGTGGAAGCAGGTGTGGGTGTTTCTTCTTTCCCACCCACATTTTTGATGTTGTCGGTGCGGGAGTTGAACCGGCGACCTTCTGATCACAGGCCCACCTTCTCTAACCTCTGCGCCACCACTCTCCAAATGCTGCGCCAATGTTAAAATGCTAAAATACTTACACTAATTTAAAGATTTGTCACCTCATGGATGAAAGTTTCTTCAAGGCTGCCTTGTTGCATTTGGAAATAACAAATTTAACTTAACACAAAAAAGAAACAGAAGGAGATCAAAAAGGAAAGTATGTGAATGTTGCTTAGGTGACCACGCTCCTTCAGAAAGTTTTCATCACGTGATGAAGACAAACTATGAGCGGGGTGGAAAAAGGCAGCGATGGAGTGTGTTGAGTGGTGTGAGTCAGGCTGATTTGATTTCACTTAATGCAGCCATGGAGGGCTGGGAGCCCCCGCGCTGCCGCTTCAGGTTCTTTAATGTAAATAGTTGTTCGTGCACCAACTCTCAGGCACATGCGAACAAGTCGTAGCCGTGTTATATGACCTGTCTAACCAAACAGCACTCGCAGACACAGAAATTCCTGCTCCAGCTCTTTTCCCATCACTGGGGTGAGACAGGCGTTGGGGGACATAAGAGGGAGACATGAGGGGAAAAAATACAAGGAGAGAAACGAAGGGCAGCGAGAAAGGAAACATTTCTTTGGCACGAGGCAAAATAAAATGAGCAGAAACATACTTGTCTAAGAAAGAAAAGGCAGCTCATGCAAAAAGCAAAGGAAGCAGAGATCTGCTGGAGTGAAAAGTTCACCGTCTCTTCAGAAATGTCCTTTGGATGGAGTTCAGTGCTCTCTCAGGAAGCTGAAGTGCCATGACCTGATTGGCTGTCAGCCTGAGACGGAGGCGCCTGATTGGCTGTGACACATTCCACATTATAAACCTCTTCAACTTACATTCCCATTGATGTTGCCCTAGCAAATTATGCACGGCTGCTAAAGACGGTTGAAATGTGTCAGGACTAAGTTGAGGTGAAGCTGGAAGAATTTATCAGAGGACCAGTCAATTTATTGCTGCAAAATTACCCAAGTCCTTGTTAAAGCCACCCAGCATTGTTTCGTTTTCATACGTTCCTTTTGTTCTTGATCTTATTATGTCACTGATAACTTGCGATTGTAAGGATTGTAGTTAGACAGATCTGTTTCCACGTGCACCCATTTTACTACTATCAGTCATCAGCCTTGTCACATGTGTCAAACCTCGACGTTCACACCTTGGCCGCGCTCGCCTGGTAGCCCCATGAACCTAAACAATACACCACATCCTTGTATTGTGGCCTCTGTGGCCGCCTCAGCAACCGTCGACCCTCGTGTTGCGCCTCCAGAGCCTCGGCGATGGCGGCGTACAGTGTGCCTCTCCCGTCCCCAGACATGGTGTCTGTGCGTGGTCACGCGTGTCTGAACTGACAAACCGACAGCCACGGGAAGCGGACGTTCACACATGCATGCATCGGTGGGAACCCATTAGGCTGCATGTAAAACAAACGCAACGTGCGCCGTTTCCTTTTCCTACCACGTCAAGCTTTCATCCGAGCTGACCCACAGGCTGGCAGCCCCGGGGCTTGTGCCTGCACTCAGAGTTGAAAGACGAGGCCAGACCACGAGGTGACTTCATGCGGGTGAGGGGTCAAAGACGATGCCAGGGCACATTATGGCTGCTGGATGTTGCACACAGAAGAGTGCTGAGGGTTCAGCAAACGTGTTTAATTTTCAAACATCTGGTTTTGTTAATGGCAATATGACGACAACAACTTATTCTTTTCACTTTGCAGCTTGTCTTTTTGTGTGCAGTACATAAAAGAGTTACATATGATTACAATTAGGCCTTTTCTTTATTTTTAAATAAATACCGAAACTACCAAGAGTTTATG
>NC_056503.1:11425815-11433838 GCF_014905685.2 Nematolebias whitei
AGGTTTACAAATGCTTATTGTGCTTACAAGGTAGTAACTTTTATGTTTAATATAACAAATCAATAATCAATCGCCAATAATCAATGTATAATAAGCAGTTATTAATGATTTATAAAGTGCTTATAGAGGAATAAATAATGCATCTATAAATTATTTATTAGCATCTATAAGGGGAGGCATATTGTGAAGTGATACCAAAATTTTGACAAAACAAAAAAACATAAATAAAAAGTTAAATATTTCCACAAAAATATTCAGTGAACTAAACAAAAATGTTTGAAAAGGAGCAGGAAGAAGCAAAGTTTATCCAGTCCTGTCCTTGTGGTTACATACAAATTCTGAATAAAAGTAGTGATTCAGTATGTGCACACATACATAAATATCCAGACATGCATATATAACTGCATACATGCAGACATTCATAGCTACGTTAACATACACATACATAACTACATGTGCAGATTCAGATTTACGTTCATATCAAATACAGATCAAAGCCTAATATGCACACATGGATTATCAAACTAACACTTGGAATAAAATCATCGTGTCTCATTCGTTTTTATACACATTCATTTTGTAATCCTTATATTTTCTTTTGAATTGTGCAATATTTTTACTTTGCTTATTAAATCTAACTGTGGTTTCATTTATCTAGAAGGTATATATTTTTTACTTTAAAATGAGATTTGTCTGTGCTTATTGATCCTTATGACCTTTGTTATGAGTAATTTATTTTTAAAGACATCAGTCCACCCTGCCATGGAAGTCTAAAAAAGGTCAAACTAAAAGGCGGCTCAGGTGCTCCATTTACACAATCTTTTCTTTTTACCAGATATTTAATTTTTTTCAAACTTGAAAAGAATATCAATGCATTCATTTTCATTTTGTTGAGCTTAACTTGACTGCAATACGTCTGCTAACTTACAAAACATCAGCAGCAGAGCACAGCACATTTACATGCTTGTGAAACCGTGTCCTGCCAGCTGGGGCTGAAAGTCGACTGGCCGGCCCTCTGAGGAGCCGCAGTCAGATCTGCAGGCGCCGCGAATCCTGTCCTCCCTTGTTTATCAAACTCCATCATCAGTGGTAATCCGGCGGCTCATGTAAAACTCCAACTGAAAGTCGAGAGTTGAAGCTCCAGAGACTGACGGGTTGGCAGAGCGCCAACAGGAAGTGCTGAGGTGACGGGCACGAGAGGAGGCCAACCCAGAAAGGTAAATGAACAAATGGAGGGAAAACGATGAGAGAAAAAGTGAACAATGTGTGAAAGAGAAGAGAAAGTGTAACCGTCTATAACATGAGAGCTTGCAACACTCAGAATTAATCTTGTCATAACTTTACCTTAATGTGAGGCTTAGGCTGCAGAGTGAAAAAGGACAAGGTTTAAATGACATCATGACAAGATATTAGTTTAGTGAAATCTCTTCCTTCAGGTTATATCTAAAAACATTAAATTATGTGGAAACATGATGATCCCCACCACATACAGGTTTTAGACGGATCCATAACTCCCACTTCTCCACTAACATCCACATCACAACAAAGTCAGCGTGCACAAAGCTCCACGTTATTCAAAACAGTCCCCGACTGGAGACACTGCCTCTCCGAGCAGGCACACATTTCCAAAACAGATATGGGATATTATCTATTCCACATTAGAAATGCTCCAGAATTGTTTTTATTGGAATTTAAATGAACGCTTCAAAAAATGTCAAATGATTCAAGTTAAATCGAATTAAGTAGCCAATTAAAGTTTTTTTTTTCTTCCTTTCACAACTGACACAGTGTGTCCCGAGCGGTGTCAGGAGTAATTTGAGAACGAGGTCCTTTTCAGAGGAGAGCGGCTCAAAGCTAACTGAGAGCAGCTGATGTTGCATCATACTTCAAACATTCTTTGAATTAACAACATGTCAAAGGCTATGGCGTGCTCTCAGCCACACACACATAAATACACACATGCAGCTCTGCTTTAAACAAGAAAAAAAACAACATAATCGCTGCAGTTTAGTCCACGCTGCGTGCCAGATTAATATGATAATAAACCTCAAAAATGTTAATGCTGTCCACAGCCTCTCAGAATGAACACTGGGACATGAGCCCACAGGAAACTGGCCTTTCAGCTCCTCGTCCACCAACGTTGTGTTCTGAAGCTGGAGGGGGGGGGGGGGGGGGGGGGTTCTCACCAGCGGCGGACGTTGCAGATGTTTCTGGAACTGTCCGAGGCCAGCTGTTGGAATGTTTTCCCACCGCATGAACAGACAAGTGGGGGCACCGGCTGCCCCCACTAGGTCACGTGACTATACGCAGCCTGAGCGGTTGGTTTGGCAGCTAACCATCACCACAGCGGTCATCTCAACCGAGCAGCCCCACGCAGGCCCTGGTTACTGATCTGTAGCCAGAGGGCGAAGGGAGGCGACGTCAGCCACATCAGACGCCTGGAGCCACTGCCCTGGACAGAACCAAGTCTCACACACACACACACACACACTGATGGACACACACAGCCGTGTTATACGCTTCCAGCAGTTTTAGGAGCGTACCTGCGGTAAACTGAACGAGGTAATCATCCGAATGAACAAGGTCAACTGTGAGCAAGTGATTAGCACTGACAGACGTGTCCAAACATTTCTAATGTTGGCCGCTAATTAAGATTAAAGTCTTCTACACACTGACAGGCGGCAAAACACCTGGGTGCAGGGGGATGGGCTCGTGGTGAAACGTGTTGAAGTGAAAGTGTGGTTTTACATTTAAAATGTGGTGATCTAAGAGTGTTTTGGTGTTGAAAGTTATTACACGTCTTGCCTGTTACAGAGGTCCCTTTAATTGACCTCAGTTTGGAGAAATAGAGTTTAATCCTGTCCGGTTTCCAAGCTATCAACTAGTCCAAGGCCAGGACCAGAGAGGAGTGCTGCCATCATACAACATCTTCAACTTTCAGAGTTCTACGGCTTTCAGTGCAATCTGTCCTTTATCAAACTTTACACTGCTGCAAATTTCTCAGTATATTCATATAATTCTTTAGATGTTTGCACGTGCAAAAACAATGGCTCCAGGACATCCTGGGGGCACTTCCAGCAGGGATTTTTTTTTTGTGTGGAACAAACTGTGTAATGAGAACCTGATAGTGTACAAGTTTACCTTGCATTTGAAAAAAAAAACCACACAGAAATGTTAAACTATTGGAGTTTTAGGATTACAGCAAGAGCTTTGAAAATGGGTCTGGCCAGAACATCACACGGACATTAAGGACTCACTCCATTCAGCTCACTCTCTTATCAGACACAACAAATGTTCATATAACCTGAGACAGAGCGGACAGCAACATCACCCATACTAATTTTGTTTAATAGATTTTCCCTGCCACAGTCAGACTGATGGCAAAACAAAACCACTGATCAGGTGCAATAACACTTCACTGGTCATGTGACCTGGTTTACTTCCTGTACAGTGCATATGAACCACTTTGCTCTTATTTTTATTTATTTAGTGTTTCGGTGTTTTGACTATGAATGAGAGAGTTCTGCACAATAATTCCAATGTGTCTGGATTGTTGATCTGTGAACAAATGGCAAATAAAGAACTTTGTATCATATTGATGAGCTAATGGCTACTCTGAAAAAAAAAATTGCTTTCTCAAAACAGCTATAATCTTCTTATTGCACAGTGTTTCATACAGCTACTATTTAGTAAACGTTTGTATTTTGTTTTAAAAAGTCTTCAGCTGATCCAAAATGCTGTTGCCAGAGTTTTAATGAGAGTTGATAGAGATCATACCTCTCCAGTTTTAGCTTCTCTACACTGGCTCCATGTCAAATTCAGAATTTAATTCAAAATCTTAATTTTTTCTAACCTACAAAGCTCTCAACAACCTGGCTCCATCTTATATTACAGATCTTATTGTTCCATATTTTCCAGAGCACTTCGCTCTCAGACTGCAGGTTTACTTGCAGTTTCTAAAGTTTCCAAAAACATAATGGGAAGCAGATCTTTCAGTTATCAGGCTCCTCTCTTGTGGATACAACTTCCAGTTTCTGTCCGTGAGGCAGACACATTGTCCAGTTTTAAGACTGCACTTAAGACTTTTCTTTATAAATCCTATAGTTAGGGTCGGCTTGGGTTTCCTGAGCTGTCCCTTAGTTATGCTGCTATAGGCTTAGACTGCTGGAGGACAAACTGACCACAATTTTCTTCACTCTGCTACTGTCTTTACTTACTCTGCTCAAACTGTTTTGTATTTTTAATTATTTTTTCTATGCTTGACGTGTTTTTCTCTTTCAGGTTCACCTACTGTACATCTGGACCTGTACCTGGACCTAACATTCTGTGTTTGTCTGTCTCTTCTTCCTGTCCTCTCAACCAGCCGGTCAAAGCAGATGGCCGCTTGTCCTGAGCCTGGTTCTGCTGCTGAAGGTTTCTTCCTGTTAAAAGGGAGTTTTTTCTTTCCACTGTTACCACTGTGCTTGCTCAGGATGGGAGACTGTGATGAAGCCAAGATTCAACTTGTCTGCTGGATTCCTTAGATAGAGAACTTTACTAATTGGCTTTTATGCACATGAATGTTTCTGTAAAGTGCCCTGAGACAACTTTTTTTGTGAATTGGTGCTATATAAATAAACTGAATTGAATTGTTTTGATGTCAGATTTGCACACTTTTTTAAAACTTAGTATAGTATGTTTAAATTGTTTTTATTCGTGCTTGGTGGTTTTGTGTTTTTTATGCTTTTATCATTTTAGTTCATATCAGTTTTATATCCACCAGGTTGTCATTGTAAATAAGAACTGGTTCTCACTTGACTTATCTGGTAAAATAAAGGTTATTTTTTAATTTTATTACACCCATTTTACAGCTATGTTGCTGCAGGAAGCTCTCCAGTCAGCTCCACAGCTAGCTGTTTGCTGCTGTTTGCTCTTGCAAATTCCATGTAAATAAGGTGTAAAGATTATAAAAGAGTTGAATGAACTGTTGTGAAATCTTTGACATGGGGTTGTTTTAAGATGGCAGGAATCCAGTTTGGTTTGGGGGTCTTGTCAGAATAAAACTCAGGTTCTCCAAACTGAGGCTGTAGTCTTACAACATGTAGGTGAGGGAAGTCAAAACGAAGACAGCAGAGAGATATCCTAAAGATCACATCTACTTCTCAGAGTCATGTTACGACACAAAACAGCAATGAGCATTTGTTTTATCTGTTACTTCAAATTTTATCATCTGTGATAAAATCGTGTTTCTGATTAACTGAGCTGATCAAATCCAACAAGATGGAATGAAATGAAGTGAAATCTGAACCACCTCAACATATTTCAGGTAAGTAACTGACTTTATAACTCAAATGCTTTCTAACTGGACTCCCAGTTACTCAGTGGTGCAACTAAAAATAAAATGTGGCATGCACTGATTGTGCCAAAAGCTTTTCGAGAACATTGAGGAGTTTTTGTGGAAGTTGAAGTGAGAACACCCACGCTGTCCTCAGAGCTCTGACCTGACGCCCTCTAGTGGGACAGATTTGAAACATTTAGTGACTACATGGTGCAGAGAAGAAATACCAGTCAGAATACAAACATCCCGTCATCTTAAACCAAGATCATCTTCTGCTGAGGCACCGCAGCCTCGAAAATACTGTTGTATCCCGTGCAACATCTCAAGAGGATGTGTTGTTGATGGCTCTCAGCTACTACCAAATCTTATTTTAGCTCTGTACCTATCAGACTGTTTGAGGTATAATCAATTTGTCTTGGCTAATGTCAAGTAGCTTGAATTGGATTGACTCCAAAAGTTAATCAGCTGTAGATGTGCATCCAAAGTCTTTATTGTAGTTGTTAAAATAGCAAAACAACAATAAGTAGCCCACAGCACTTGTACCAGTGGGACCAACCCCGAAAACCTTTAAAAGGGTGCATCCAGGAGGCATAGTCAGATGTCTGAACCACCTCAGCTGATTCCAGTCAATGCAGAGGAGCAGTGACTCTACTCTGAGTACCCCCTTGATGCTCCGAACACTCTAAAGTTGAGCCCGCCCACCCAGCGAAGGAAGCCCATTTTGGCCGCTTGTATCCAGGATCTTGTTCTTTCGATCTTGATCCAAACCTCATGACCACAGGTGAGGGTTGAAACATAGACAGACCAGCAAATAAAAAGCTTTGCCTTTCATCTGATCTGTATTTCACCCATTTCCCATGGAGAACCATGGCCTCACATTTAGAGGAAATTATTTTAATTCTTGCTGTTTCACATCTGGCTGCAAACTGCCCCAGTGCATGCTGGTTCTTGACCCAAAGATACCAGCAGAACCACATCATCAGCATAAAGCGTGGATGAAACCATGTGGTTCCCATACCAGAAACCCTCCTCTCCACAACTGCACCTTGAGATCCTGTCCATGCACACCACAAACAGGATCGGAGACAAAAGACAGAGTCCAACCTACACCGAGAACGAGCTCGACTTTGTGCCAAGAATGAAGACACAGCTTCCTGTTTTGGTTTTGCAGGGACTGGATAACTCTTAAAGGCACCCCATACTCCTGCTGCACCCCCCACAGAATGGTAAATGGACTGTACTTATAGCGTTTTTCTATCTTATACTCAAAGTGTTTTACACTACAATCTGTGCCCTAATTTACCCATTCACACAGCACTCTACTAGATCTATACAAATAATTTTCATTCATCCAACCTTTATTTAGACAGGTTAATCTCATTGAGCCTCGGGGACTCATTTACAAGAGAGACCTGATTGTATCAAAGAGTGATGACAACAGTGGACAATCATAAAAGGAAGCATACAATTTGAGAAGAACAAATGAAAGAAAATTACATTAAAAATCAAACAAACAAACAAAAACAGCTAGGTTGTAAGGTGGTGTAGAAAACTACAAACAGGAACATGTCTGCATGGGTTTTTGTCATGAACTTAGATGTTTGAAGTCACTTAGAGAGGTCAAGGTCGAGAGCTTCAGATGTTTTTGTAAGATATTCCAGGAAACAGGAGCGGAGTAGGAGAAGGCCCTTTCGCCAAGTTCAGTCCTCACTGAGGGAACACTGCAGGTAATAATGTCCTGAGAGCGCACGCTGTAGCTGCACTCACGCAGAGACATGTAGGAGGAGATGTATGAAGGCAGCAGACCAAGAAGTGATTTAAAGATGAAAATGTACCAGTGGGAGAGTCTGCATGAAGTTAATGATGACCAGTTAACCAGTGAATACAGGGTGCAGTGGTGGGTACGGTAGTTACAGCCAGTTATGAATCTTGGTGCACCATGATAGATAGAGTTCAACATCTGCAAGGTGCTTATAATAAGTGCTTTATCACATTCATACACTGATGGAACACATGTCAGAGGTAATGAGTGGTTCAGTGTCTTGCCCAGGGACACCTCGGCATGCGACTGCTGGTGGAATCGAATCCCCAACTCTTGCATTGGAGGACGACTGCTAACCACTCAGCCACAGCCGCCCCAATGCCAGAATGCCTCAATGAACACAGTTGTGAGCCAATGATATCTTGCTGCAGAGACGGTGTATCTTCTCAGGCCTTGGAACACCTCGGGCTCCCCCAGGACGAGGGGGATATTGTTGCTGAGGAGATGGATGTCTGGTTTACTCTCTTGGACCTGCTGCCTCTGAGATCTGACTGTGGATAAGTGGTAGAAGATGGAGCAATGGAGCCCACAATAAAACATACAAAAAAGTACAAAAACTGAGCGTCATCCTCAGGTTGTTTTTCAGCAACCACATATGTAATGGACATATAATATACATACAGATTTGGTTGTATACAGAAAATTGGTTGTGGCATAAAATATATAACTTATTGTGTTCATCGGCTAGTTGTGGTGTGGTGGGGGTTTTCATTCAGCAGGGTGTAGTCCAGTCTGGAGGTGTGCGCACTGATCTGAATCTCCAGCCTGTGGATGTGCCGGGTCACGGAGGCTGTTATGTACCCTTCTTAGGCTGGTGTAAAGTGGACTGATTTTCAGGACTCTTTCTGATTATTTTTGAAAGCTTCATTAATGTTGTTTTCTAA
>NC_056503.1:11433938-11435107 GCF_014905685.2 Nematolebias whitei
TTGTACTTAGTTACATCCCACCACTGGTAAATACTATAATAAACTAAGTCCATACTCAATAATCCAGGTATACAATCCAATAATTTTCAGTCAGGTCATCTGGACAGGTTCTTTTTTTTTTTCTGAAGCGTTTCACCTTCCATCCAGAAGGCTTCATCAGTCAAGGAAACACACAACACAAAACTGATTCGTCCCCCAAACAGCTTACTAAAGTGGAACAAACCAGTTATGTTGGTGCTAAGATGGTGTCTTTGGCACGCCCCCTCCTCCGGTGCCAGCCCTCTTCCTCGTCGACAGTCATGTCAAACTGGTTCAAAATCAACAAAGTCCATGCTCAATAATCCAGGTATACAATCCAACAATTTTCAGTCAGGTCAGGTCTGGACAGTTTCTTTTTTGTGTGCTGAACGTTTCAGCACAAAAAAAAAAGAAACTGTCCAGACCTGACCTGATTGAAAATTGTTGGACTAAAATAAACTACTACTTACCACTTGTACTATTTCTACTTCACGGTTTTTCACTTATCATGGGGCTTCATGGTACAGATCCCCCACGATAAACGAGGGGCTACTGTACAGTAAACAAAGATCTTCTTGGCCAGGGGTCTGCAAACTTTATGATCAAAAGAGCCATTTCCTTTCGTTCACTAAAGTAAACGTGTCCAGAGCCACAATACCTGCTACGATTGTCATTAACAACTGGAGGCTCATGGGCCACTTTAAGTTTCTTAGAGGGGGCTTTTCTGGCCAGTAGGTGTGAATTTATAAAACTAAAAACATCCAATGATTGTTAACATTTATTGATATTTTTACATTTTGAGACAAAATAAAAGACTGGATTCCATCCATCCATCCATCCATCCATCCATTGTCTTTTTCCGTTTCTTCCTTGTCGGGTTGCAGGGGGTCACTGGTGCCCATATCCAGATTACAAATCTATCACAAAAGACCGGATTCTTAAATAAAAATAATGTTTTGCCCATTTTAAAAAAAGTAAAACAATGAACTGTGCAGGTTTATGCTTTAAATTGTGGAGTAAAAGAGTATCCTACTTTAAAGAAATAAAGCATAAAGTATAATTTACTCTGTGTATTAGTAATAGTATCCACATATTTGCCAAGGGCAGCACGGTGGCGCAACTGGTAGAGCTGCTGCCTCTCAGCGAGCAGG
>NC_056503.1:11435207-11437505 GCF_014905685.2 Nematolebias whitei
CCTGACTTAGTAGTTTAACAGCTGTATGACACCCTGAGTTAACAGTTAAGGCAGCTGAATGATTATATTGTCCTTATATTGTTTAAACTCACAAAGCTCGGACTAACTTCACTTGCACTGTTCGCACATAAACAAATGGAGTTTTTGCTCCACCTGAAGTCGAGCACATATTACACGCAAAGCGTCACCAAAACGATTTACTTATGGTTCAGGAAATGTATTGCACACTGTAAATTGTGTAAATACACAATAATACCATGTGTACTTTGCACCAAAACAATTTACTGACTTACTTTTTGTTGTATCTTGCAGTGCTCGATGATCAGACGGCTCCTATGAACGTCACAGGCTTATTGCAAAATGTGCATGTGCGCGCATGCATGTTAACTAAATGTATGATACCGTCACATGTATATGAATGAATGTATGTATATGTATGAATGGACAGAACATCGGGGGGAAAAAAAGAACTGACGTAATTAGCATGTAGCTTCGTGTAGCTTCGTGTAGCTTCTCATCACTATAGACAATATCGCTGGGTTATGAATTTTATGCCATATTGCACATCCTGACTCTGTATCTAACATCTGACTGTTCTTACAGTCAGTAAACACCAGATGTCCACAATAGTGAAACATAGGATCATCAATACTAACTAAACAGACCTGTATCAATGTGTAATGTGTATCATTTCAGGTTAATCAGTCAGTTCCTGTCTGAAGCTCCTCTAAAGCCACGGGTGTCCTCGGAGAAGTATGGAGCAGTAATGTGTGACCACTGCACTTTAAAGCAAGTATGTCTTGACACAAACATTGAAAACTTGAACATTACAGATAAAAGCAAAGGATAATGATGTTTAGAGGAGATTATAACAATTATTTTTTTCTTGTTTGTCAGATGGGGATGTGAAAACAACCAGCCAGACATATGAAGCCATCGCTGGACCGCAGCATCAGGATCTGAGAGTTTGTGCCTCCGGACTACACATGAGCTGCAGCGGACCAGACCTTGGAGCTTCTCCGGATGCTCTGCTGTCCTGCACCTGCTGTGACAACGGTGTTTGGAAAATAAAATGCCCACATGCTAGGGTCCTACAAGAACCGGACCTGTGGATAAGGGGCATTAGTGGACCAGAACCGAGTCGACGAGGATGATGTCGTACTTTCTACTCCGTGATAATCAGTAGCTGATTTATAGCAGTTAAATCAATGTTCTTAATAATGTTAGCTTGTGTTTACTTCACTCACACAACAACCAAGTTTTTATTTTTCCTGCAAGGAGAAGTTGCTCTCCCACCAGAGACGGACCGGTTCCAAACGAGCCTCGGCCCAGGTGCAGTGCAAGAGGACGTCGAAGTTGGATGTTGGACGAACTATTCATTTAAAAGTCCCCTCAGTTCATTTTTCCAATCCATTCAATGTTTTAAGCTGCATTAATCAAAGGAGTGACAGCCTGAACGAGCCAGATGAACAGAGACCCAGGCATCCTTAGCAAAGGTTGTGCCGGTCAAAGCTGGACAACTTTTCCTTCTTTGTTCTTCTGACAGTGCTAGCTAGCTGAAGAAAAAAAGGGAGCCGATTACCCGGTCTCACTGTAATTTATACGGACCGGGGGTGAGGCCCACACACAGCAGGTGGGCGTGGACTAGTTTTCAGTGCTGTGCTGAGCGCCTAGGGATAAACCCACTAGCGAAAGTCTTAAAGGGCTAAGCCTATACAAAATAGAACAACATGGGACCAGTATCTAGGATGAAAACAGAGGAAAGTCCAATTCGTTAATGCAGTTTATAGTTTGGTTAACGTGGTTTTAATAGTGTGTTCAGTTTAATTATCAGTGTTTGTGTGACATACAATTTGTGGTGTTGAATAAATAAATAAAAAATAAACTTGGTGTCATCATTTTCAACTTTAATAACACGCAACATGTTTTGCATTGTTTAAATCATATAACTTGAATAATGTCCAGATAACTTCATTTAGCTCAGATAGTTTCATTGTATATCTCTTACACTAACATGAATGCTGTTTATTATTGCTAAACGTATTATTTAGCACATTTAGTATGTTATAGTGCAGCGTGACGTTAAAAATATATTGCATCAGTCGTAGCTCAGAAAGCAGTGTGTCCGCCGCCATGTTGTTGATAGAAATATGCCGTCTGTCCGCGCGTACGTGTGTGCATGTGATTTAACACAAAGCCTCAGCGGGAGATGTTTACTTTATCAGTGGGCGGTCAGCCGAAAACCTCCACTCTGAGAGGTGGGTTGAGAAACCTCCGGAATTTTTTTTTTTTTTTTTT
>NC_056503.1:11437605-11440640 GCF_014905685.2 Nematolebias whitei
CTCGGAATAGGAGAGATGAGGAGCGTCTGCCGGGACCCCCTCGGAATGGGAGAGATGAGGAGCGTCTGCCGGGACCCCCTCGGAATAGGAGAGATGAGGAGCGTCTGCCGGGACCCCCTCGGAATAGGAGAGGTGAGGACCCATCTCAGGGACTGCGTGCAGCGTGGAGTCCACCTCAGGGGTGGCTGTAACAGGAGTCTTTAAAGTCTCTAACTCAGATAATAAAAAATCATACTCGGGGAGCAAAGAAAGACCAGGGATAGAAAGTAAAAAATCCTCCATCTGGGACAAAACAATATCAAAGGAGGACGGGTTTCTTTTAGCGGAATTAAATAATTCAAGAATGGTCTGATTAACATGAAAAATCTCTTCAGGGGAAAATGAATGAAAAAAGGGAATGTCTTTATGTGGGGGTGTAGTGACGGGTGCCGCCCCCACCAGAAACCTGGAAGGTGAGGCGGCGGGACACGCCCCCACGGAGTCACAAGGAATACGCTCCGGAGGTACGGCCAGGCTGGGTCGAACAGCCACGGCGCGGAGTGGCGGTGAGAGGCCGGATTCCGCCCACACCAGGAACCTGGAAGGTGAGGCAACGGAACCCACCCCTGTAACGTCAACCGGACCGGACTCACCAAACCGAACAGGAGTGGACCGGAGCTCCCGCGGGACGCTGGATCTCGCCCCCACCGGAAACCTGGGAGGTGAGGCGGCGGACCCCGCTCCCACAAAAACACCGGAACAAGCTCTAAAGTTCTGCTCGGCCGACGAGACCGGGCCGGTCGCCGCAGACTGCCTCCGGAACAGTCTTCTGCCACTACGGCGGCGGTGGGACGGCAGAAGGACAGAGACGGAGTGGAGCTCATCCATAATGGCACGAGGAGGGAAAAAGAAAAAAAGGTGAGTGTTGCCGAGAGAGAACCCTGCCCGCTGAGTTCTAGTCTGGTCGCGTCGTACTGTTAGGATTTGTGGTCAGGAGCGAACCCAGAGTGCAGAACAGGGACTCAACTCGGCAGAAATACAAAAATAGGATTTTAATGATAAACGAAAGTACAAAATAACAAGCTGACGGGGCAGCAAAACTTACATGAGCATAGGAAGGAGGCACGGGAAACTCAGGAGACACGACAGACACGGGGAACTCGAGGAACCAGGAAGACTCAGGGGAAGACACCAGAGACCCAAAGAAGACGACATGACGATCAACAAGACAGAACAGACTGCTTTTATACAGAGACAAGACGAGACATAATTGCAGACAGCTGGGACGAGACACGGGTGGTAACAATGGAAACTAATGAGGGAGCACGAGGGAAACAGACACAAACCAGGCCACAGAAAAGTACCATCCTTACAAGTCCACGCCCACCTGCTGTGTGTGGGCCTCACCCCCGGTCCGTATAAATTACAGTGAGACCGGGTAATCGGTTCCCATTTTTTCTTCAGCTAGCTAGCTAGCACTGTCAGAAGAACAAAGAAGGAAAAGTTGTCCAGCTTTGACCGGCACAACCTTTACTAAGGATGCCTGGGTCTCTGTTCATCTGGCTCGTTCAGGCTGTCACTCCTTTGATTAATGCAGCTTAAAACATTGAATGGATTGGAAAAATGAACTGAGGGGACTTTTAAATGAATAGTTCGTCCAACATCCAACTTCGACGTCCTCTTGCACTGCACCTGGGCCGAGGCTCGTTTGGAACCGGTCCGTCTCTGGTGGGAGAGCAACTTCTCCTCGCAGGAAAAATAAAAACTTGGTTGTTGTGTGAGCGAAGTAAACACAAGCTAACATTATTAAGAACATTGATTTAACTGCTATAAATCAGCTACTGATTATCACGGAGTAGAAAGTCCGACATCATCCTCGTCGACTCGGTTCTGGTCCACTAATGCCCCTTATCCACAGGTCCGGTTCTTGTAGGACCCTAGCATATGGGCATTTTATTTTCCAAACACCATCGCCACAGCAGGTGCAGGAGAGCAGAGCGTCCGTAGAAGCTCCAAGGTACAGTATGGTCCTCTGCAGTTCATGTGTAGTCTGGAGGCACAAACTCTCAGATCCTGATGCTGCGGTCCAGCGATGACTTCATATGTCTGGCTGGTTGTTTTCACATCCCCATCTGACAAACAAGAAAAAAATTAATTGTTATAATCTCCTCTAAACATCATTATCCTTTGCTTTTATCTGTAATGTTCAAGTTTTGAATGTTTGTGTCATGACATACTTGCTTTAAAGTGCAGTGGTCACACATTACTGCCCCATACTTCTCCAAGGACACCCGTGGCTTTAGAGGAGCTTCAGACAGGAACTGACTGATTAACCTGAAATGATACACATTACACATTAATACAGGTCTGTTTAGTTAGTGCTGATGATCGTATGTTTCACTATTGTGGACATCTGGTGTTTACTGACTGTAAGAACAGTCAGATGTTAGATACAGAGTCAGGATGTGCAATATGGCATAAAATTCATAACCCAGCGATATTGTCTATAGTGATGAGAAGCTACACGAAGCTACACGCTAATTACGTCAGTTCTTTTTTCCCCCCGATGTTCTGTCCATTCATACATATACATACATTCATTCATATACATGTGACGGTATCATACATTTAGTTAATATGCATGCGCGCACATGCACATTTTGCAATAAGCCTGTGACGTTCATAGGAGCCGTCTCATCATTGAACACTGCAAGATACAACAAAAAGTAAGTCAGTAAATTGTTTTGGTGCAAAGTACACATGGTATTATTGTGTATTTACACAATTTACAGTGTGCAATGCATTTCCTGAACCATAAGTAAATCGTTTTGGTGACGCTTTGCGTGTAATATGTGCTCGACTTCAGGTGGAGCAAAAACTCCATTTGTTTATGTGCGAACAGTGCAAGTGAAGTTAGTCCGAGCTTTGTGAGTTTAATTTAAACAATATAAGGACAATATAACCATTCAGCTGCCTTAACTGTTAACTCAGGGTGTCATAAAGCTGTTAAACTGTTAACTCAGGGTGTCATACAGCTGTTAAACTACTAAGTCAGG
>NC_056503.1:11440740-11442351 GCF_014905685.2 Nematolebias whitei
ATTGTTTACATCTAATGATTAATGGGAAATCAGACTGTTTTTAACTTTATATATATATATATATATATATATATATATATATTTGAACTGTAAAGCTTTGTGCCACACAGGTAAATGAATAAAAAAGGGAAATAATAATAATAATAATAAATAACATTTAAAATTTTCTGGAATCCACAATTCTGATCTTTCAGTAAATAAGGTTGAAACATTGAGCTAAAAAAGAAGTCATTTTAGTGATTTTGGTTTATTCATTTTGTTTATTAAAATAAATTTACATGCAAAGCTTCAAAATTTGCACATAAATGAACCAAAGAATGACAAATTAGCCATGTGTTCTGTTTAGTCACATCCTTGACAAGAAACGTGATAAAACCTCCTCTGAATGGATAAGAAGAGAGAAAATACTGAATAGATGAAGTTCTACTCTGCTTTTAGATCATTTTCAAATCAGAATATGAATTATAAAAACTCGTCCACAGCTATGTCCATAAACTGTTGTTTGCAATAAATACATGATAAAATAAAACTCAAAATCTTATTTAAACAACAATTTTACTTCAGTTCAAAATCTTAAAATGACAATTAAAGATATGTTGTTAAAAATACTGCTATAAATGAGCTAATGGGTGAAAAATAAATAATTTAACAAAGATTATTTAAAAAAAAACATAAAGTATCATATAAATAAACTCAAGAAACAGAGACGTTCACATAAAAGTTGTGAGTTTTGTCCTAATTCAAAGATGAATTGATAAAATAAAGAACCTATAATGTAAAAGTATAATATAAGAAGAATATAAGAAGGTTGGGTATAAAAATGAACCACTGCTTTAGTTGACATTTGATTCGTCCTCATGAAGAGATTTTAGGAGGAACTGAGTGAAACTCCAGGAACATGTCTGAGTCTCACTGGTTTTCACAGCCCAGTCTGTGGCCCACAGTGGTCTGAGGTAAACAAGAACAAGATGCATCGCTTGATGATCTTTCTGTTTCGCTTGCTTCTTATGCAGAGACAGCCACAAGCCTCCCACATCACCCAGTCCCAGTCAGTGTTCATTCAACCCACGATCAACCACTCACTGATTCATTTGCCCCCACCCAACCACCTCCACCCACCTCCACCCCTTCACTCATGTACAGTTGGATTTCGACATTAGGTGGACAGATGGAGGTGTGGCTCGCTCTGTAATGAGGTGGGCAGTGGCAGCGAGACTGGAGGCCCAGACAGCGGTGGAACGACGTGTGGATTGAGATGTTGGAGGCCCCTCCAGGACCAGATGTATCCAGCTGTCACCCTGCTGACAGAACGTAATCCTGCAGCGCAGCAGAGGCTGAGCGGAGCGCACACTCAGACCATGCACGAGGAACAGTCCATTTATCTCCCTGTGCATGGACTTGTTGTGTGCAGACAAAGAGCTCCCTGCAGGCTCAAAGATGAACCTTTTACTTTGGAAACTCGTGGAGTTTTCACATCTCTCTTTGTTCCCCATAACTGGTTTAAATGGTAACACACAACTTTATTTATAACCAAACAGTTTCCTAACATTTTTATTTAACTGAGGCAAATAAGACAGTGTGTGTGTGTGTGTGTGTGTGTGGGGGGGGGGG
>NC_056503.1:11442451-11446793 GCF_014905685.2 Nematolebias whitei
TATCATTTTTACTGTAGTTTATCATTGCCGTTGTTTACTGTTCTGTCAGGAGCAGGTCTCTTGTAAATGAGTCCTTGTGGCTCAATGAAGCCAACCTGTATAAATAAAAGGTTGAATAAATCATTATTTGTATCTATATATTCATTCAACCTTTATTGATACAGGTTAGTTCCATTGAGCCAATAGGACTCATTTACAAGAGAGACCTGGATTTGAACAAAGAGTGATGACAACAGTGGATAACAAACTGTTTTTCAATTGTAAAACAAACAAACAATTAAAAAAACTTAAATTTGTATGAATCATTAGTGAATGTGTCTTGTTGTCGTTGTTATCAGTGTCTTATTATCTTGTGCTCTGGTCCAGTGTCTTCATGGACGATGTGTGTGAGGGTGGACATGTTTGGAGGTTGCTGTGTTGAAGCTCCATGGATCAGCCTCTCTGCAGCTCTCAGCTCCTTCACTGAGCCTTGAGGGAATCACTGAGCTGCTCTTGTTCTTCACAGTTAGAAGGTGGGAGCTCTCGTCAAATGATGATCTCCAGCATCATCTTGTTCATGCCAGGCTTTTCATCCACTGACCACAGACACCTGGAAACATCAGGGGACCAGTAGCTATTTAACACATCTGGAAGAAACCAGTGAGATTTTAATATGACCAGTATGATATGATGTTATGTGGGGGAGTGGTGGAGCAGAGGTTAGAAGATGGGTCTGTGATCGGAAAGTCACAGGTTCAACTCCCGGTACCGTCAACATCAAAATGAGGTGGAAAAGGTGAAACACCCACACCTGCCTCCACCCTCATTGGCCCCACCCTGGTCCCCTGAGCAAGGCACTCAACCCCCACCATCTGCTCCTAAACAGGTCTCTCTTTAAAATGAGTTCTCGTGACTCAATGAGACTACCTGGATAAATAAAGGTAAATGAAAAAATAAAAGTTTAAAATAGAAATACTCACATCATGAGGCCAAGGTTGTGTGTGTGACGTGCACGTTCCTGAGAGTGTGTGTGTGACGTGCACGTTCCTGAGAGTGTGTGTGATGTGCACGTTCCTGAGAGTGTGTGTGTGACGTGCACGTTCCTGAGAGTGTGTGTGATGTGCACGTTCCTGAGAGTCTGTGTGTGACGTGCACGTTCCTGAGTGTGTGTGTGTGACGTGCACGTTCCTGAGAGGCCACAGACAGAGCAGCTCCAGCTTTTGTTGAGTTCCTGTAGTCCTGCAGTTTTCAAGCTGAAATGAAAAAGCATCATGAATATGAACTTTACAGTCTCTAGTTACCTGTTCATATAAACACATGGAGGTGTCTCACCTTGTGACTCACAATAAAATATGTAACTTTATGAACTCTAATGAACTTATAATGATGCTCCTACTCTTTGAAGGAGAACCGATGGTACCACACCATCTCTCAGTCGGACAGTCTGACCAGTTTGATCAAAATCCTCCAGTTTAAAATCCTCACTGCTCAGATGAATCCTCCTCAAAGACACTTCCTCCTCTTCCTCACATCTTGTTCTTTGGGAAACCTTCAAAATGAAAACAGGAGATTTGTGTCTACACAAAAACATACTTAACTAACATACATACAAAAACAACTTAAACAAAACTCCAATTATGATACAGGTCTGTTGATAATGAACCAAAGCTGCTGAAATAGTGAGTATGTTTGTTAGAAAAATATTCCTGTCATCAGATCTCAGTCAGCTTCATTGCAGCTGAACACCGTGTTACACTGAACATCACATCAGCTGGTGGACATAAATACAGTACAGTAATATTATATTCACAAAATACTAACAATAACGTTGTAACGTAATTGTTAACAATAACAATATTAATAATAATATGTTCATCTTACTTGTGAAAAGTTATTCCCCGAGACCTGACGTCAACAGTCCGTCGATCTGAACAGAAATAAGCTGCGAAGTGCTGAAACATCTTCTTTAACCAAATAAGGACGACCGTTTCAAGATGGCGGCCGAAAACCCTGCGCCGCAGCAGCCAATGAGGCATCTAGTGTTTATATCTATGTTGTAAACAGGCAGTGTCTTCTTCTTCTCTTTTTATGGCGATTGGCAAACAACTTTTAGGTGCATTACCGCCACCTTCTGGATTGGAGTATGCACTAGATGCTATACCACTCTATATTATTTTATATGTTATATCCTTTCTAATTTACCTTTTCTTCTCAGATATCTAAATATACTGGTAAAAATGTTATCCCCTGATGATCTTTGCAGCAATTCTTTTACCTCTAACTTACTTTTATTTTTATTTAACTCACTAACTAGTAACTCTCTTTCCTTTGTATATTTATTGCATTCTAAGAAAATATGTTTTCTTGTTTCTAATTGTCCACAATGATCACAACAGCCTGTAACATGTTTATTGATTATTTTCAGTGTGCTGTTTAATCCCGTGTGACCAAATCTCATCCTGGAAATAATATCTTCTTCTTTTTTTGTTCTATTACATTTCCTGAATTCCCCCACCTTTTTTTTTTGGATATTATAATAAAATCTAGCTTTGTCTCCATTATCCCAATGCTCTTGCCATTTCTTCTTAATATGTAACTTTATTGTATTCTTAACCTTGTTTTTACTTATTTTAACGTTTAAATCCACAATTTTTTTCCTTGTAGCACTTTTAGCAAAACGGTCAGCCAACTTATGGAACAAAACTGTGTACACAGGGTCCCAGTTACATCCAACAAAAGTATAAATGAATGATGTGCTGAGGTTCAAATCCCACCATTCACTAAATGGAGATGTGAACTTGATGCTAAGGATGTTGAACACACACGAGCACACCTTAGAATTCATGTGGAATGAGTGACTGGTTGTATGAGAAACAAATACACAATGTTACACAGAAATATACCAGTTAACCAGTGGTGGAGAAAGTACTCAAACACTGTACTTAAGTAAAAGTACAAATAAACAGACAAAAATGTACTCTAGTAAAAGTAGAAGTACCACATTAACATTTTTACTCAAGTAAAAGTAAATAAGGGCAACCCAATTTAAATTTCAGTTTCCTTAATAAGTTTTCCACGTGGAGCTTAAAAGGGAGATGCGAATCGACCAAGATAACCAAATATTTGTTGGAATTGACAAACTCAATAGGAACACCATTCAAGGATAAAATAGAAGGAATGACTACTGGGACCAACTTCCAGTTTGAAAACAACATCCCTTTGGTTTTGTCAGTGTTTAGGATAAGTTTGAGATGAAATTTGACTGGATAATGTCAAAAGCGGATTGTAAAAGCTGGAAAGTTTTAGCGACTTAGCTCGACAATTAACAACTGTATCATCAGCATAGAACAGTAAGGATGCATCAGGGATGGTGTGACCTGCGAATTACATTACCTGTGTAGACTGTGAAGAGGGTCAGTCCTAAGACAAAGCCTTGTGGTACACCATCGTTAACCGTTAAATAATTGGAGGAAGTACCATTATGTTGAGCACATTGTCTCTGCTCTGAGAGATAGTTAGTGAAACAACCACTGGTGTGATCTGAGAAACCAATTTCTGAGAGCCTATGACACAAGATGTTATGGTCCACAGTGTTAAAAGCTTTAGACAGGTCTAAGTGCAGCACAGTTTCAGTGCATCTACAAAATAGCAAATAAATAAATAAAACCATTTTTTTAAACTACATTTTTAATATTAATGAACATTATTTATTGTGTAGGTCTGTTATTAAAGTTAAAACGCTTTTTGAAGAAAAAAAATAGCAGCAAAGTACTATTGCTACATAAGTTTAAACAGATTCAGAAATCCACCAAATGAATCCGGTTCGTTTGATTGTGGGGTTGTAGAGGCTGTACTGTAGGAGCATTTAGAAGTTACTGTATATACATTTCCAAAGTTAAATGTTTCGAGACGGTGTTTAAATAAAAAAAAGTTTCTCTTCTGACCACCAGGTGGCAGTATGCTCCCATCAGTCTGCAGAGCCCGGAGGAAACCCTCAGCATTTCTCCAGCTCTTGTGCATCTTGTCTGCCTGCATCAAAGTTCAGCAGCTTTTTGCATTTTATCTTCTTCGTGGCTTAGTTTTGCACAGCCTACACATTCCTGACTCGTCATTACAGCGTGTTCCGTATGAGCTGATAGTTCGTCTGGGTGATAAGTTAAATATTCTGCTTGCGAAGAAAAACACACGTCTGATTTTATTATATGAAGATAGAGTTCTCTGGTTTTCTTCATTTTAAACTTTGCCTCCATTTGAAAAAGCGTGTGGAAAACTTAATAAGGTTATAAATTTGTTAAGTCTGTTATATCTTCTGCAGAATTGTTTACATCTAATGATTAATGGGAAATCAGACTGTTTTTAACTT
>NC_056503.1:11446893-11448471 GCF_014905685.2 Nematolebias whitei
ATTGTTTACATCTAATGATTAATGGGAAATCAGACTGTTTTTAACTTAAAAAATATATATATATATATGAACTGTAAAGCTTTGTGCCACACAGGTAAATTAATAAAAAAGGGAAATAATAATAATAATAATAAATAACATTTAAAATTTTCTGGAATCCACAATTCTGATCTTTCAGTATAAAAGGTTGAAACATTGAGCTAAAAAAAAAAGTCATTTTAGTGATTTTGGTTTATTCATTTTGTTTATTAAAATAAATTTACATGCAAAGCTTCAAAATTTGCACATCAATGAACCAAAGAATGACAAATTAGCCATGTGTTCTGTTTAGTCACATCCTTGACAAGAAACGTGATAAAACCTCCTCTGAATGGATAAGAAGAGAGAAAATACTGAATAGATGAAGTTCTACTCTGCTTTAAGATCATTTTCAAATCAGAATATGAATTATAAAAACTCTTCTACAGCTATGTCCATAAACTGTTGTTTGCAATAAATACATGATAAAATAAAACTCAAAATCTTATTTAAACAACAATTTCACTTCAGTTCAAAATCTTAAAATGACAATTAAAGATATGTTGTTAAAATACTGCTATAAATGAGCTTATGGGTGAAAAATAAATAATTTAACAAAGATTGTTAAAAAAAAACCCCATAAAGTATCATATAAATAAACTCAAGAAACAGAGACGTTCACATAAAAGTTGTGAGTTTTGTCCTAATTCAAACATGAATTGATAAAATAAAGAACCTATAATGTAAAAGTATAATATGATTGGGTATAAAAATGAACCACTGCTTTAGTTGACATTTGATTCGTCCTCATGAAGAGATTTTAGGAGGAACTGCGTGAAACTCCAGGAACATGTCTGAGTCTCACTGGTTTTCACAGCCCAGTCTGTGGCCCACAGTGGGGCTCCCCCCAGTCTGAGGTAAACAAGAACAAGATGCATCGCTTGATGATCTTTCTGTTTCGCTTGCTTCTTATGCAGAGACAGCCACCAGCCTCCCACATCACCCAGTCCCAGTCAGTGTTCATTCAACCCACGATCAACCACTCACTGATTCATTTGCCCCCACCCAACCACCCCCACTCACCTCCACCCCTTCACTCATGTACAGTTGGATTTCGACATTAGGTGGACAGATGGAGGTGTGGCTCGCTCTGTAATGAGGTGGGCAGTGGCAGCGAGACTGGAGGCCCAGACAGCGGTGGAACGACGTGTGGATTGAGATGTTGGAGGCCCCTCCAGGACCAGATGTATCCAGCTGTCACCCTGCTGACAGAACGTAATCCTGCAGCGCAGCAGAGGCTGAGCGCACACTCAGACCATGCACGAGGAACAGTCCATTTATCTCCCTGTGCATGGACTTGTTGTGTGCAGACAAAGAGCTCCCTGCAGGCTCAAAGATGAACCTTTTACTTTGGAAACTCGTGGAGTTTTCACATCTCTCTTTGTTCCCCATAACTGGTTTAAATGGTAACACACAACTTTATTTATAACCAAACAGTTTCCTAACATTTTTATTTAACTGAGGCAAATAAGACAGTGTGTGTGTGTGTGTGTGTGTGTG
>NC_056503.1:11448571-11448995 GCF_014905685.2 Nematolebias whitei
ATGGGGGTGGAGGGGGAGAATGAGCAGAGAGGGTGAGGAGGCAGGCGGGGTGGGTGAGCAGCAGGGCTGGTGGTGTTGGTGGTACTGGGGCACACTGGGAATGACTCGCTGCACATGTTTATTTAGCTTTCTGCACGGTCAACGCTGAGCGGGTTCAGAGCTGGGTGAAATGGGAAGTTATGCACTTGTGTGTGTGTGTGTGTGTGTGGGGGGGGGGGGTCAAGGATGTTCATTCTCAACCAGATTTACAGTCAAACTGTGGAACACCAGTAAAGGATGTATTTTGTATTTATATTTGTTTTTTTTTCTTTTGTACTGCTTCTATACTTTTGGTAAATTACTCAGTTTCTACTTTCTAAAAACACTTAAATGTGTTCTAGACAGGAGTGTGTGTGTGTGTGTGTGTGTGTGTGTGTGTGTGTGT
>NC_056503.1:11449095-11454624 GCF_014905685.2 Nematolebias whitei
AAGTGGCGGTTGTGAAGTGCAAAGGTCATGATGTTACACAATCAGACGGTTACTACAGAACTCGGGTGGAGAAATAAGAAAATCACAACAACAGCTACATTATAATGTGATGTAAAATACTAAAAACAGGAACATGTCTGTTGGTTTATGCCATGAACTTACAGATGTTTGAAGCTATTTAACATTTAATTTAATTTAATTAATTTATCTATTCATTTAAATGAAACTCTTTTTTAAATCATCCAAAACAAAACATTGAATGAAAAGAGTGCAAAAAGAAGAAAAAAATTCTTATATCTGCCTCTTATTTAAAAAAAACAATAAAATAACTAAACAATCACTTAAATTATTCACTTTCATATCCACTTTAAAGCTCGGAATAAAAAGAAACATGTTTTGTGTTAGCAGAATTTAATTCTAACTTTGAAACTTATCCAACATTAATAAAACTTACCTCAAGTTGCCTTTTTGGACATGCATGCAAATATTTGAACAAATTGTACTTGAGAGGAGATTATTACAGCCTCATGTAAAATCAATGATGATGATGATATCGGAGCAGGATCGGTATCGGCCGATATTCAGAATTAGGTATCGGGATCGGATCGGAAGAAAAAAAGTGGATCGGTGCATCCCTAGTTTGAAGATGAGCTGAAACAGCAGCAGAACAGAACAGACTATGCTGCTACACAGACAAACTAACCACTGAGCAGGAAGATGTTACTGTAAGCTCAGTACAGAAGTTGTCCATCATACGTCAAAGTTCTTCAGCTGTCTTAAATGAACAGGAACTCTAATGAACATGAGCCAACCAGCTTTCTGACCGTTTAAAACCTGCAGTCTGTGGTTCCTCATTTTCCTTCACGGACGTGAAGCATCTAGCTCTGACAACTACCTGTCCCTCGACAATATTTGACCTGTAATTATGCAGAAGCACAATTTGAATATCAAGCATCATAGCATCTATATTCTAGTATACATGCCACTGAGCTGGGTGCACCTGCAGCACCACTAACACACCCAAATTGATTCCACCACAAGAGAGTCACCCAGAAGATATGCTCCACCCATGGCCTTATTGAAAGATTATTGAAAGACTGCTCAGTACAGCAGAACAGATTCTCTCTCCCAAAAGAACCAGACTGGACCCAAAAATCTTTGAAAACCAACTTCTTCTGAACTTGAACAAGAAATTCTTGCTGCAATATTAAAATGTGTCAGTTCATGGATGTTAGGAGACAAGAGATGTCTCCAAATGTCTCAACGCTCTGGTCCAAGTTTTAAAAATGGTGTCAGGAAGATAAAATATTGTTCAATATTGACCCATTACAAGGTCGACTAGACAGTATGTTAACTAGAGTTGATGACAAACTGGAGTTGAACTGATCAGAGTCTGTTCCTTTGTGTCTAATGCTCCTTTTTTCAGACAACTTTTACTTAAACATGTTTACTGAAGTTAAAATGACACACTGGTTTTACTTTGTGTTAAATAAAAACTGTCAAAGGTTAAATCATTCCTCTTTCTTATTTTGCTTAATGACATTTAACTCTGCAGGTCATCCCTGAAATTCAGACGCACAGAATCACAAGTCCAAGTGTGAACTGTGTCACAGAGTAAACACAATAAAACATGTATTATCTGCAGCATTGTTCATTAAAATGACTCAACACTATTAATGTATTACACAAAATATACATATGGTACGCAGACTTAAAGATATGTAGACCATTGCATTATGTAATACATTCAAGTACTTTACTTTTAATACTTTAAGTATTTTAAAAGCCAGTACTTATTTACTTTTACTTGAGTAAAAATGTTAATGTGGTACTTCTACTTTTACTAGAGTACATTTTTGTCTGTTTATTTGTACTTTTACTTAAGTACAGTGTTTGAGTACTTTCTCCACCCCTGCTCTGGTCAGCTGGCTACGCACTGGAGACGCCGCACTTAGGAACAACAATAGTCCAAAAAGCGCTCTATGGAACACTTCCCAAATCTTTTTAGTGTCAAAAAATTGCTTAGTCCTTGATGTAGTTATTGGCCCGCAGCTTTAGAGATGCAATAGATCAGTGGTTCCCAACCTGGGGGGCCCGACCCCCATGGGGGGCGCTAGAGAGCACAGGGGGGGGGGTCGCATAATTTGTCTGGAGGTTGTAAAAATATCCATTTGTCTGTGTAACAACTTTAGAAAATATGCTTTTATTTTTAATTATAATGTTTGAAATGTCACTAAATCCTGATTAACACTGAAGAACCCTCATTTTGGTTATGTTTGAAGAGGTTTTTATAAAGTATTATGTTACAAACTAAAATCTGTACTGTCACTTAAGAGAGCGCTTTATTATGACGTCAGTCCCGCTCTCAGCTGGTGCTGCCTGAGTGAGAAGAGGCTTTGATGCAGTTTTATGAATCATAGCACAAAGAAAACTCAATAAAAATGCACAATATAAAATTGTGTGAATCTACTTTTTGAGGAGGAGGCAGGGCCGACCGGCCGGTTATTAAAAAAAGTTGTGTTTAGCTCAGATGGACAACCTGTCACATGTCTGCTGAACCACCAGTTAGAAATGGACTTGCAACCTGTCCAGGTGTCCCCCGCCTCTCGCACAGTGATGGCTGGACATGGGCAACAGCGACCCCCGTGACCCAAAATGGAATAAACGGGTAAAGAAAATGGATGGATGGATTAAAGTTGTTTTAGGGTGGCAGGAATAAACGCATGTCTTAGGGCTAGCCATTACCTCATTATTCGGATCAGAATTAAATATTTTTCCAAACCGAGATGTCTCAAAATGCTATTTATCACAGGTAAGACATATTAAATTTACAAACAAATCCATTTCAAGTCAATATAACTTTCAAGTAAAAAGCCTTCTGCCCTTTTAACTTTTTTCTGTTGTGTTATTATGTATGTATGTATATATATATATATATATATATATATATATATATATATATATATATACAGTATGTCATTGGCCCAGCTCTTCTTGAAGGCGGGTCTAACGTTACCTGCTCACTTTGCAGTGATTCACTGGACCAGCTCCCCTCTCACCATTGGATACTTTCAAAGTAACGAAACAAAACAAAAAGCTGCAACATGAATGTAACTTGTAATACAACGGATTATAGAAATGTAGTGTAGTAGAAAGTACAGATACTTGATGTAAAATGTAGTGGAGTAAAAGTATAAAGTACCCACGTTTAACTCTACTTAAGTAAAGTACAGATACATGAAAAATGTACTTAAGTACAGTAACAAAGTATTTGTACTTAGTTACATCCCACCACTGGACCAGAGCAAGCTGTACCGATGGAAATCATCTGTGTCTCTGTGCCTGCCCGGCACCTGAGCTTGGAGTCTACACTGGCCTACAACCAACTGGTTTTACAGAAGGTTTGACTCACGACTTGCTGAGAAACTATGAAATCTGTTCTTGTGTGTCGCGGCTTGAGCGAGCCCAGGCTCCGGAACGAACAGATGATCCAGAGGACCGCTGGTCCGCCGCTCCTTGCTGAAGAATGGTTGGTCTCCTATTTACACTGCTCCTGATATGCGGAGATGTTCAGATAAATCCTGGACCTGTGACCCCTGGGGTGTTGAAGTTCAGCGGTGCTGACCTGCACCTAGGGGTGCCTGGAAGCCTGGCTCCTGTGGGGAATGAGCAGGATCTCTCTGATCCAGGTTGTGTACTTCATAAATTTAACCCGTTTAACATAAGGAAAAATTGCCTTATGAGTGGGTGTTTGCCTGCAGATGTCGGTGACGGGTTGCAGACTCTGTACCGGTCCGTTGTGGTGAAGAGAGAGCTGAGCTGTAAGGCAAAGCTCTCTGTTTACTGGTCGGTCTATGTTCCTACCCTCAGCTCTGGGTAGTGACTGAAAGAATGAGATCACAGATACAGGAGGTTGAAATGAGTTTTCTCTGCAGGGTAGCTGGACTCTTAGAGACAGGGTGAGAAGTTCAATTATCTGGGAGAGACTCGGAGTAGAACCACTGCTCCTCCACATCGAGAGGAGCCAGTTGAGGTGGTTTGGGCATCTGGTAAGGATGCCCCCTGGACCCCTCCCTAGAGAGGTGCTTCGGGCATGTCCGACTGGAAGGAGACCCCGGGGAAGACCCAGGACACGCTGCAGAGACTATGTCTCTGGGTTGGCCTGGGAACACCTTGGAGTCCTCCCAGAAGAGCTGGAAGAGGAGGCTGTGGAGAGAGATGTGTGGGCTTCTCTGCTCAAGGTGCTGCCTCACGACCCGACTTCAGAACCAGCGGAAGATGGATGGATGGGTGGATGGATGGGTGGATGGATGGATGGATGGATGGACGGATGGATGGATGGATGATTTAATATTTACAAATAAATATGTACGAATAATGAAAAATTATAATGTAACTACTGGTTTGTCAGATCATAATCTTACTCTCTGTGTTAGAAAAGTGTCTAGAAAGAGTTTTAGGAATCCAATCAATAAAGCGAAAATGTGTCAATGTATACCTAGGGCCAAACAAGAGGACTTTATTTGTGACATAAACAACTTAAATTAGGATGATGTATTGACCACTGACGATTTGAATAAAGGGTGTAATATTCTTCTTAATAAAATTGATTCTGTGACGGATTAATGTCAAGGTTAAGAGAAAATCTAAAACCAAAAATGATTTATTGTGGTTTAATATAGATCTGTGGAAACTTGTGAAAAACAGAGATGCTGCATTAAAGAATTAACAGAGACACAGACATGATGCTTTATAAAAGTTTAAGGAATGAAGTTATACAAGAACTAAGATTTTGTTGTTTTGTTTTTTTGAATGTCCAGAGGACCAGACTTAACTTTTTTAGATTAGTAGTTTATGTTTGCTCCTTTCTGCTCGCTTCACTCCAACAGTCTCCTGTCCTCAGTCTGACGACTCCCTCTGGTTTCATGTGAGACAGACTCACACTGATGAACAAGCAGAGCAGTCGTTGGGTGATTTTAACTTCTGATTTTTGTTGTCATTACAAGTGATGCCCCTGAAATGCCTGAAACACTTGGAGAAAAAAAAACATACCCAAATTAAATGAAATGTTCTTGAACCGTTTGGAGTAAATTCAAAGTTTGCTGTCTCTGTAAATGTAAATCACTTAACTCCAGCTGTCACTGAAGAGGAAACACAAAAAACATGGGATGCTGACTAGTCATTTCTTTTTCTTTGTCACTTCAGTTTATTTACAGAATACAGCACCAAGTCAGAGTCGAAGTCATGTCAGGGCTCTGAACAGAAACATCATCAGTCCAGGAACTAATGTGCTGCTCTGCAGGAACAGAAGTTCATCTCCATTTTCTGGACTGGGGGAGGAAATCCTCACCTCATTCTCCCACTGAAAGTTTTAACTAACAAAGTTTTCGCTGTTTTAAAAACTTACAAACTCTAATTGACTTATAATCAGGCGACGATGAAAAGACTCACAGTTCATGTGAAGTTTTACATTTTAACAGAGAACTAGTTTCTAACCTCTGTGCTCTGTGAGTGTCAGAGGCAGGCTGC
>NC_056503.1:11454724-11460097 GCF_014905685.2 Nematolebias whitei
TGACAAAAAATAATAATTACAGATGGTACAGCAGGCTGGAAAATAAAATTAAAACTGCAAAGCTTGTGTACAAACAAGATATATCTATATGTAAAATGTATGCGTGTGTGTTTATACACTGTGCATATTATTAAAACAGAATCCCAGCAATAACTTGAAATGGCCAGCACTAACAAGGAGAGGAGTTTGTGGTTTTCTCCAGGAAATATCTGGTTTAGAGCAGCAAGGTATGAAGGTGTTCCCATTAAGGACATGGAGACAGATATCCAGCTTGTAGTGATTTATTTGCTGTGTTTCTGAAACTATTAATTAAATTATTACTATAGAAAATATAAATAAGGTGATAACTAGGGTGGCAAAGGACAATATTCAATAATAAAGCAATATAAAGTATATAATAACCGTTACTGCACGCTGCACCTACTTTTCACAGAATGGTACGTTCACCAGCGTCAGAAAAGCCACGATGCATTAAAAAACATAGTAATCGTGATAATCAAAAAGAAAACAAGCTACAGTCATACAGAACTTATCTTAGCAAACAAACTAACCACATATAAACAATGTGGGCTTTCTAATCAGCACATTGTGTCTCTGTCAGTCTGTTCATTCTTGAACTAATGGCCACCCTGGGCTCGCATGTTTCTGACCAGGGTTTTGATGTCAGGTGGTGTTTGTCACAGCCAACCTAAAGTCTTGATGGACATCAAGTCTGTTGCAGCTTTTGTTTTTATTGACACAAGAGCACTGAAGGCTGCCTCAGACAGGTAAGTATTGCAGAATGGAAGAATAACCCTCAACAGTCGTGTTTGGACAGTCTGGGTGCAAGGATTTGTTCTTTGGCGGTCCAAAACTTCTCTTATCCATTTTCTTGGAAATATTTTTTGGATACAGAATCAACTTGGAAGTAACAAAGTTCAAATTCACAGCCAAGGAGATGCATGTGACCGGTGATTAGCAAATAAATAACTAAATCCATCAATCCATCAATCCATCCATCCATCCATCCATCACGTGCTTCTTCCTTTTTGTCCAGCCATCACTGTGCGAGAGGCGGTGGACACCTGGACAGGTTGCAAGTCCATTTCTAACTGGTGGTTCAGCAGACATGTGACAGGTTGTCCATCTGAGCTTAACGCAACTTTTTTTAATAACCGGCCGGTCGGACCTGCCTCCTCCTCAAAAAGTAGATTGACACAATTTTATATTGTGCATTTTTATTGAGTTTTCTTTGTGCTATGATTCATAAAACTGCATCAAAGCCTCTTCTCACTCAGGCAGCGCCAGCTGAGAGCGGGACTGACGTCATAATAAAGCGCTCTCTTAAGTGACAGTACAGATTTTAGTTTGTAACATAATACTTTATAAAAACCTCTTCAAACATAACCAAAATGAGGGTTCTTCAGTGTTAATCAGGATTTGGTGACATTTCAAACATTATAATTAAAAATAAAAGCATATTTTCTAAAGTTGTTACACAGACAAATGGATATTTTTACAACTTCTAACCTCTGAGCAGACAAATTATTAATTATTGATTTCAATAAGGCCATGGGTGGAGCATATCTTCTGGCTGACTCTCTTGCGGTGGAATCATTTTGGGTGTGTTAGTGGTGCTGCGGGTGCACCCAGCTCAGTGGCATGTATACTAGAATATAGATGCTATGATGCTTGATGTTCAAATTGTGCTTCTGCATAACTACAGGTCAAATATTGTCGAGGGACAGATAGTTGTCAGAGATAGATGCTTCACGTCCGTGAAGGAAAATGAGGAACCACAGACTGCAGGTTTTAAACAGTCAGAAAGCTGGTTGGCTCATGTTCATTAGAGTTCCTGTTCATTTATGACAGCTGAAGAACTTTGACGTATGATGAACAACTTCTGTACTGAGAGCTTACAGTAACATCTTCCTGCTCAGTGGTTAGTTTGTCTGTGTAGCAGCATAGTCTGTTCTGCTGCTGTTTCAGCTCATCTTCAAACTAGGGATGCACCGATCCACTTTTTTTCTTCCGGTCCGATCCCGATACCTAATTCTGAATATCGGCCGATACCAATCCAGTTCCGATATCATCATCATTGATTTTACATGAGGCTGTAATAATCTCCTCTCAAGTACAATTTGTACAAATATTTGCATGCATGTCCAAAAAGGCAACTTGAGGTAAGTTTTATTAATATTGGATAAATTTTAAAGTTAGAATTAAATTCTGCTAACACAAAACATGTTTCTTTTTATTCCGAGCTTTAAAGTGGATATTAAAGTGATTAATTTAAGTGATTGTTTAGTTATTTTATTGTTTTTTTAAATAAGAGGCAGATATAAGAATTTTCTGCACTCTTTTCATTCAATGTTTTCTTTTGGATGATTTAAAAAAAATGTTTCATTTAAATGAATAGATAAATTAATTAAATTAAATGTTAAATGGCTTCAAACATCTGCTAAGTTCATGGCATAAACCAACAGACATGTTCCTGTTTTTAGTATTTTTACATCACTTTATAATGTAGCTGTTTTTGTTTTTAATATAATTTTCAAATCATGTTTTTTTATGATTGTCTACTGTTGTACTGATAAATATCTCCTGGAGGGTAAACTATATCTTGGCTGCAAGTATCAAGCTGTGAAATCCTTTGTTTTCTACAACTGATAGTGGTTGGTCATTAATTATGATGAAGTTTAGCAACTTCTCTGTAAACATTCGAGCTCCGGGGCTTCAGCGATGTCTTCTTCTTGTTCAATCTGAAGCAGGCAGCCTGATTTCAGTCAGCCGCGCTCGGTCTGTCCCTCCTCAGAGACGGGCAGACTGAGCGGGGCAGATTGGACGCGGCTGGTCGGTGTCGGGCTGCCTGCTACGGGTTCAGCGAGAGTAGCGCCCCGTTGAAGCCATGGAGCTCGAATGTCCAACATAAAACTAACTTTACCGCGGTTTAATGTGGTGCTATGGCTCTGCAGACATTGCACGATGCTGTCTTGTTTTGTGGTGTTTCTAGTGTAAAATACTTCCACACAGCGGACATGTTTAGATGAAAAGTTGGTTAGCCGTTAGCCACAGTGCTGCTAACTCAGTCCTCACGCTGTAGCTGGCTGCAAACTATGAACTGGATTTCCTGAATGTGAGGCGGGTCTTATTACTCTGGGCTTCATGAGACACGCCTCCGTTCAGGAAATCCGTTCCATAGTTTGAAACCAACGTGCAGCACAACCACAATCCCGCATGGATCGGAAATATCGGCAGGTTGGATCAGAAAATCCGATATGTAAATTATGCTGGTATCGGAGCCTGATACCAATACTGGATCGGATCGGCCCCATCCCTAATAAAAACATTACGTCGAACAGAAGCACAAACATGAGCGTGAGTCTGTGTGAGCAGATGAGCATGCATGAACACATCAACATGAAACAGATCAGCAGCAACATGAAACAGATCAGCAGCAACATGAAACAGATCAGCAGCAACATGATGTGATTTTTCACAGTGATTATTCTGGTTAGAGATTCATGAGTCTAACAGCCTCAGGGTAGAAGCTGTTCCTCAGTCTAGTGGTTCTACACTTAATGCTCCTCAACCTCCTTCCTGAGGGGAGTGGGGCAAAAAGTGTGTGCTGGGTGAGTGGGGTCCTTCATGATGCAGGTGGCCCTCTTCCTGCATCTGGAGGTGTAGATGTCTGTGATGGTGGGGAGGCTGACTCTGACAGTCTTCTGTGCAGCCTTCACCACTCTCTGCAAAGCTTTTCTTTCTGCAGCTGTGCAGCCTCCATGCCACACGTTGATGCTGGAGCACAGGATGCTCTCCACTGCACACCTGTAGAAGGAGGTGAGGACTGAGCTTCCCAGACCAGCTCGTCTCAGCCGTCTGAGGAAGTAGAGTCTCTGATGAGCTTTCTTGATCAGGCTGGTGGTGTTGTTGCTCCAGCTGAGGTTGTCATTCATGAGTACACCCAAGTAGTTGTAGCTGGAGACCATTTCCACTGCCACGTGAAGTGCACAGTAAATTTGATCAATGCTTTCAGGTCATTTGAGAAGAAAAATATATACAGATCCTTTCCAAAAATTAGAATATCATGGAAAAGTTGTTTAGCTTCCATAATTCCATTCAAAAAGGTAATCTTTTATAGATGATAGATTCAGGGCCCACAATTTAAACGATTTCAAGTATTTATTTGTTTATTTTTACATAATTTGGGCTTCCAGCTCATGAAACCCATGGAAACAGGATTTCAAAAAATTTGAATACTGTGAAGAAATCAGCCCACACTTCTTAATTTTTGCAGAAAAAAAGAAATAAATTAGGATCACAACAAAATCAAAATATGGTACTTTCAAACGATATGTCAATCTTCAATACTTGGTTGTGAATCCTTTTGTCTTAATCACTGCCTCGATGTGACGTGGCATTGAGACAATCATCCTGTGGCATTGACTGGGAGTTATGGAAGCCCAGATCTCCTTGATGCTGTCAGATCTTCTTGGTTGTTGGGTCTGGTGCTCCTCATTTTCCTCTTGAGAATACTCCACAGTTTCTCAATAGGGTTTAGGTCCGGCGAGTTGGCTGGTCCGTCAAGCACTGTGGCATGGGCATCAAACCAGGATTTGGTGCTTCTGATGGCATGTGCAGGGGCCAGGTCCTGCTGGAAGATGAAATCTGCAGATCCTCAGCAGAAGGAATCATGAAGTCCTCTAAAACATTCTGGTAGACTGTTGCGGTGACCTTGGATTTAAGAAAGCAGAGTTTACCAACACCTGCACTGGACATTGCACCCCAAATCATGACTGACTGTGAACATTTCACACTGGACCTCAACCAGTATGGGTTCTGTTCCTCACTCTTCTTCCTCCAAACTCTTGGACCTTGATTTCCAAATGAAAGCACACTTTACTTTAAACTGAAAAGAGGACAGAGGAATTCAACAGTTGTAGCCCATCTCCCGGATGCGTCTGAATGTGGTAGTTTTGAAGCTGTGACTCCCGCCTCATTCCACTCTTTCTGGATCTCTGCCAGATTCTGGAATCTTCTCTGATAATCCGCTGAAGCCCACCGTCATCTCTTTTGCTGGTGCATCTTCTCCTGCAACACATTTTGCCCTTCCACTAGACTTTCCATTGATATGCTTGGACACAGCATTGTGAACAGCCAGTCTCCTTAGCTATGAACTTTTGTGGCTTACCCTGTAGGAGTTCTGCCCTGCATCCTGCCTCTTTCTCCCTCTCCTCTACAACCTTAATTGACAGCACCTGCAGATAATCACCACAGCCAGCACAAGGAGTATAAGAAGCTTCAGGAGCCATTCTGCAGGCGCTGGGACATTGCCTACCAACGGTATTTGTGTTCTAGCCAGTTTGTTTCTGCATATATCAACAGAAATGAATC
>NC_056503.1:11460197-11461289 GCF_014905685.2 Nematolebias whitei
TGTTTGAAATTTAACAATCATTAGTAATTGTTAAATTTATTAAGAAATGTTGGATAATTTTTGAGTGTAGTACCTTTTTTGACACTGGGTGGCAGTATAAGACTGTTTGAACCAAAGGATGGATAGTGAGGGAGCGAGCAGCGTATCTCATTAAGAAAAATGGGAGGGAAGCCCCTTGACGTGACATGGGCTGTCTCTCATTCCTGTTTTTTGGTTCTCAAAATGGAGGACCCTCAGTGTAGTTTGAGCTCTTTAGCATAGCATTTGTCACACAAAGCTTTTAATAATAAAAAAAAACCAGTAAACAAGTTCTCAACTACTTTTTGCAGAGAAAAACAACTTTTTAGACGAAGGCACGGGTTTCATCCATGAATTTTGGAGCTTCGACAAGAAGGTTTTTCCCTGAGGTCGGCCTGTTAGTCTAGCTCGTAGATTAGCTTCTTAGCTTAGCCGCTTTTAATGATACAGAAACACGATTTTGGACAGTTAAAATGATTTTAAAGAGAAAGGGGGGGGTCAGTGAAGAGCACCGGAGTTGATCTTTTTGTCATCCAGTGTCTTCAGTAGAAAGAGAGAGACATGAAGAAATGATAAAGCCGATACATGAAAATGAGGTCGATAATTTTAATTTATCATACGATTAATTGATTTGTTGTTTATTGCGACAGGCCTACAATGTAATGTGCAATAATAAAGTCTACAGGTGTTCTGTAAATATAACTGGAATGTATAAAAATCATTTTGTTAGGACAATTACAAATCAATGTTTTGTCTCAGGAAAAAAGGCAGAAGTGTTTTACTGTTTGTAACTTGATGGTAATCAGTGTTATCAGACTTTTAAATAATATCTATTAAAATTTTTGATAATGGCTATATGGGACTGAAATTTAAAACAACTAAAACAGTACAGGCGGTGCTCCTCGTTTATCCCTTACATCCATGTTAAACAACATCTCAGCTCATTCATCGCTCTGCAGCATCTCTCCAAGACACTCCTTTAAACTTTGACAACTGCTTGAAGGAGCGTTTCCAATGGCCTGCTCCAGCAGTCGCCCCACTTCATCCAGTCCAGCCACCTTTGGGGTGTTGTGT
>NC_056503.1:11461389-11464492 GCF_014905685.2 Nematolebias whitei
GGATCTGGATCACCTGGAGAGCAGAGGGGAAGATTAATGATCCGTAGGTGGATGGTAATTCAGTACTGAGGTTTTATAGATATTACTGTAAGTAGTACGGAGAGGAGCCAGGAGGTATTAGTACAGGTGGTCTTCAACATAAACGGCACGTAGAAATGGCAAGTCTGGGAAGGCACAAGCAGCTGTAGTGACGCAGGAGGAGTAGAGATTCACAGGGAGCTCAAGGCAGCGCAGGTGAGCAGCAAGGTCCAAACTCTGAGAAGGCGCAGAAAACATACAAGATTCATTTCTGTTGATATATGCAGAAACAAACTGGCTAGAACACAACTACCGTTGGTAGGCAATGTCCCAGCGCCTGCAGAATGGCTCCTGAAGCTTCTTATACTCCTTGTGCTGGCTGTGGTGATTATCTGCAGGTGCTGTCAATTAAGGTTGTAGAGGAGAGGGAGGAAGAGGCAGGATGCAGGGCAGAACTCCTACAGGGTAAGCCACAAAAGTTCATAGCTAAGGAGACTGGCTGTTCACAGAATGCTGTGTCCAAGCATATCAATGGAAAGTCTAGTGGAAGGGCAAAATGTGTTGCAGGAGAAGATGCACCAGCAAAAGAGATGACGGTGGGCTTCAGCGGATTATCAGAGAAGATTTCATAATCTGGCAGAGATCCAGAAAGAGTGGAATGAGGCGGGAGTCACAGCTTCAAAACCACCACATTCAGATGCATCCGGGAGATGGGCTACAACTGTCGAATTCCTCTGTCCTCTTTTCAGTTTAAAGTAAAGTGTGCTTTCATTTGGAAATCAAGGTCCAAGGGTTTGGAGGAAGAAGAGTGAGGAAAAGAACCCATACTGGTTGAGGTCCAGTGTGAAATGTTCACAGTCAGTCATGATTTGTGGTGCAATGTCCAGTGCAGGTGTTGGTAAACTCTGCTTTCTTAAATCCAAGGTCACCGCAACAGTCTACCAGAATGTTTTAGAGGACTTCATGATTCCTTCTGCTGAGGATCTGTATGGAGATGCAGATTTTATCTTCCAGCAGGACCTGACCCCTGCACATGCCATCAGAAGCACCAAATCCTGGTTTGATGCCCATGTCACAGTGCTTGACGGGCCAGCCAACTCGCCGGACCTAAACCCTATTGAGAAACTATGGAGTATTCTCAAGAGGAAAATGAGGAGCACCAGACCCAACAACAAAGAAGATCTGACAGCATCAAGGAAATCTGGGTTTCCATAACTCCCAGTCAATGCCACAGGCTGATTGTCTCAATGTCACGTCACATCGAGGCAGAGATTAAGACAAAGTGATTCCAACCAAGTATTGAAGATTGACATATCGTTTTGAAAGTACCATATTTTGATTGATTTGTTGTGATCCTAATTTATTTATTTTTTTCTGCAAAAATTAAGAAGTGCGGGCTGATTTCTTCACAGTATTCAAATTTTTTGAAATCCTGTTTCCATGGGTTTCATCAGCTGGAAGCCCAAATTATGTAAAAATAAACAAATAAATACTTGAAATCCTTTAAATTGTGGGCCCTGAATCCATCATCTATAAAAGATTAACTTTTTGAATGAAATTATGGAAGTTAAACAACTTTTCCATGATATTCTAATTTTTGGAAAGGATCTGTATATATTTTTCTTCTCAAATGACCTGAAAGCATTGATCAAATTTACTGTGCACTTCACGTGGCAGTGGAAATGGTCTCCAGCTACAAGTACTTGGTGTACTCATGAATGACAACCTCAGCTGGAGCAACAACACCACCAGCCTGATCAAGAAAGATCATCAGAGACTCTACTTCCTCAGACGGCTGAGACGAGCTGGTCTGGGAAGCTCAGTCCTCACCTCCTTCTACAGGTGTGCAGTGGAGAGCATCCTGTGCTCCAGCATCAACGTGTGGCATGGAGGCTGCACAGCTGCAGAAAGAAAAGCTTTGCAGAGAGTGGTGAAGGCTGCACAGAAGACTGTCAGAGTCAGTCTCACCACCATCAGACATCTACACCACCAGATGCAGGAAGAGGACCACCTGCATCATTAAGGACCTCACTCACCCAGCACACACACTTTTTGCCCCGCTTCCCTCAGGAAGGAGGTTGAGGAGCATTAAGTGTAGAACCACTAGACTGAGGAACAGCTTCTACCCTGAGGCTGTTAGACTCATGAATCTCTAACCAGAATAATCACTGTGAAAAATCACATCATGTTGCTGCTGATCTGTTTCATGTTGCTGCTGATCTGTTTCATGTTGATGTGTTCATGCATGCTCATCTGCTCACACAGACTCACGCTCATGTTTGTGCTTCTGTTCGACATAATGTTTTTATTAGGGATGGGGCCGATCTGATCCAGTATCGGTATCAGGCTCCGATACCAGCATAATTTACGTATCGGATTTTCTGATCCAACCTGCCGATATTTCCGATCCATGCATGTATGTGGTTGCGCTGCACGTTGGTTTCAAACTATGGAACGGATTTCCTGAACGGAGGCGTGTCTCATGAGCCCAGAGTAATAAGACCCGCCTCACATTCAGGAATTCCATTTCATAGTTTACAGCCAGCTACAACGTGAGGACTGAGTTAGCATCACTGTGGCTAACAGCTAACAAACTTTTCATCTAAACATGTCCGCTGTGTGGAAGTATTTTACACTAGAAACAAAACAAGACAGCATCGTGCAATGTCTGCAGAGCCATAGCACCACATTAAACCGCTGTAAAGTTAGTTTTACGATGGACGTTCGAGCTCCATGGCTTCAACGGGGCGCTACTCTCGCTGAACCCGTAGCAGGCAGCCCGACACCGGCCAGCCGCGTCCAATCTGCCCCGCTCAGTCTGCCCATCTCTGAGGAGGGACAGACTGAGCGTGGCTGACCGAAATCAGGCTGCCTGCTTCAGATTGAACAAGAAGAAGACATCGCTGAAACATGGAGCTCGAATGTTTACAGAGAAGTTGCTAAACTTCATCATAATTAATGACCAACCACTATCAGTTGTAGAAAACGAAGGATTTCACAGCTTGATACTTGCAGCCAAGATATAGTTTACCCTCCAGGAGATATTTATCAGTGCAACAGTAGACAATCATAAAAAAACATATGA
>NC_056503.1:11464592-11467199 GCF_014905685.2 Nematolebias whitei
TGTGTGAAGGAACGCCCTGTTTTTCTGAGACAAAGAGAAGTGAACAGTCCTGTCCTGGTGTGTGTGTGAGTGTGCCAGCAGAGAATGAAGCAGAGAGACGCAGCAGATGCAGAGAGATTGGAGCAGAAAAGATAAAAGCAGGTTGTATTGTACAGATTAAGAGATGCATCCAGATTTTAATATGTTAAAATAACGACTGCATTTAACTAACCCACTGTTTATACTTGTGAATCTGTGACAACATTATTACTTCTGTGTTACTTTACTTATTAAATATTCATAAACTTAAAGGTGCCATTGTCGTATTTAATGTGCAATGATTTGACTGATACCTGCAGGATTGAAGCGGTTACTACAGAACTCGGGTGGAGAAATAAGAAAATCACAACAAAAATGGAGGTCCCACCGAGATGTGAGAAATAAGTATCCTGCAGAGTCTTCCATACTGAACTAGACGCGTCATTCATCACAAGGAGGTAAGCAGAGCCTGTTAAAATACGAAATCTGTAAATTGGACTTACAAATAGGCAAATTGTTGCTCAGTGTGGTTGACTCTCAAAAAATAAATAGTTTTAAATAGAGATACGTCGACTGTAAAATTAAGATAAAGGTAAAATAAAATAAAACCAGCCTCAGAGATAATACTGCGCGTTAGTCTGCCCAAAGGGAAATCGACGGATGCCCTTGGAGGAGTGAAAGTTCTAGGAAAATAATTCCGCTGTTCAACTCTGTAACTCCACTAGACTAAGTTTTACTGTAAACTTGTTGAACTGGCAGTCAACTTTTAAAACAGTATCAATTAAAGTTCGCTCACAATTGACCGTAGGTGGGCGTTCGCGAGGCTGGGTGAGACATTAAATAATTAAATACGACGCACGCACCGAACAGATTAAAATAAAACAGAACTAAAAAGTAAATTGATGATAAAATAATTTATGACCTGTGGTGGAATAGAGAGGTCACGGGTTCACAAATATTGCTGTCTTCTAGGATATTAAAAGGGAGTCAACACTTTTTGTCTTAAAAAAAAAAACATTTTAAGGGTGACCATTGTGAAATATTTCTGGCGTCTGTGACTTGCGTGTAAGTTGATAATGTGGTCAGTATTTTGTTTGTCTATTCTGTGTTTGTGTTTTTGTCAAATATAAGACCACAGTATGGATGTGTAGGAAAAAGAAGAAGAAAAAATAAAAAAGTTCCAGAATTTTCCAGTGACAATAAAAAAAAAAACGTGTGCTGTTTGTTTGAATTTCCTGAGAGAATGGACACAGAGGTGCAGCGTGTAATGTTACAAAAATGTGAGCAGGAAAGTTTTAAACCGGTAAAAGTACAAGTAGAAATAGTGCGACAAGCTCTCGAGCTGCTGCAATATGATAAAAAGCTAAAAAAGGCTCTCGTGCAAAAATTACAAAAAATAGAAAATAATGCAGAAGAGAAACAAGATGTGATATCTTTGATGTGGGATAAAATTAAAGAGTGCTCGAGTGATGAGGATAAATTTGACAAGAAAAAGAGAGAAGCAAATGCCTTGCATAAGAATAAATACAGAAAGTTGATGAGAGAGGTGATTTATGAAAGAAAAGAGTGGTTGAAATTGGTTTTTGTAGCACAAGGTTCATATCATTTGTTGAGAACACCGCAGCTGGTAGAACAGCCTATGAAAAAGGTGGAGGAAATGGGTAGTTCAGATCCCCCTCCTTACAACCGGAACGGCAATCAGTCAGAACATCCTCCAAAAGGAATGTACCCCATATATCACATTCAAGAGGGAACGTTGCAAGTGGAGGGGGTTAATGACACCCCCTCGCAGCAGATGGGGGAGTCATTAAACCCAGTTAAAACAAAACTATTTGAGGCACCAGGAAGGAAGACACAGTCCATCACTAAACCATTCCAAACAGAGGGTGAAGGGAACATAAACAGCACACAGCAATGGGTGATTAAGGATGGGTGGAGTCAGTCTGTTAATCCCTCAAGACACCCTGATTCGCACACTTCTTCCATCCTTGCATCCTCAGCACCTCCCTCTGACAGCTTTCATGATGGAGAGGGCCTGCTTGTGGGTTTGCAGGGTTGGAGGAATCGTGCAGGATTGTCTCAAAACCCGCTCACCTGTACTCACCAATTGCCTGCCCCGTCTCAGACACACGTACAGAATCCTTTTTGGCCACAAGCAATACGAATTACTTCTGATTTGTCGGCAGCTCTTCCACCACCAGATCACGCTTCTAACCCTGTTGAAAGCGTGGATCCATTGTTAAGTACTGGTTCATTTCCTCTTCTGCAGGCAGGAAATCAGATACGTTATAAACCTCTTGCGCTAGGTGATGTGCAGGCGTTAGTAGACAAACTCCCTCCCCTCACAGAAGGAGGAAGTAAGTGGTTAAACGTAGTGGACTCCTTAACTAAAGGTATTAATTTAGCTGTGGGAGACATGAGGGCACTATTGGGAAGGTGTGTAACTTCTACTAGGATGGATGAAATAGAGAGAGCTGCTGGCTGGAATAGAAACATACCTGACTCAACTTGCATGTTGTTGGAGTATCAGAGACTTGCCGCCGCTCTCAGACAGGCTTATCCCCTTCCAGAAGGTACAGGGGTTCCTAA
>NC_056503.1:11467299-11469221 GCF_014905685.2 Nematolebias whitei
GACCTGACTCACCCTTGTTAGGTTTATCTACATTACTGAGCATGAATAAGGACATTTCTGTCCAGAATATTTTACGGTGGTGAAAACTTTCACAGTAACAACATATTAATATACAAAATAATAAATACATTTTTCTTGAGTAAAGAATTTCAAAACCTGTTTTTAAATTTTACTATTGTTTGAAACATCCTGTCAGTTATTTATCATTTAAGGACATAATAGAAGTGTAACGTAGCAGGGTTGTTAAGAAGTGAGACAGACATATAGTAAAAACCAGCTCCGTTGTTTATTTGAGGGACTGGAGCACTAACGAGTTTTTTTGTTGTTGTTTTGGCAAAACTTAATTCCAAAAATCTCAGCTTTTTCAATGCCTTTTTGAAATTTTCTGCTTTTCTTACTAAAACATGTGATCAGGATGTGCAAACAGCAAAATAAATAGACAAATAAATTAATAAATATATAAAATCAAAACTGCATGTACTTCTTACGTTGCAGCTGTAATTTCAAACATGCATTTTTAAGCCGTTTAGTTCCAGTTAGGTATTTAAACTTTTAAAAGGAGGTCTGTCACTCTGTGATGGACTGCGTCACAGCCTTTGATGAGACGATGTGTCGGCGGGACTTTTGTATTAAAGCTACAGCTGTATGTTTCACATCCACAGACTGGCTCCAAAAGTTGTGGCCATAAATTAATCGGACGTTATGGCTTCAATTCTTAGAAATGTAAGAAGGTGCAGACATCCATCTTTATTAATGATATAAACAGTATTAGAAGCACGCAACAATTTATATTACCTAAAAAAGAACAAATGAAAAATATATGTTTTGAGGTTTTAGAGCTTCAAGTACCGTATTTTCTGCCAAACACATCACTCCGCCCTATAAGTCTCCTCAGTCCAAATATTTCTAATAAAGTGGAAAAATCCATAAATACGTCGCTTCACATCTATTATGTGTCACCACTGACATGTCACGTTTGATGCGCGTCACTGCTGACAACCTGGAAATGTGGGCTAGTGTTGTGCCAAAAATCGATTGGCTGCCAAATTCATTCAACCGGCAATGGAGGAGGGGGCGTGACAAAGAGACCATCTTAGCACCAACATAACTGGTTTGTTCCACTTTGGAGTAAGCTGTTGGGGGTAGAATCCGCTTTGTTGTGGCTTGACTGATGAAGCCTTCTGGATGGAAGGTGAAATGTTTCAGCACAATAAAAGAAACTGTCCAGATGACCTGACTGAAAAATGTTGGATTACAAGAGAGATCTGATTTTATCAAAGAGTGATGACAACAAAGACAAAAATGGCAGCCATGGGAGCGTGCACAGGAGGACTTTAACAAGTTTAACACCTAAAAACAATTATTTGTTTGCTCGAAATTATAGTAAAGCTGTGTCTCAGTCTAACTTTTACTTAATACATGTACAAAATACACTTTGACGTTCAAATCAGCTGTATTTTTTTTCATTCAACCTTTATTTAGACAAGTTAATCCCTTTGAGTCTTGAGGACTCATTTACAAGAGAGACCTAGCTGATACGCTAGGAGCGTGCACGGGAGGACTAGCTGTGCATTTCTTCAAAATTTAACAAGATAATGACCTAAAAACAATTATTTGTTTGCTTGACTTTATAACAAAGGTGTGTCTCAGTTGAACTTTTACAAAGTACTTAATAAATGCACTTCAGTGGTCAAATCAGCTGCATGTCTCCGGGGCAGCGCAGCGAAATGAAGCTGATTTGATGGTTGCTCCAAGCGAGCTGGACAAAGGTGTCATCTATGGCAAGCCGATTGTGTCACTAATAGCCACTTTTACCTATTACATGTCACAACAACATGCTATACTGCTCAAGTGCCATCTAGTGGCTGATAATGGTAGTGTTCAATATTTTCAGTCAAAATGAATGAAAACTGTCATATCTC
>NC_056503.1:11469321-11470975 GCF_014905685.2 Nematolebias whitei
TGCTGCATGTTTCTTCATGTTTGCAGTTTAATAATAAAAACTAATAGTTTAGTTTTTCCTGTGACTTATTTGCAGTATGATAAATGGTAGGAGCATAATATACACTCCCAATGTTTTGTTGGTCTTTTTTTGTTGTAAATAATTACCTTTTTTTGCGGTTTTATTTATTTATTTATTTTTGTATCTTGAGCTATATGACGTCATCAAATACTTGAGTTCTACTCGGGTTTTATTATGTTAATGCCGAGTTAAAAAATTATATACTCGTTCAACCCCTACAGGTGACTATGTATAAAATGTATGTAATATAATAATAATATAATATTAGAATTTGTATAAAATGTAAAAATGCCAGAAAGCTGTGTGTTCTATGGATGTAGCAACAGAAGAGAAACGTGAAAACATGTCTCCATTCACAAGTCAGCAGATTTGATCTTATTTACCTCAGTGTGACGTGATTCAATCAGAAATGAAGCTAACAACATAACCGTTTAAAGCATCTTATAAAGTTGAAGTAATGGCTGTTAATTATTGAATTGTCTCAGACACTGCTCTGCTGCACAGACTGAATCATGCTACAGTTTAGTACAAATGATAAAATACTACAAGCTGGTGTTTCCTCCAGTAACAGCTCATTGTCTGCTCTCTGCATGAATTCTGACAATGCTCTTTTAAAGTTTAGCTATAGATCAGACACTGATCACTGCGATCAGCTGCAGCTAGCAGAGTCTACATGCAGACAATTGATTTTAAAAAGTTACCTTTCAAATTCATCAACTAGTTGGTCATATTATTAAACCAACTACAACTCTTGAAATCATTGCATCATTAGTTAGACCAAATATGTTTCCCTTCTATAACATCCAGCTGTTTTACATGATTCTTGTATAAAAGAACATTAATTATAAATTATACGTATAAAGACATTAAAAATAATTTGGGACACGGATCCAGTTGGACTTGCTGTTAATTAAACAGTTGTTTGTCGGCTGGGAGCAGCAGCCTGTTTCCTGTATCGGACTCCATCTTTGCTCCTCCATGATGCACACAACCCCCCACCATCTCCCGACCACAATAAGGTGGCAAACCCTAAGGGGTGGCGTGGGGGGACAGGAAATTAATTTAAAAAATGAAAATAAGAAAAAGAAAAATATCCTTCATGCAAGTTTTAACAACCAACAACATACAGTAATATTAATCGGATGGCCATGAGGCATCTCTTAAATCAATTTGAACCTATAATAACAAAAACCTCAAAAATAATAATATTAATGTAAAAAATCACCAATGATTTTTTCAAACAAACAGAATTAAGAAACAGCATACACAGCATCTATTGGGCTGAGAAGGGGTAGAGGTAGGGCGGCCGACCTGGGACCAGATAGCCACGGGTCGACTCCCCGCCATGCCCACATGTGGTGTCCTTGAGCAAGGCACCTAATCCCTAACTGCTCCCCGGTTGCTGATCGTGCACTGCGCCACCTGAGTGTATCTCAGGTGTGATGGGTTAAATGCAGAGAACTCATTTCATCCCTGTATGGGAACATAATGATGAGGACAACACATTAGCACTAACATAAAACAAACACTTCATATATATTTTGTTGTTTATATCCTGATACATGCTCAATAATCCAGGTAGAAAAATCTAAAA
>NC_056503.1:11471075-11474405 GCF_014905685.2 Nematolebias whitei
CAGTGGCACAACTGGTAGAGCTGCTGCCTCTCAGCGAGAAGGTCCCTGGTTCAAATCCCGGTCCGGGGGCCCTTCTGGGTGGAGTTTGCATGTCCTCTCCGTGCATGCGTGGGTTTTCTCCGGGTACTCCGGTTTCCTCCCACAGACCAAAAACATGCATGTTAGGCTGATTGGTAACTCTAAATTGTCCCTAGGTGTGAGTGAGAGAGTGAATGGTTGTTTGTCTCGTGTGTCTCTGTGATGGACTGGAGACCTGTCCAGGGTGTCCCCCACCCCTCGCACAGTGATTGCTGGACATGGGCACCGGCGACCCCCGTGACCCAAAATGGAAGAATCGGGTAAAAGATAATGGATGGATGGATAAATTTTTTGTTTTGTTTTGTTTTTTGAATGTCCAGAGGACCAGACTTAAGTTTTTTAGATTTTTCTACCTGGATTATTGAGCATGTATCAGGATATAAACAACAAAATATATATGAAGTGTTTGTTTTATGTTAGTGCTAATGTGTTGTCCTCATCATTATGTTCCCATACAGTGATGAAATGAGTTCTCTGCATTTAACCCCTCACACCTGAGATACACTCAGGTGGCGCAGTGCACGATCAGCATCCGTGGAGCAGTTAGGGATTAGGTGCCTTGCTCAAGGACACCACATGTGGGCATGGCGGGGAGTCGACCCGTGGCTATCTGGTCCCAGGTCGGCCGCCCTACCTCTACCCCTTCTCAGCCCAATAGATGCTGTGTATGCTGTTTCTTGATTCTGTTTGTTTGAAAAAATCATTGGTGATTTTTTACATTAATATTATTATTTTTGAGGTTTTTGTTATTATAGGTTCAAATTGATTTAAGAGATGCCTCATGGCCATCCGATTAATATTACTGTATGTTGTTGGTTGTTAAAACTTGCATGAAGGATATTTTTCTTTTTCTTATTTTCATTTTTTTAATTAATTTCCTGTCCCCCCACGCCACCCCTTAGGGTTTGCCACCTTATTGTGGTCGGGAGATGGTGGGGGGTTGTGTGCATCATGGAGGAGCAAAGATGGAGTCCGATACAGGAAACAGGCTGCTGCTCCCAGCCGACAAACAACTGTTTAATTAACAGCAAGTCCAACTGGATCCGTGTCCCAAATTATTTTTAATGTCTTTATACGTATAATTTATAATTAATGTTCTTTTATACAAGAATCATGTAAAACAGCTGGATGTTATAGAAGGGAAATATATTTGGTCTAACTAATGATGCAATGATTTCAAGAGTTGTAGTTGGTTTAATAATATGACCAACTAGTTGATGAATTTGAAAGGTAACTTTTAAAAATCAATTGTCTGCATGTAGACTCTGCTAGCTGCAGCTGATCGCAGTGATCAGTGTCTGATCTATAGCTAAACTTTAAAAGAGCATTGTCAGAATTCATGCAGAGAGCAGACAATGAGCTGTTACTGGAGGAAACATCAGCTTGTAGTATTTTATCATTTGTACTAAACTGTAGCATGATTCAGTCTGTGCAGCAGAGCAGTGTCTGAGACAATTCAATAATTAACAGCCATTACTTCAACTTTATAAGATGCTTTAAACGGTTATGTTGTTAGCTTCATTTCTGATTGAATCACGTCACACTGAGGTAAATAAGATCAAATCTGCTGACTTGTGAATGGAGACGTTTTCACTTTTCTCTTCTGTTGCTACATCCATAGAACACACAGCTTTCTGGCATTTTTACATTTTATACAAATTCTAATATTATATTATTATTATATTACATACATTTTATACATAGTCACCTGTAGGGGTTGAACAAGTATATAATTTTTAAACTCGACATTACCATAATAAAACCCGAGTAGAACTCGAGTATTTGATAACGTCATAGATCTCAAGATACCAAAATAAATACATAAATAAAACTGCAAAAAAAGGTAATTATTTACAAAAAAAAGACCAACAAAACATTGGGAGCGTATATTATGCTCCTACCATTTATCTTACTGCAAATAAATCACAGGAAAAACTAAACTATTAGTTATTATTATTAAACTGCAAACGTGAAGAAACGTGCAGCACGACAGGAACCAAACTTAAAAAAAGTGTGTGTGTGTGTGTGGGGGGGGTCGACCACCCCGCACCACCGCCAGCTGTGGTGCACATTAGGTTTAGTTTTAGAGATTAATATGTTTATAGATTTTTTTTATAGGTTTAGAGATTAATATTTTTTGCTCTTTGTTTGTGAAACAAGGTCAGAGGAAGCTGGTTCTGGTTCTGTGGATTGGACCCGGTGTTACACCATACTCTGTGACCTGCAACAGTGCAACACCGCCCCCTAAGGTCATACGGTGGTCACATAATATGACGTCACTACGGGTACTCAACGTTACATTTTTAACCTCGATAGATGTCCTAGCAATCGATGTGTAGATTACTCGAGTACTCTGTTAATGCCCTAGTCACCTGTTACTCAGGGCTATTTAGTCAAAACACAGACATTTGGCAGGTTTGGTAATGGCCGTTGTTGCAGCAGTGAATCACACGGTCACGTAAGTAGAGCGCCCTCTAGTGTTGCATATAACTCTATGGTAACAGCACAGTCCCATGAGGAAAACACTAATCAACAACAAAAACAACAACAAATATGCTCGAACATGATGTGTATGCATGATGCCCCCTTCATGTTTCTGCCTGCCCCTTCAATTAGGCTTTCCTAGAACCGGCCCTGTATCGCATCACATTGTGCATTACAATATTATCAAGGTTTTACTCAAATGTTTACAACTCTGTCATTTTTCAACGAGACTATCTCTGTCTGGCATGAAAGGCCGGTTCGGCTTTGAATTGATTTGAGTTTTCACATTTGATGGTTTTAAGGGACAAAATAAAGAAAAAAATTCTGAAACTTTATGTTACTTCAATCCAGGCTGCTGAACCCGGACCAGGGTTCTATTGATTTGTGTGCCTTAACATTTACTTAGAGGGCTTAAAAAAAATGTAATACTGTATTTTAAATTACACTGTAAAAAGTTATTTAACATTTCAAAAGATCAGTTGTCGGCCATTTGAGACGGAGACGAGAAACAGAAAACAAAGTCAGATGTTTGGTGTGTGTGTGGGGGGGTCGGATCAGGAGGACGGGTGAGAGGGGTCAGAGTCGGGGAAAGTTGGAGGTTTGAGCGCTGATGGCAGCAGAGTTCACCTGCACCTTCTCTGACCTCCATCCATGTGTTTATATTAACTGATTCCGGCTTCGCAGGAAAAAATTCCTCTGCCAACACACACACACACACACGCACACACACACACACACACACACACACACACACACACACACACACAC
>NC_056503.1:11474415-11474766 GCF_014905685.2 Nematolebias whitei
ACACACACACACACACACACACACACACACACACACACACACACACAGGTTTGTTTTGCTATCTTTGTGGGGCCTTTGCATTGACTTCCATTCATTTTTCATTCATTTCTATAGCCTAACCATGACCTTTATCCATAACCTAACCATTACCAGTACATACCTAACCCTAAACCTAACACATCCTCAATTCACACCTTAGTCCTAAACCTAGCCCCTAACCCACCAACGGGACTTCTTCTTATGGGGCCCGGGCTTTGGGCCCCATAAGGAGCAGTTGGTCCTCACAATGTAGTATAAGTTGGAAAAATGGGCCTCACAAAGTAGCATAAACAAGGACACACACACACACAC
>NC_056503.1:11474866-11480373 GCF_014905685.2 Nematolebias whitei
ATGCAACTGAGCATAAAAAAAACGGTTTATGGACTAATGCAGGATTTGGTTAAACATTTAAAAACATGGCGGACGCTTTTAGCGCCCACTAATCCTCTTAGGATAACAGCAGCTTCATTGACTTCTAATTTCGTGTAAAGTTGTCAGATGGTCAGAGTATGTGCTGTAAGACGAACAACCGCAGCTCGTGCGTGTCTGTGTTATTTCTAACAGGAGCTGAATGATGATCTGTATCAAAAGATAGCAGCAGAGATGAACCTGTCAGAAACAGCTTTCATCACCACAATCAACCCTGCTGACACTTTCACAACTGGTAACTGCAATTTAACACATTCCTGATGTCAGATATTAAGTTAACATATCAATGATTTAAACAGAAATGCACCTTTTTATGTTTGGACAACATCTCATGAAAATGTTCCTCAGTATTTGATAGTAGCTGATGTTCCAAGCTTTCACATCATCTGATAAAACTAACAACAACATGATGTTTCACTCTTCATACAAGAGCTGGAATATTATTAGTGACATGATATTTGTAGGATAAACTTTAAAAGGACTTAATGCTTTAGTATTATTATTTTGTGAACTGCTGACTGTTGTTACACAACTTATTTCCCCTTTTCTTCCCTTTCTCATGAAGTTGTACCCGTAAGTCATTGTGACGGTTACATACGTTACATATCAGCTCTCCATCTTTATCTTTCACAACAGTGGCCTAAAATGTACTAGTTTAATCATTTTTATGTTACCCACCATGTAAAACCATACAATTTGAAAGTAACTAGTGATTTAAGTTGATATAATAAAATACACAGCTGAAAAGATTATGAGTGGAATCAGAAAGTGCCATACATTTAAAAAGAAACAAAACAACACTTAAATGCAGATATTTTTCAAAGCAGAGTAAAATCATAGTATGTCAGTAGTGATATATTCACATATTTTAGAAAAAGATGGTCTTGAAGGCAACATTAATGAATTACAGCTACATCTGTGGACATTCTGTGATAAGAAACAAAGGCAAATGATCTAAGGTTGAAGGTGTTTTACTTTATTTTATATTTTAAGAATATAATAGCTGAGTATGAGGTGAGTTACAGTAGTCTTTTTACTTTAGGAAGTGTGCTCAAACTAAAGCAACTTGTGTAGTCAGCAGTTTGAAACACGCAGTGACGTTAAACACACAGCTACGACTTCCATTGATTCAAGTTGAATGAACAAATTAGTCTGAGCTGTCACATTTAAAAATGCAGCAGAAAACACCAAAGGGTTGTAGCAAGCGCATACAGCTTGAGAATATCAAGAATGTTTGATATCTTAAAAGACGAGATGCTCGCCTGAAGTTATGATGTGATCGACAGGTTCAAGGTTTCGCCTCCGATGGTTCACACCAACAACTGAAGTGAATCTGTGCGGTCACGCCACCCTGGCCTCTGCAGCCGTGCTGTTCCAGCATAAAAGTAAGACTCAACAAATACTGCTGGGGACGAGACAGTATCAAAGTTTACGACAATCACCGTGTGCAGCGTTATCATGATAAGGACTGCTGTTAAAGGATTTAAAATGTGTGAAAAATTAGCAAACACCACTTTTATAAATTTGAATCACTCAATCAGGACTAGAGAAATTGCATTTCCTGCAAAAATGTAGTGCAAATACTTATTGCTAATGAACTTGCTGAAAAACAGCTGAAATTAGCTAAAAACATGCTGAAATGTAGCTGAAAAGGAAGAACAAACCAAGTTAGCTGAAGAAAGCAGAAGGACACATATTTGCAGAATTTGGTTTATATAGGCAGAAATTAGCACAACAATGAGTAAATTAGCTCTAAAAGCTGAAATTAGCTAAAAATACCCGAAAAGGTAGAAAGAAAGGTGAAAGAATAAAAAAAAAAGGTGCTACTGTTCGGTGTATTGTTTTTGTACTAGTAGTGCTTTGCATATTTTTAGTTAAACGTTTTTCTGAGTTCATATCTTAGATCTTATTACAGTTTTTCTTTTGCATTTTATACTTTTGTTGGATGTCACTGGGACCCTGTGTACACAATGTTGTTCCACCACATGTACCACATGTGGTGCGTATGACAAATAAAGAAACTCTGACTCTCTGACTCTGAAGAAGCTTACATAACCAGAAGGAAGTGGAGAGAGTATAATTGTGCCCAATTAGGCTGAAAGAAGCAGAAATTAGCACAAAAAAAGTAGAAATTATCTGAAAAAGCTGAAATTAGCAAAAGTAGCTGCAAAGTAGCTAAAAAAGCAGAAAGAAGTCTAAATTAGCAGAAGTGGAGAGAGCACTTTCTTGGTGAATTAAGTTGAAATAAAAAGGAGTGCAAAAATTGTGAAATTAGCTGAAAAGGCTAAAATTATCATAAAGCAGCTAAATAGTTGCTGAAATAACTGAAACTAGCATAAATAACCACGGTAAACTGAAAGGAGCATAACAAGCTGAAATTAGCAGAAATAAGTTAATCAGAGTCAGAGAGATTTATTTGTCATACATACCACACGTGATACGAGGTGGGACAAAACTATGTACATAGGGTCCCAGTTACATCCAAAAAACCCACAAATTGTAAAGAAGAACATTAGTAAGATCCAATTCATGAACTAAGAATATACTACATTCACTAAACTAAGAATACACAAAGCACTAATGGTGCAAAAACAACGTGCCAAAACATAACTTAATTAGGCTGAAAGTAGCAGAAATTGCCATGAAAAACTGGAATTTATCTGAAAACAGCTGAAATTAGCTAAAAAATACTAACAAGCTAGCTGAAAAGGTAGAACAAGCTTCGATTAGCAGAAGAACACGTTTGCCCATTGGCAGAAAGAAGCAGAAATGAGCACGAAAAAGTGGAAATTATCTTAAAAAAGCTGAAATTAGCACAAAAAAACAAAACAAAACAAAACAACAACAAAAAAAAAAAACAGTTGAAGTAGCTCAAAAAATCTGAAAGAAGCTTAAATTACCAGAAGGAAGTTGAGAGCACATTTTTTTACTGAATTAGGCTGAAAAAAGTTAAAACAAGTGCAAAAAATATAGAACTAACTGAAAAAGCTAAAACAAGCATACAAACAGCTAAATAGTAGCTGAAAAAGCAGAAAAAGTTGAAACTTGCAAAATAAGAAAGGAGCATAACAAGTTGAAATTAGCAGAAATAAGTTAGAAGGAGCACAAAAATGTTGTAGTTAGCAGAAATAATCTAAAAGGAGCACAAAACAGCTGAAAGTAGCTGAAAAAAGTTTAAATTTGCACAAAGCTGAACCAGAATAAAATGAGAATGGAGCAGTAAAAGGCTGTAAACAGATCTAAAGATATGAAGGGTGTAAAATGAGCTCAATTCATTTTCTATGTGAAAAAAATGTGGCAGAAAATGATAAATATTTCAAAAAGCTAAAGTTGCACCAAAACCAAAGGTCATAGCAACCTTTTACTGAACGAGCCGAACATTTTGACATATGATTTGTTGAAATAGCACAAAAACTGTGTAACAAGAACAATGCCAAAAAAACATACGGAAGAAAAATGGATCACAACGGTGTGAATGCTTCACAAACATTCACACCATGATTGAGTTCTTCTGGTGTTTACTGTAAGGAAACAAGATGTATTACTGATATTAAACACTGTTAAAAGTCATGAAGAATTTGTTGCAAAGTTATTTTTTTGCACAATGTAAGGTTTTAGTGTTGAGCAAGAAAGGAAAACGTGTGTTTATCATGTTTACTATTTGTGCTCCATCAGAGAACGTTAATCCAACACTGGTGTTTGAGACCAGGAGTGGAGAACTGGCTGTTACACGGAAAAAGGATGGATTCAGCATGGACTTTCCTCTGAATCCTCCCACCCAGGAGGTACACGACACAAACACAGCAGGGAAAAATATGTCAACGCAAACAATCCAGGTTTTCACCATTTCCCCCCTTAAGTATGGATGAGATTTAAGAATTTAATGTTCAGTTTAAAATTCAGTAAACATATAAGTGCCATTTACAACTTTAGCTGAAATATCACAAATTGTGCACTTTGTTTTTTTCTTTTCTTGTATTTTTACTGAGAGACATTAAATAAGTTTGGGCTAATTTAGAATAAAACGTAAAACATTAAAATACTGTTACTAAAATATATATATTTTTAAATTCTCAGGATCCTGATGACTTCAAAGACATTATAAAGGTACGAAATTACATTTGTACAAGTCATAAGCTCATCTACATGAATACTGTTCAGTGTGTAATTACAGTTGGTGCGTTTAAACGCGTGGATGTATTTTCATGGAATACAGGTTGCAGTTGGAAACCTCCCAGTTCAGGGTGTTTTTCTGAGCACAAATGTGAAGAAGCTGATGATTCGGCTGTCTGACGGCTGCGACAGGTTTGTCTCTAACCTCTTCCTGTTTTATGAGCAGCGCCAGTCTCTTCTCGCACTCACTGTAAATGTCTGAATCGGAGAAAATGTTTTAATTTCTCCCAAAGTTGGACAGAAATTTAAACCTCTGACCTTTCTGACGTACTTCTCAAACAGCACTGAACTGTGTATGCGTATAATCTTTAGGTCAGTGCTAACGGGTCTGAAAGTTGACGCCGCTGCTCTCCTGAACGTCGAGACAAACGGAAGAGTCAAATCAATTATTGTCACCATGAAAGGTAACCAGGACAGCATAACGCACCAACACAAGAAGCTGTAATTTCACATAAACTTGTTTGCTGCTCATTTTCAAGTATTTTATATTTGGCTGTTGTTGAACGTCTTTTCTCATTAGCCTTAAACATGAATAGTACTGTTAGGACTTGAGTCGCAGAACATCTTTTCCTTCAAATATTTTCACAGGGTCACCAGACTGTCAGCCGGGGTATGACTTCTACTCCAGGAACTTTGCCCCCTGGGTTGGGATTGCAGAGGATCCTGTCACCGGTAAGATGATCGCCATCATTAGTCACTATGGCTTCTAAAAAAAAACAGATTTGATATAACTGAGGTTTAATTTGTACTTTTTCTGCTGTACATGGTCACCTGCGTATTATGGTAGTATAGAAGTACTCACGCAGACAGTATAGTTGTGTGTTTTGTGAAAGGAATTTGTAAAGACTGTGGATTTTCTATTCTGGAAGGTTCAGCACATACTGTCCTGGGAAGCTACTGGTCAAAAGAACTAGGAAAAAAGAAAATGTTAGGTAAGTTTTAAAATTAAATAAACCAAACCTCAGATGAATAACACAAAATACATGTATGTGGTATACAAAACCAAAGCTTGATTGCACAAAAAATAGTTTTTTTCCTTATGAACAAAGTCCATGCTCAATAATCCAGGTACACAATTCAACAATTTTCAGTCAGTTCATCTGGACAGTTTCTTTTTTTTGTGCTGAAACGTTTCACCTTCCATCCAGAAGGCTTCATCAGTCAAGGAAACACTCAACACAAAACTGATTCTTCCCCCAAACAGCTTACTCCAAAGAGGAACAAACCAGTTATGTTGGTGCTAAGATGGTGTCTTT
>NC_056503.1:11480473-11488734 GCF_014905685.2 Nematolebias whitei
ATCCATCCAACCATCCATCCATCCATCCATCCATCCATCCATCTATCCATCCATCATCTTTACCCGCTTCATCCTTTTCAGGTCCTGGTGGTCACTGACACCCATATCCGGCCATCACTGTGAGAGGCGGGGGACAGGTTGCAAGTCCATCAGGGTCACATAGACAAACGAGGCAAACAACCATTCACTATATGAATGTATGAGTGAGAGGTGGTGCCCCTTCAAAATAAATTCATAATTGACAAATCCAGTATTTTAATCATATTTCTACATTTGTCTCTGTGTCCCTGTGATGGACTGGAGACCTGCCCAGGGTGTCCCCCGCCTCTCACACAGTGACTCCTGGATATGGCCACCAGTGAGCCCTACAACCCGTAAAGGAAGGAGAAGGTAAAAATAATGGATGGATGGACGGATAAAATAATGTAATAATTATGACAATAATAATAAACAACTTTCACAGATTATATCACTATAAGTTAAATATACATTTTTATTTCATGGCTGCATTTCAATTATCTATTTATTATATATTTTTTCATTTCACTGCCTTTTTATGCTGCATCAGTCAGAACCTTGCTGTGAACGTACTCAAAGGATTAAGTGAAAGCTCAGTGAATAATTCAGGAAAGGTGAAATTTGTTTGACTTTATGGGTGTAAATGTTTGATGGTTACATTGGCTCTATAAGATTTAGGTCGTGTTTACACGATGCTGCTTTTGTGAAATCAGTGTTTCTGCCATTGAGCTCACAACAACTGCAATTTTCAGTAACACTGACAGTTCTTATTTACTCTAATCGCACTTCTTTCAATGTGACATGCAGTGACTTGTCAATCAACTGGGGTGGCACCTCTCTGTCTCCGCCCCTGCACAGATTTTTCCGGCATTTATGTGCGTGATGTTGAATTTAATTTATAGGGGATTTAACAAGCACAGCATTTTCAGTGTAAACATGCAACTTTTTTCGCATTTGAAAAAAAATAAAAATAAATGCTAACATATGTAAATAGGTATTCAAGATAATGGTTGGTGGATCATTCAGGGACAAACAGAATGCTTTTTGGAACAGATCTCGGGGGCCACTGTCCTGCATGGTTTATGTTTCCTGCTTCAGAAGATCTGATTCAAATGAATGGGTCTTTAGCAGCTTTTACAGAATTCAATAACATGCTGAGAAAGTAATTCAACGCTGTGAATCCGTTAGATATGAATAAACCTTTTGAAACATGCAGGTGCAGGCTGAGCTTTGCTGCCACCTACTGGCTTTTAATGGAAACAACAACATCAAAAAGAGAGAAAGCCTCATTGTCAATATGAGCCTGTCAACAAACACAGCAGAGTTTATGTTTACCAAAAACTGTATTTTTGTATATTTATACTGTCAAACTAGTTCTTCACTATCTGCATGTGATTAAAATCAGCTCTGATTGTTTTTACAGAGACTCACCAAGAGAGGACAGCAAACATCCACATATGATGAGCTGATTTATTCAAATAACAGTTAGTTTTGAAAGTGTGTCCATAATTCAAATAAAAATATCTAGAAGGCATGTTTTTTTTTCAATCACTGTTTCAAAGTTTTCAAATACCGTTCCTCCTTGGACATACGACACCTCTGTTGGTGCAAGACTTCTGGCTCCAGATATCTATAATTGTATTCTTCTTATCTAGAATGAACATTGTGGGTATCTAAAATAGAATCATCTGTAGAAGAAACTTGTCTTTCAGATGTTTACAATATTAATAATAATACTAATATTACTAGTCATAAGTTTTATTTGAGATATGAAAATAATTCAAACATGTAATAAAGGTAGTTACAAAGACCTGTTATACCTGCAGCCCCAGTTGCTGCATCATAATGAGCCATAGCAGCAGCAAAGATAATTTTAGATAAAAAAAAAAATAAAAAAAATTAGGCTTTATTTTATTTTTTTCTCCCACTTGCAGCATTATGTTATACCATTACTCCTCTGTTACTCTGTCAGGCATTTGAAGAGGACCAGAAACACATGCATGGACCGTCTGTTTAGACATGAGGATTAAGGCCCACTATGCCTCTGGGGTCTGACAATAACATACTGATGGGGGGCCCAACACACAGCCCGACAAAAACCAGAGCAACCACAATGTAAACTTTATATTCAGGCATCAGTCAGTCACCATAGTATGTCAAGCAAGTTTTTTTTTTTTTTTTTACATCCAGTTGAGATGCTAAAATATTCTGATGGAGCAGCAGCGATGACCCTGTGTCCTCAGCTGTCATCTAAATAACACACACTTCTTCTGAGATGTTCTCAGTGTCAACAAAGTTGAACGGTTTGTTTCGATTATTATTTTACATTTGACAGCCAGTAAAAAAAAGGAAGAAGACTTATTTCCTGTTTATAGCTTCTAAGTATGTCTGCTAAAAATCACCAAAACGGTTCGACTTTAAATGCAATAATTGATATACAGTAGTTTGTTTTTGTCAAAGCACTCGATCAGTTTATATCAATTCAGTTGATTTATATGGTGCCAATCCATAACACATGTTGTTTTATGGTATTGTACAAAGCATTCAAATACATTAATAAAGCCAATTAGTCAAAGTTACCTAAGGAATATCCTTGTTTGCTATTTTATATGTTGGCCTTTTTTAAGCAATTTTTTTTCTTCATTCATTCAACCTTTATTTAGACCAGTTAATCCCATTGAGCCTCGGAGACTCATTTACAAGAGAGACCTGATTGTTGTTTGCTTTGGTCAATAATTGAAATATTTTCAGAGCCTTCTTGCCTTATAACATTTTAGAAAGAGACACATTAAAGATGAACTTTTTATTCCCTGCAGCAACCGTTTAAGGGTAACTTGCATTTACTGTCATTCAAACAGTTCTGTATGTACACACCATTTTATAGAAATGTGTTTCAAATGTAATTTATTCCTGATTGATGTATATCATGAAGTCCAGGTGCAGAAATTCAGATGAAAGAAGCATTTTCATAAAAAAGTCACTGAAATAGAGTAAAACTTTCAAGTGGCTGTAATCCACAAGTTTTTAGGCAGTTTTGTGCAAACAAGATCACTGAAAGTCAAAAACTTAACTTTTGGTGAAAAAGTGTGTGGTGGTTGTTGCTTTTTGTTACAAAAATAAAATGTTAATTTCTTAAAATGTGTGTGTGTGGGTTTGTGTTTTAGCTACAAACAGATAAAACATGTAGAAAACAAGCAGGGTTCAATCCTGATAATTATACGTTTAATCTTAATTATTCTGGATTTGATATGTTGCACATGGTGTTCCTTAATTTTTTTTTTGTCCATAAAAGACACAAATGTTCACAATTTATTCCACCTCTCTGATCTAATTGTGATTTTTCTGACTAAATTTCCTTTCAATTTGTTAGTTTTGTTAAAACTTGTGGATTTTAGCACTAAAGTAGTTGAGTTTTATGGAATTCCAATCATTTGATACTATTTCTATTTTAACATGGGATTATTGACCTGCCATTGTGTATCTGTTCCTCTCAAACCCAGCCGGTCGAAGCAGATGGACGCTTGTCCTGAGCCTGGTTCTGTTAAAGGTTTCTTCCTCGTGAGGGAGTTTTTCCTTTCCACTGTCGCCTTCATGCTTGCTCAAGATGAGAGTTCTGTGATGGAGTTAAACTCAAAGCAGTCTGCTCCTCAGATAAATAGTGTGAACTTATTTTTTATATATGAATGTTTCTGTTCAGTGCCCTGAGCTGACTTCTGCTGTTGTTTGGCGCTTTATAAATAAACTGAATTGAATTTAAATAAATCCTTTGATGAGCAATTGGCTGCAGAGCTGCCGTGTCGGCGCTGCTTGAACTTTCATCTTGTTGGACGGAGGAAGCTGCAGCTCACTGGTATTACAGGTGGAGTTCCTGCCCACACTATGAACGTCATGGAGTCCCATTTTTTCTTTAGGAATCTGAAACATCAGTCTACAAACTGATGCTTATTGCATGGTAACACAACTTGACACTAAAGTTCCTCTGCAGTGTTTTCTTTCTCTCAGCAACGAGCCCTGGATGTTTCTCTGCTTTACGTCTGTTTCTCATGAAAGGTCACAGCCAAATTAGATAATTACAGAGTGACAAAAGAGATGGATGCAAAGGCGGGGGGATACGTAATTGGTCCTTTGTAGACTCATTATCGACACACATTCGACAAAGCACCTGCGTGACCTTTTGGTCTCTCGCTACAGAATAAATGACCTAGCTTTAACTGCCCAAGTGTGTGTGGCACATAAAACGCTTGATAGTTCAAAGTCTGCTTTTTAACTTGTAGGACTTCTCAGAGGAACTGTTCAGTTTTAAACTTCAGTGAAAATATATATATATTTTTACTTTTTGAAGATGATTTCTTCCTTTCATGTTGAAAAGTTACAATATGATGCGAGAAAGCAAAAAAGAAATGTCACCAAATTATCCAGTTGATCACATTATAGTTTGAGCTCCTAAAGAGGAAACAGACATCTTAATGTTACTTTAAATGTTATGTTTAACATTACTTTAAAGAACAAATTTCAACCAGTCGATTTCACACAAAAACATAAATTTAAACAACTGATTTTCAAGCATTCTTTTGCATCCTTTAACTTGAAACGGACAGAATTTAATACAAATCTGTTTCTGTTTCCTTACTTTTGATCACACAACTCATTGTCCTGACCTTGTGAGCAGCAAAACAAATGAAACTGAAATAATTAAAAATATTAATGTTAATTCTTCAGCAGTTTAAGGTAAATTGACAGAAACCGATGAGCTCAAACTGGAAAATAAGGTGATGTAGTCGTGGCTTGATGATCGCTTGTGGTTTGTTGTGTGAAAGAATTAAACATAAAATCTGACCGTGTTCACTCGATTATTACACTATAATTAAAGGAGCTAAAGTAACATTTTGTCTTCTGAGAGAAGATTAAAACATTTCAGATCCATCTTAATCCCTCATTTGCAAAGGGACTATTTTTCCTGTTATTTAGTACAAATGATAAAAAAATTTATTTGACAAAATGTATCCCAAGTTTCTTCCCCATCCCTCTGCATATGAGTCACAGGAATATTGTTTTGAAAGTGAAAAATACACACCAATATCTTTAATTTATTTAGTTTAGATTCATTGTTTTATCCCAAAGGAAAGGTAAAACTGGAAGGAAGATGTAAAATTGGAGAAAGAGTAAAATTTGTCAATATGTTGTACGTGTATAATCAACTCTCTTTGCTTTTAAGACAAGTGGAATTAAACCAATACATTTCTTTTGTAAAAGCTTCTGACAAAATGCTCTGAAATCTAAGTTACATGTATTTTACACATTTTCTTTGCATGTATAAAATAGTCCAGTGTATTTCAAATGCTGAAAATTAGAATGCAAAGTGTTTTTAATGAAATGCACATTCCGTCAATGTTATGTTAACAGCATGACTGTAGTCTAAAAAAGTTAAATCTGGTCCTCTGGACATTCAAACAAAAACCCAAAACAAAGCAAAACAGAGGACCAGATTTAACTTTTTTAGATTTTTCTACCTGGATTATTGAGCATGCATCAGGATAGCATGACTGTAGGTTTTATAAAAAATTACAGACTCCCCATCAGCATTTTTTGCATTTATTTACAACCTGTAATGAAGTTTAAACCTTTTGGGATTACATTTTTACTAAATGAAGCTGTAGTTATGTTATATTAAGAATGTTTTGTTGATTTGAAGCTGATGAGGATGTTTTCAAACTAAATATTATCATTAAAAATGAATAAAACCTCACGTGCCAGGATAACTCATCCGGTGTGGAACGTAAAGTTGATGTGGCAGATGATGAGCTTCTGAATCGGTTCAAAAATCTGCTTCTTGGTTCCCATTTCCCTGCCATTCCCTGCCAATGTCAATCAGTGCTGACATTAGGATCATCATCCGTCTGCAGCTGAAGGTGTCAGAGCCTCTCTGATCCAACATGAAGATTTATACAACAGTATGAACAATAAACCAGAAACATCACAGCCCCTGCATGATTTAATGTTTATGAGTGTTGACACCAAGCCTAACTTTTCCGCACATAATCCTGCAGACTTCCTCAGACAATTATGCTCGGCACCGTGTTGTGTGCTATTACTTTTATTGGCCTTTCGAGTCACCATGGCGACGTAAGTTGCAAAAAAAGACAAAATTTTTCTCATTGAAAAACACTGACAGAACTCATCCTTATTCATGCTCAATAATCCTGGTAGAAAAATCCAACAAAGGTAAATCAGGTCCTCTGGACGGTTTCTTCTTGTTGAAAAGTTTCGTCTTTCATCCAAAAGACTTCATCAGTCCAAGGAGCCACAACAAACTCAGTCTTATAAATAGCACCTTCACAGAGTGAGTCAACCAGTTTGGTGGTGCTCAGATGCTTTCTGGTGTCCTCCCTCTCCTCTAATTAACAACTCTATCCTTCAATAAATGGTACTGTAATTTACCAAACAAACAAAAAAAAAGACATTAACTCACACACAAAAAGACATTGTTTGACCACGGCACACACTCTTTGTTCACCGTGCTCTGTGCAACATTACACAGTGTGAGAAAAACAACAACGATTAGGAGAGACACCAGTTATCAGATATGACGGGGCCACAGATCAGCTGCTGTCCAAGAGTCTGAAGAAAACTCATAACCAACTGGCACAATATCAAATGATGAATATCACAACCTTCCTATTTGTCAACCAAATCTCATCAAAGTCCAGAGTTTATTGTGACCTTTGAGCGAACGCCTCGGCAAAGTGTGCTGCTGGTTCGGATGGTTTGTTTCTTCAATGAGCAAATGTTCAAACACTCAAGATCAAATTCCTGATGTGTTTTTTTTTCTTTAAATTAATAAAAATATGAGTTGTGACTTATTGTGCTGCTGACATACTTTTATTTTTTAGCATATACTGCATTACATCCCTCTTTTCATGTGTCTCACTGAGTCAGCAGGTTTACATAGAATAAAGATCTGAGATGGGAACATGAAAATAACGTTAATGTATTCAGCTCTTTTCCTTTTGTTATTCAAAAGGCGGTGCTGGAATGTGTTGTTGCTTGGACCCATGGAAGATAACTTTAATATAATTTATCACAAGGAAAATGGAATAAATCTCACACTTAACGTTGATGAACTCCTAAATGTGGCTTTGAGTAAGTAAACCTGCAAATCTTATTTCCATGAAACAACTTGATGGCTCTCAGTAATATGCTTAAATCACTGCTCATGTAGTTAGATTCTTATAGACTACTGTGAAAACGAACATTTCCTCACGATTCAGTAAATCCAGATGAGGCTCTACTTTTTTCATTATCAAGCAATTAATTTGAACTCAAACCACGCTGATCCTTTTAAGTTGGAACGATTTTCCTGTGGAAAACCAAAGCGCACCTGACAACATTTAGCAAAGAAAGGACGTTTTATTGATGCCTGCACTGTAGAGGAGTGAGGTGGCAGGTGTTGGAATTAGAAGAAGGCAGGTTTAAAGCTCCACATTTGCTCCCTCTGTATGTGGAAGTCCTGCAGCCCTGAGGGACTCCTCCAGAGCAGCAGCACCTGACTCTGCTCTCCTCCTCTGTCTGCATCATCACTGCATCATATTCTGTGTTGTGATTTAACAGGAAGTGTTTAACAAGGTTTGTTGTGTTGCCACAGCTCTTTCCAGATTTTCCACAAAGCGCTTCAGTTTGTGGAGATGAACTAGCTCCACCATGACTCTGGTCAGCTCCGCCGCTGCGTCTACAGACTGACACTGACGAGCAGTGTGCTGCTCCAGTTAAACACTGCGTAAACGCATTACGCACTTACTCAGGTGGAAGAAAAAGTAGTTCCCTCCAACCTGTGTCATTTAGACAAGATCTTAATAGTTTAGTTACTTTCCATCATCTTCCCATGTATTACCTGAAGTGACTGAAATATCAAAAGTATCGCTAGTTTGATTCAAGAATCGATTGTGGAGCGAAACGTTATGCCTCAAATAGTATCGATGTCTTGTATCGATCCGCACAGCACTACTCCGCCTAGTTTCTTCTTCTTTGGTTTTATTCGTCCGCAGCTGTAGCCTGTCTTTAAGCTGGAGTCGGTTCAGGACTCACACGAGTCTTGTACAATATCACGATTCTGACACCAGTTGTGCTTTTGCTTCCGGTGCGGCGATGGACAATACATGACAAAGACAAGGATCTCTTTCATGAACTTTACTTCCTCATCATGTAAGTTACAATGGCAGCTGAGTTGTTCTGACTCCAACACTGTG
>NC_056503.1:11488834-11490220 GCF_014905685.2 Nematolebias whitei
CACATCTGACGTCATGCATTTTGATGACGCTGTCTTTTGATGCGCACATCTGACGATGACGTATCAAAGGACAGTTTGGCGTCAGTCAAAGTCTATATATAGGGGGTGCTGTGTTTACTGAAATCATTTTCTGAAAGTCGGTTTCGAGTTGAACACGCATCAGAGAAGTCTGTAACTGTTCAATTTTCACTCACTGTAGGAAAAATGGAAGCACAAGGATCCTTTCTGCAAGCTGTTGGCAACGCAGCGACCAAGAACCCACTGCGGTTCTTCACAGTGGCCACGACGCTGAGAGTTTTGTCGAAAGTAGGTGCAATCAGTAAGTACACCACTCCCACGGAAGAAAGCTCATTCTTCCTGGAATATCTGGTTTCTACAACTCTGGATGGACTTGTCGTGCCTGGGAAGTTCCACTTTGGCACGAAACAGTCCAGAAAAGCGTCGAAAAAGGCGGTTCGGAATCTCCAAGATACCTGCTCCGCCGCAGAGCTGAGAGACGTGGTCCATAAACTGGATCTGGGTGTCGGCGCTAAGATTGTTGAAGTTTTACGTAACATCATCAAAAAACTTCTGGAAACCTTTGAGAAATGGGGGAAATACCTTCTGAACATGGTGTCTGCAGGGATTTTCCTCCTTGAAGTGGCAAAAGTAGTCGCAGGAATTGGAATCGTACTGCTGATGTTGGGGGTAATGGTTTGATCCAAACTCCAGACCAGTCCATCTGTCTTACCCGGGTTACAGTGCAGGATGACGGGGAGCCGTTTCCTGACTGACTGGTGGCAGGTCTTACCTGGGTTCAATGCAGGATGACGGGGAGCCGTTTCCTGACTGACCAGGTCATGGTGGAGCAGGTGGTTCAACCAACAGCATTCATGCGGGCAAATGTTACCCAGGTTAAAGTGCAGGATGACGGGGATCCGTTTCCTCACTGCCTGAAGACAGGTCTTGGTTACAGTGCTGGATGACGGGGAGCCGTTTCCTTACTGTCCGAAGACAGGTCTTACCCGGTTTAAGGTGCAGGATGACGGGGAGCCGTTTCCTGACTGACTGGGTCATGGTAGAGAAGGTGGTTCAACCAGCGTTCACAGCGGCAGGTCTTGCCCGGGTTGCAGTGCAGGATGACGGGGAGCCGTTTCCTGACTGCCCGGTGGCAGGTCTTACCCGGTTTAAAGTGCAGGATGACGGGGAGCCGTTTCCTGACTGACCGGGTCATGGTGGAGCAGGTTGGTGAAACACTAGCATTCACAGCGGCAGGTCTTACCCGGGTTACAGTGCAGGATGACGGGGAGCCGTTTCCTGACTGTCTGGTGGTAGGTCTTACCCGGTTTAAGGTGCAGGATGACGGGGAGCCGTTTCCTGACTGACTGGGTCATAGAGGTGCAGGTG
>NC_056503.1:11490320-11492054 GCF_014905685.2 Nematolebias whitei
AACATGCATGTTAGGCTGATTGGTAACTCTAAATTGTCTCTAGGTGTGAGTGAGAGAGTGAATGGTTGTTTGTCTTGTTTGTCTCTGTGTGGCCCTGTGATGGACTTGCGACCCGTCCAGGGTGTACCCCGCCCCTCGCACAGTGATTGCTGGACATGGATGGGCACCAGCGACCCCCGTGACCCAAAATGGAATAAACGGGTAAAGATAATGGATGGATGGATGATTTTTTTTTAAATAATTAATTTGTGTGTTACTGCTGCAAATAAGTATTTGAACACCTGTGATAATCAATGTTAATATTTGGTACAGTAGCCTTTGTTTGCAGTTACAGAGGTCAAACGTTTCCTGTAGTTTTTCACCAGGTGTGCACACACTGCAGCAGGATTTTGGCCTATTCTTCCACACAGATCTTCTCTATATCAGCCAGGTTTCTGGGCTGTTGCTGAGAAACACGGAGTTTGAGCTCCCTCCAAAATATTTTTTATAGGGCTTAGGACTGGAGACTGGCTAGGCCACTCCAGAACCTTGATGTGCTTCTTACAGAGCCACTCCTTGGTTCTCCTGGCTGTGTGCTTCATGTCATTGTCATGTTGAAGACCCAGCCACAACCCATCTTCAATGCTCTAACTGAGGGAAGGAGGTTGTTCCCCAAAATCTCGCAATACATGGCCCCAGTCATCCTCTCCTTAATACAGTGCAGTCGTCCTGTCCCATGTGCAGAAAAACACCCCCAAAGCATGATGCTTCCACCCCCATGCTTCACAGTAGGGATGGTGTTTTTGGGATGGTACTCATCATTCTTCATCCTCCAAACACGTCGAGTGGAATTAAGACCAAAAAGTTCTATTTTGGTCTCATCTGACCACATAACTTTCTCCCATGACTCCTCTGGATCATCCAAATGGTCATGGGCAAACCTAAGATGGGCCTGGACGTGTGCTGATTTAACCAGGGGAAACTTCCGTGCCATGTATGATTTTATACTATGACGTCGTAGTGTATTACCCACAGTAACCTTGGAAACAGTGGTGCCAACTCTCTTCAGGTCATGGACCAGCTCCTCCCGTGTAGTTCTGGGCTGATTCCTCACCTTTCTTAGGATCACTGATACGCCACGAGATGAGATCTTGCATGGAGCCCCAGTCCGAGGTAGACTGACATTCATGTTTAGCTTCTTCCATTTTCTAATAATTGTTCCAACAGTTGATCTTTTTTCACCAAGCTGCTTGGCAATTGCCTCACAGCCCTTTGCAGTCTTGTGGAGGTCTACAATTTTATCTCTGGTGTCTTTGGACAGCTCTTTGGTCTTAGCCATGTTAGTAGTTGGAGTCTTTCTGATTGTGTGGCGTGGACAGGTGTCTATGCAGCTACCGACCTCAAACAGGTGCTTCTAATTTAGAATAATAAGTGGAGGTGGACTTTTTAGAGGTGGATTAACAGGTCTTTAAGGGCTAGAATTGTTGCTGATTGGCAGGTGTTCAAATACTTATTTGCAGCAGTAACACACAAATAAATTATTAAAAAGTCATACATTGTGATTGCTAGGTTTTTTTTTTATATACTATATCTCTCACAGTGGACATGCAGCCAAGATGAAAATTTCAGACCCCTCCATGATTCCTAAGTTGTAGAACTTGCAAAGTCGCAGGGTGTTCAAATACTTATTATTTATACATACATACATACAGACAGACAGACAGACAGACAGACAGACAGACAGACAGACAGACA
>NC_056503.1:11492064-11500570 GCF_014905685.2 Nematolebias whitei
ACAGACAGACAGACAGACAGACAGACAGACAGACAGACAGACAGACACAGACCCAAAACTAATTTTTTCTCCCTGACTGGGAATTGAACCCAGGCCGCGGCAGTGCCGAATCCTAACCACTAGAACACCAGGGATTATTTTGTTGTGGGAGAAAACCGAAGGACTCGGAGAAAAACCCATGGCTGAGAGACGTACGTACCACTTCACTGAAGTTCACACGTTCTCCAGTCAGTGAGACTGTAGAGCGTGAGACTTCATGAGCGAAGTGGTGGGAGTGAATGTTGGTGGTTGAACCACCTGCACCTCTATGACCCAGTCAGTCAGGAAACGGCTCCCCGTCACCCTGCACCTTAAACCGGGTAAGACCTGTCTTCGGACAGTCAGGAAACGGCTCCCCGTCATCCTGCACTGTAACCAAGACCTGTCTTCGGGCAATCAGGAAACGGATCCCCGTCATCCTGCAACCCGGGTAAGACCTGCCAGCATGAATGCTGGTGGTTGAACCACCTGCTCCACCATGACCCGGTCAGTCAGGAAACGGCTCCCCGTCATCCTGCACCTTAAACCGAGTAAGACCTACCACCAGACAGTCAGGAAACGGCTCCCCGTCATCCTGCACTGTAACCCGGGTAAGACCTGCCGCTGTGAATGCTAGTGTTTCATCAACCTGTTCCACCATGACCCAGTCAGTCAGGAAACGGCTCCCCGTCATCCTGCACTTTAAACCGGGTAAGACCTGCCACCGGGCAGTCAGGAAACGGCTCCCCGTCATCCTGCACTGCAACCCGGGCAAGACCTGCCGCTGTGAACGCTGGTTGAACCACCTTCTCTACTATGACCCAGTCAGTCAGGAAACGGCTCCCCGTCATCCTGCACCTTAAACCGGGTAAGACCTGTCTTCGGACAGTAAGGAAACGGCTCCCCGTCATCCAGCACTGTAACCAAGACCTGTCTTCAGGCAGTGAGGAAACGGATCCCCGTCATCCTGCACTTTAACCCGGGTAACATTTGCCCGCATGAATGCTTTTGGTTGAACCACCTGCTCCACCATGACCTGGTCAGTCAGGAAACGGCTCCCCGTCATCCTGCATTGAACCCAGGTAAGACCTGCCACCAGTCAGTCAGGAAACGGCTCCCCGTCATCCTGCACTGTAACCCGGGTAAGACAGATGGACTGGTCTGGAGTTTGGATCAAAACATTACCCCCCAACATCAGCAGTACGATTCCAATTCCTGCGACTAGTTTTGCCACTTCAAAGAGGAAAATCCCTGCAGACACCATGTTCAGAAGGTATTTCCCCCGTTTCTCAAAGGTTTCCAGAAGTTTTTTGATGATGTTACGTAAAACTTCAACAATCTTAGCGCCGACACCCAGATCCAGTTTATGGACCACGTCTCTCAGCTCTGCGGCGGAGCAGGTATCTTGGAGATTCCGAACCGCCTTTATCGACGCTTTTCTGGACTGTTTCGTGCCAAAGTGGAACTTCCCAGGCACGACAAGTCCATCCAGAGTTGTAGAAACCAGATATTCCAGGAAGAATGAGCTTTCTTCCGTGTAAGTGGTGTACTTGCTGATTGCACCTACTTTCGACAAAACTCTCAGCGTCGTGGCCACTGTGAAGAACCGCAGCGGGTTCTTGGTCGCTGCGTCGCCAACAGCTTGCAGAAAGGATCCTTGTGCTTCCATTTTTCCTACAGTGAGTGAAAATTGAACAGTTACAGACTTCTCTGATGCGTGTTCAACTCCAAACCGACTTTCAGAAAATGATTTCAGTAAACACAGCACCCCCTATATATAGACTTTGACTGACGCCCCGCTGTCCTTTGATACGTCATCGTCAGATGTGCGCATCAAAAGACAGCGTCATCGAAATGCATGACGTCAGATGTGCGCGTGAAGTTCTGAGATTAATAAACATTAACTCGATATGCAAAAAAACCCCAAAAAAAAACCGAAGACTCGATACGCAGTTACTTCCGGTATAGAACTTTTCAGTTTCCAGGCAACAGTTGTTTACATGTAAACAATTATCTTTTTGAACCTGAAGCTGAGCAGCGGTTACACACCAGTGAGCACAGATGAGCCACAAACTGTTGTCAATAAAACTATTGTAAGGCTGGTTAAACTGTTTATCAGCCTTTAAGCTTGGTTTTGTATTTTATTTGTGTTTTCCGAGCCTTTAGGTCAGTAAATGCATCGCAGCCATGGATCGTGACACATTTCATTTAGTGTATGATTTAGTTTTTCATGGCAGCATGGACATGGCTAAATGCTGTCTGTGCCAGAGCTAGAGACTGAAAGTACACAGTGTTGGAGTCAGAACAACTCAGCTGCCATTGTAACTTACATGTCGAGGAAGTAAAGTTCATGAAAGAGATCCTTGTCTTTGTCATGTATTGTCCATCGCCGCACCGGAAGCAAAAGCACAACTGGTGTCAGAATCGTGACATTGTACAAGACTCGTGTGAGTCCTGAACAGACTCCAGCTTAAAGACAGGCTCCAGCTGCGGACGAATAAAACCAAAGAAGAAGAAACTAGGCGGAGTAGTGCTGTGCGGATCGATACAAGACATCGATACTATTTGAGACATAACGTTTCGCTCCATAATCGATTCTTGAATCAAACTAGCGATACTTTTGATATTTCACTCATTTCAGCTATTACATGGGAACATGATGGAAAGTAACTAAACTATTGACATCTTGTCTAAATGACACAGGTTGGAGGGAACTACTTTTTCTTCCACCTGAGTAAGTGCGTAATGCGTTTAAGCGGAGCAGCACACTGCTCGTCAGTGTCAGTCTGTAGACGCAGCGGTGGAGCTGACCAGAGTCATGTGGAGCTAGTTCATCTCCACAAACTGAAGCGCTTTGTGGAAAATCTGCAAAGAGCTGTGGCAACACAACAAACCTTGTCAAACACTTCCTGTTAAATCACAACACAGAATATGATGCAGTGATGAGGCAGACAGAGGACGAGAGCAAAGAGTCAGGTGCTGCTGCTCTGGAGGAGTCCCTCAGGGCTGCAGTAACTATCCAGGTACAGAGGGAGCAAATGTGGAGCTTTAAGCTGTGCTAAGAACTGCTGCAGCTGGAGTTGTTCAAATTAATACATGTGGTTATGAAATAACAAAATTAATTCATGCTTCAACAAATAGTTGCACGAGTTCAGTTTGGAGTCATATTTATGTGTATCACTGAGATAATCTCACATGGACAAAAAAAGGATAGATTTATTCAGGTACGGTTTCAATGATCATTTGATTACATAGACCAGGTGTCATCAAATTGTGCAGAGCAACGGTGATAAAACAGCCTTGGTGAACTCTGAAAAATACTGTACAGGTAGCAGGTGGAGCCAGCAGGTGAAACAGCTCCAGAATTACTTTACTGAAAAAGTTAAGAGCTTACGTTGCTGCATTCTATAGTTCTTTAACAGGTACTTTAAATAAGCCGATAAAATGACAATTTAAAATGTAATACAATGCATAAAGACTTGATGAGCTGTGGCACTGGAAAGAAAAATTCTTCCACAAAATATAAGAAGCTGGACCAGTAAGGGTGAGGGAAAGATCAAATGTATTGATGCGTGTTCACAAGGTGCAGCAGAATGAAGTCAATTATATTTCTCATCACATTTCTTACAATCCTGCAGCTCTGATAACAGCTGCTTTAAATGACTTTTCTAGTCACCCTTATTATTTCTCTCACAACCACAAGGTGACAGAGAATGTGAAGTTATTCCTGTGACAAGACGTTTTTTGGGCAAGCTTCTGCTTCATATGGTGTTTGACTGGACCCAGTGAGGCGAGGACAACATCTGGTTTGCCCTTAACCCACCAGTGACAGCCTTAAAGTGCGAAGCCTATACGAAATAGAACGTTGGTTACGTACTGTAACCCCAGATTCTGATTATAGGCGTAGCCCTTTAAGCATTGGGCCTCACTGGCTCCTAAATGGCTGAAGAAAAAGCTTTTTGGGAGCCGATTACCCACTCTTAACGTAATTTATACGGACCGGGTGGGGCCCACACAGCAGGTGGGCGTGGACTAAATTTTTCAGTGCGATGCTCCACATATCGGGATAAAACCCACCAGTGACAGCCGAAGGGCTACTCCTATACTCATAGAATCTGGGGTCAGTACGTAACCAACGTTTTAAGTGCTCTATAAATAAAATTGTATGGTATGGATGTTGGATAATTTTTTAGTGTAGTACCTTTTTTTGACACTGGATGGCAGTATACGGCTGTTTGAACCGAAGGATGGATAGTGAGGAAGCTACCAGCAAGAAAAATGGGAGGGAGGCCCCTTGACGTGACATGGGCTGTCTCTGCTTCCTGTTTTTCGGTTTTCAAAATGGAGGACCCTCGGTGTGGTTTGAGCTCTTTAGCATGGCATTTGTCACACAAAGCTTTTATTTAAAAAAATCAGTAAACAAGTTCTCAGCTACTTTTTGCAGAGAAAAATAACTTTTTAGACGAAGGCACAGGTTTCAACCGTGAATTCTGGAGCTTTGACGAGACGAAGGTTTTTCTCCGAGGTCGGCCTGTTAGCTTAGCTCGTAGCTTAGCTGCTTTTAACGATCCAAAAACCCAATTATTGGATGGTTAAAACAGAGTTTAAAGAGAAAGGGAGGGGTCAGTGAAGAGCACAGGAGATGAGCTTTTTGTCATCCAGTGTCTTCAGTAGAAAGAGGGAGACAAAGAAACGATAAAGCCAATAAATGAAAATGAGGTTGATCATTTTCATTTGTCATGCGATTAATTGATTTGTTGTTTAATGCGACAGGCCTACAATGTAATGTGCAATAATAAAGTCTACGGGTGTTCTGTAAATATGACTAGAATGCCTAAAAATCGTTTTGTTAGGTGAAGCTGGACAATTACAAACCACTGTTTTATCTCAGGAAAAAAGGCAGATGTGCTTTAATGTTTGTAACTTGATGACAATCAGTGTTAACAGACTTAAATAATATCTATTAAAATCTTTGATAATGGCTTTATGGGACTGAAATTTAAAACAACTAAAACAGTACAGGCGGTGCTCCTCTTTTATCCCTTATATCCATGTTAAACAACAGTCCATCTCAGCTCATTCATCGCTCTGCAGCATCTCTCTAAGGCACTCCTTTAAACTTTGACAACTGCTTGAAGGAGCGTTTTCAATGGCCTGCTCCAGCAGCCGCTCCACTTCATCCAGTCCAGCCACCTTTGGTGTGTTGTGTCGACACAGGAAACCCCGGAGAAGGTTGTAGTGGCATGCAGGGGACAGCAAACCGCACAGGTAACGTAGGAACATGTCATATCTGCCTGAAGAGGAGTTGCAGGTTCGAGCCAGAGCGCACTGTACAAGACCTGCGGCTGATTTGTTGTTATATCTCAATGTGAAGGATGAAGTGGACTCCAGAACGTTCTTAGACTCCAAGTAAAACATTAAGAAGACATACAGGGCAGCCATGAACTCCTGAAAAAGAGGAAAACAAAGGTGAAACAACAGCAACGTGGTTTCAAGGTGATGCCGTTTTTCACAAACTGTAAGAAAATTGAATAAAGGATATGTACGTATATTTCTTTAAAGTTCGACTTCTGTGAGCCTTGTGTGTTACTTTAATGAATATAATACATGCGTCAGACATCTCAGAACTATTTTATTTAGATTAAACATGAGTAAACTAATATGAGTTCAATTCAATCCTTATTTCAAGAGGCACAGCAAAAATAACTTATAAAATAAAATAGTTATTTACATCATGGATAGTAATGCAGAGTGACTTAAGGTGTTCAAAAGTTTTTTTTTTTTATGTTTAATCTGATAGAATTTAATTGAATTGGTAAAACATCAAACAAAGAAAATCTCTTATTTCCTTCTGAAACGAAGTTCATTTACATCTGAGCAGAATTACTTTCCAATAAACTTAAAGTAGAAAAAAATAATAATTTACACAGAAATCCTAGATACCACTTTTTTAATTCTATTATATCTGACCATTACAAAAACACTGACATTAACTGTTGAATGTGAAACTTATGAGTGACCTAAAAATTAAATTACGTGTAACTCAGTGTAGTCTGTTAAAGTTAAGAGTCTGGATCCTACTAAATGTTTCTGTCCACCATCATTAGGTGTTATTGGACCAGGTAAAAAGCCTCAGTGTGAGTATTAAAGTCTGTTAGTCCTGTTATGGTGCAAAAATTTAGATCAAATGTTTTGACTGAACTAACATCCTGAGCATGAAGAAACACCGCCGGTCTTAATTAATCAGCCAGGAGTTCATGAGATGTCAACACCAGTCTGCAACTCTAAAGATGGAAAGAAAATAATCTAATCTAAAGCAGCTTTCAGGGATGAGTATCTAATATTTGGTCACAGAGGACCCAGCTGTTAAAACGCTCTGGAGCCGCTGCATATACACCATCTGGCCAACATAAAACAATCACCACCTGGATGTACCTAAACAAATGGGTAAGAGCCTCCCATTGGATATTGACTGCATGGGTGATTATGTTTCAGCTGACATGTTACCAGTATTCAGTGAGTAGCTTCTCATTAGTTAAACAACCAAAAGACACATTCTGTGGAAAACACGTTAATCTGTTTCAGAAGGGTCAGATTATTGACAGCATCAAGCAGAGAAAACACCTAAGGAGATTGCTGAAACTATTAAAATTGGGTTAAGAACCGTCCAACGCATTATTAAAACCTGAAAGGACAGTGGGGAGTGTGCATCAGGATACAAAGAGAGGTGGCTGAAACGATGCAAGCATCATGCCTAGTGCCCACCACACAGGCCTGTGGGGGCGGTCTATGATCTGGGGTTGCTTCACTTGGTCTAGGTTCAGCAATATGATGTATCCAGAGAATGAGTTTGGCTGACAACCTGAATATACAGAATGACCAGGTTATTCCATCAATGTTTTGTTTTTTTCTCCCTTGATGGTACAAACATGTTCCAAGATGGCAGTGCCAGGATTCATCGGGCTCAAATTGTGAAAGGGTGGTTCAGGGAGCATGAGACAGCATTTACAAACATGGACCGAGAATCTTTGGGATGTGCTGAATAAAGCTTTGCGAAGTGGTCAGACTCTCTTGTACAGTACAAGATCTTGACAAAAAATTAATGCTGCTCTGGACAGAAAAATAAGTTGTGACTTTGCAGGTTTGAGGAAACGATGTCATGGCGAATGCGTGCCATAATCAAAACTAAGGGTAGTCTAACAAAATATTAACATTTGTGACTTTTCTTGGCCAGGCAGCGTATTTATAAACTTTATACACCAGCAGTATGCAGCCAAATTAAAACCAAGGTAAAGAACTGTGTAAGTAAACTCTTTAAAAAATAATGGATGTGAACTGTGGACTTGTAGACACTCGCACTAGTAGAGGAACAAAATGCAGTTTTTTATATTTAAAGAGTCTTATATTTATAACGTTAAAAGAAACACTGGGACTGATCTGACGGCATCAACAGATTTGTTCTGACACTGTTTGCAGGTAAATGTAACCGTCAGCATTGTAATGTTGAAGCTGCCTAGGTTGAGACAGGAAGAGCATCCCGTGTAAAACAATTGCAAAGTCTTTCATGCAAGTTCACTCTATTTGGCAACCCCAGCAGAAGGCAACAGCCAAAAGAAACTTGGTTATTTTTACTGTGAGGGGGAGTTTTACCTGAATAGTGAAGTGAGAAAAGCCAAATGTCCTCTTGCCAGGAATGACTGTAGGGCAGAGCTCGGTGCACAGACCCGACCACACCACCACCTCCTTCAGCTCCAGATCAACCTCCTTCACATGCGCTTCAAAAAACACACTGGTGTTCCTCTCCAGCATCATGAAAGCCATCTTTCCCATCTTTGTCAGCAGCTTTTTCTCGCGATCAGACCATTTCTGTGTGGAAACAAGTCATTACAAAATTATGACACTTAAGGGAAAAGAGAATTTAAAACAACATTTAATAAAACTATAGGTATATGTAAAAAAAAGCCACATACCAGCTCATTATCCTTCTGATTGTAGTAGAACTTGAGCCTGCGATTTGTTTGAATGATCAAAAAGTGGATGAGAAACGGCGTCAGTCTGGGAGGGTACCTCCCATAACCCTCATAACAGAAGCTGCGGCTGAACATCGTCGCCACAATCCAGCAGACAAATGGGTGGCGAGCAAGAATGTGAAGCATCGGTACGCGCTTGTAGTGGCTCTTTATGTTTTCTGCTAGCTCTGTGTTTGAGAAGCGTTTGGTCAGGTACTCGTCTTTCATCTCGTTACTGGAATGAAAAGAGAAACAGGATGAAGAGACATGTTTCACCTAAAAGGTGAAGGGACAGAGTGTAAAGGAGGAAATATGAAAAACAAACACACCTAAAACCTTGCAACTCAGTGGAAACATCTATGAACTGAGATGGGATTTGTGAGACAGCAGCTCGTCTCCCCAGGATCCACAGGCGTGCGCCACGAAGCACGTTCCCTCTGAGGATATTTACAATCAGGACGTCTATATGTGCTTTGGTG
>NC_056503.1:11505570-11516858 GCF_014905685.2 Nematolebias whitei
GTCATTTTTACTACGTTCCTTGAAGGTCACACATAAGTTTGTTTGAGGAGTGCTGCACAGGGGTACATGTTACAACCTACTCTTGAGTTGTGCTAAGTGTCAGTCTTGTTCAGTTTTGTTTTGTATTGGATTAAACATTTTATTTTGCCCAATCAGATGGGAGTGGGCGGGATTAATGGTACGCTGCATGAAAAGTGAGTGTGAAGGGCAGACAAGTGCAGAGCACAGCAATGCAGATGTGGGACAATAACAGGGTAAAGCTGTCCATTACAACGGTTAATGCAGAGTTGCCGACTGTAACTGACTTTAAGAAGCATATGAAAGTAGACCAGGAGCTAATCTTTGGACCTGCTGGACGAGTTAGAAGTTCCCCACTCAGCCGTTGGGTTCCCATCTGTGAGGTTGCTGCCAGGAAGAATCTCAGTGTCCGTGTGACATCACCTTCTTACCTTACTCAGTGCCATATTAAAAGGATCTCCACATCTACCTTTTCACTATCCAATCTCAAACTTTGAGGATTTGTGAGTACAAAACTAAACCAGTGCACGTGCTTTTGATTTTATTTGCTCAGAGAGTGAACAAGATGTTTGTTTTTAAGCTCCCACACACCCAAGCATCGATTCAGGCCTGCAACGGGTTATTTTGGGGTTGAATTTTATGTCTGAAAAGCCTTACCTGAAATATTAAGAGGTAATCTGGACTGCAAATATTTGGGTTAAATTGACAGAACTGAAACTTTTCACAGTATACCGTGAAAAGTTGTTTTTATTTTATTTTATTTTTTTATTTGGGCAACAAATTAGTTGTATTTACTTTTTTTTTTTCTTAATAAAAGTGTCTTTTAAATTTAAATCAGGCATCAGTGTCTTATATGAAAGTTACTTTAAGTGTTTTTTTGTATTCCAAGGGTGTGTATTTAATATAAACATACAGTTATCAGAATTAAATTCTTAGTGAGTCAAACAAGGTATAAATTCATAATTTCCTGCTAGGTGGAGGCACTGCCATTAAATTAGATATAAACAGTAAGTTGTATCTCTCTTTAAAATAATGTTCCCAGGGCCCCGACCAATGTACTACATTTCATTTACAATGGTTAACTCTTTAGCTACGTGGTACGGGCGCTAACCAACTTAAAAGTGTTAACTTTCATGATTAATCCATTGCTAACTTCTGGTTCAGTTTATGAGTGCAGTGAGCCTTGTTTGTACACAACTTTACTTCTGCAAATCTTTTCTAACCACAGGTCTAACTGGACATCAGTGTATGTGTGCAGTTTGGATACCTCCCAGTCCAGAGGAGCCTGGTAGCAATCAAAAGAGTCCATTATGATGAGAAATTTAGTGTTTGCTTCCTCCAGTAAGGTCAGGTCTTTTATGTCCGAATAATAATATTCTATCACATCAAAGGCAGACATTTTCTCAGGAGGACTGGTTCTACATTGAAGAAACCACAAAGATCGAAACGAAAGTTTGAGGACGTACTGCAGATCCTGAGGAGACATGGGCAGAGAAAAAAGTTTCCATTAACAAATATGTAAAAATTTTTTATTTTTTAGAAATACTTACAAGAAAGAACCATCATCTTTGTTGCAGCAATGAACTTTCAGTCTATGCAGTCTAATAAAAACAAAAACTAATGAATGACTGCCACAGTGGAAAACGGGAGACAACACAAGAGGGAATGTGATCTCACTGGAGCAAAGATGATCTGCCCTCTCAATAACAGGCGGCGGGTGGAGATGTCACCATCTACATAGACTGACACAAACACTTTTTTAAAAATCCTTCTCATTTTCACTATTAGTGAATGTAGTTTGCATGTCTTTCAAGGCCTTCAACTCCACCCAGAAAGGCCACCGCACCAGGGTTTGAACTGGCAACCTTCACGCTGAGAGGCAGCAGCTCTACCAGTTGTGCCACCGTGCTGCATGAGAAAACGTCTTAAATGAATTGTCTATTTATGGTTTTTAAAAAAAGAGTTTTTTTTTAATGTAGTGATTTTTGATTATTCAGTCTCATTTTATATATAGGGTGAATTTTTTATTTATTCATTTTTTCACACCAGCACCTGGTAGTAATATGACAAATGACAATTTTAATAAAAGAACAACTTGGTCCCAGTGTCTCATGTTTCTGACATCACAGTTTATTTTGAAAGGGAAATAAAGTGGAAACGATGGTAAAAAAAAAAAAAAAAAATCAGATAATTACTCCTCTGAAGCAGGCTTTTTAACACGTGCAAACAGAGCACACCCATCCGAAACCATCAATCATCATTAACAGCGATCAAGTGTTTTAGGCAGGTGACCAACTTGCTACTCACAGAAACAGCCTGTGGCCAAAGTGGTTGAGAAAAAAGTTTTGTAAGCTCAATCATCCAGGTAGATACCAACAAAAATGGTTAAATCATATCACCTGGACCTGTTTCTTTAAGTGAAGAAACAGCCTAAAACACTTGCTGTTAATGATGATTGATGGTTTCAGATGGGTGTGCTCTGTTTGCACGTGTTACTTCTGAGATTCCAACAGGAGGTTGTCTTGAAACACAGCAGTCCTATGGGACAGATCTGGTTGACAGGCCGCAGACGAAGTCCTCTGGATGGGGGACGAAACGTTTCTTCCCTTAAAGAAACTGCTCCAGATGTCATGATGTAACCTTTTTTGTTAAGAAGAGTTTAGTGCGTCAGGTGCTTTTAACTTACCCTGTTGGCACGCAGTTCTGCCCAGTCCAGAGAGAATTTGGCAACAGAGACCGACATCCCCACTCCTGGGATCCCAGTGGTCACCACCGTCTTTACCGGCGAGCCATCGTCTTTCTGTAGTCGGAACAGACTGTTCACACCAACAAACGTGTCCTCACTGGGGACTGGGAGAGACGTTGGAGGTTGTGCTAAGATCTCGTGAGAGGGGTCAACTCCTCCGTAACCACAGCGGGAGAGCTGAGGCTCCACATACACATTATTTAGAAGATTCTGCTTTCCAGCTTGAACCACCCCCTCATGGATGACTTGATGCTTTCTGAATAAAATGCTTTTCAGGTAAAAACGTAACAATGCTGGTGATGAAAAAAAGACAGAGAAATACAATAGTTTTAAAATGACAAGCATGATCTGGTATCCCTCTAAACCACCTCCTGTTTTGTTTAAGGGTGTTGTTGCATTTTGCTCAATTGTTCACACCAGGAGACTTGATACTTAAAAGTTGCTACGTAATTATAATCAGCAAAATGCAAAACTAGTAATATTGTCCCTACCACCAGAGCTGTACTGTCATTTATTTCTTGAAAAATAATGCATTTGTTTTCTTAGGAGGGAAAAAACTAATATCTGCTCAACATCTCTATTCGAGTTTGAAAAATATGATACAATTATTCAAAAAATCTCATTTGACTAAGAATATCTGCCTCATCCAAGTTTTAAACAAATTATTGAAAATTAAGCGTCTCTCAATTTTAAAGCAAACAAGTATATACATTTGTTTTCTATTATACTGTGTTGGGACTGAACCTGTCGAGCATGAATTTACCTTTCTGGCACTGATTTCTGAGTCCCTCTGCCGCCTCCTTCTTTTCCATGTGTTCGAGAGTGTTTACAGTAGTCGACAGGGCTTTATCTGGGCCTTCAGAGAACAACATGAACACAAAATCAAATAAATGAATACCAATCTAAGTTTTGTTGCCTTTAAACTGGTGCACTGCATTACCAATGACACAATAACTACACAGACACAAACGTAATACAGGACCGACCCTTCTGCTCATCGTTAGCTAATTAACTCATGTTGAAACCATAGCATTGCTTTCTCACCGTGCATCTCAATGGCCTTGTCTACAAAGTCGAGGAGATCTCCTTCCAGCACCTGCTGCATGATGTTCACTGGCTGACATTTGTGAAAGCACATCTTAAACTTGAAAAGCTCGTCAGTGTTAAGGCGAGTTAACGTACTCTGGATATTCTTCAGAGAGAAAGAAAAAACACAAATCAGCATTTTGACATACACAAGCACAAAGGTGTTATCTTTAAAAATATAATACTGACCTACTTTTGGTGGGCAAAATGAATGCGTATTAGGAATGCACGATATTGGATTTTTGGCCGATATGCCAATACAGTAGTCCCTCGTTTACCGCGGGGGATCCGTACCCTGAAGACCCGCGATAAGTAAAAAACCGCGAAGCCCACACTCTCAACAGCTTCTTCTGCAGCTCTGGGCTGCACAAATGTGCAGCAGGTGTTAAATAATTCATTTTAAATAAAAATCCCATGCCGATTGTGCGGCTCATCCATCATTCAGCCAATTGTGTGTCATGTCCAATCTTATTTTGAAAACCCGTGATAGAGTGAGTCCATGATAAACGAACCGCGAAGTAGTGAGGGACTGCTGTATGATAAAACTTATTATGCAGATACCCGATACCAATACCGATATTTTCCCCCCTAGACCTACTTACAGAGACTAAGTAACTTTCTCTGCTGTTGAATTAAAATACGACATAATTCTGCATGGTCTTTGTCAGTTTGGCCTGATACCATATGCAGATGATGAAAAGGGGACTGAAAATGATGCAACACTTCAACTTGGATTATGTTTAATGTCAAATTTATTCATGACATTTACTCTCTATAACACAATGACAACACTCGAACAGTCATAAAATAACACCGCCTTTTGTATCGGTGAGTTATTTTAATGGAATGGCCGATGTCCGATATTTAACTTTATCGCTCATATCGGCCGATACCGATACCATGTCGATAATATCGTGCATCCCTGATGTGTATTGTTAGATTTGTCTCAGCCTAGCATAACATTATTTGCCAAGTTACAACATCCTAAACTCAACAACTTATAGTAACTTCAATGAAGTAAAACAAGAACTGTGCTGTACTCACTTTGAATATGTGAGGCAGATCCTGTTCTGGGTGCAGTCTGCCTGGCTGGCTGTGCTCATCGGTCTGCGTTATATCTTCCAGTTCAAGGGGCTCAGGTGGTTCTGGAGAACAAGTGACTAAATATTCGTCATCATCCTCCAGTTCTTCCTCTGTCAAATCCTCCATTTCAGCAGGGCTGAAAGAACAGAGATTGTTAGGTGGGTTTTTTTCCAAGCAAGTGGTAAAAGAATTGGATATTACAAAAGCAACAGTGATTTTGACAAACTGAACAAAATATGCAAGTGTTACAGTACACAGCATGACATGAGTCTGAATGTGTGTTCTTTACCCAACTTCAATGACCAAAGCTCCTGGAGGTTTGGTCTGCTGTGTGGCTTCAGTGAGAACAGTTTCTGTGTACTCCGACTGCATCGCCCTTAACCTGGAGAACACCAAGCAAAATACTTAAACGCTGCAGGACTGCTTCAACACAACGACAGATTTTTCAAAGAACTAACATTTTGGAACAAAAGTTGGAACATGCGTGTCTCCTCAGAAAGCCATTCTTGAATTTGATTGTATGTATAAATGTAAATACAATGTAAAAGTCTTGAGCTGCTCTTTAAATATTTTCATTCCAAGCAACCAGATTTTCTTGTAATATTTTAAAATGTGCTTTTGCAATCTTTTCCTTTGGGCTTTAACAGCTTTTTTTACTCATTTCCATAGGGCTGTGTCACTTTTTGTTAACCCTCTCACCTCTGATCTGTGAATAATTCAGTCGGAAAAGGTTCCTAAACTTAACATGAGCTAGGCTTGTAATGACATGCAACAGACAACTTAGCAAACAACTAATTTAACTTAGATCTTTAGGCACAATGATACAAGCAGCCTGTCACAAACATATCATTTGTTTCCAATCAATTAGTCTCATTTATGAAAAATACACCCCCCCCCCCCCAAAAAAAAAAAAGAAATTTTACCACCAAAGAGATATTAGCTGAAAATATTACATACAGTCACTTACCATACCAATTTATTTATATAGCACTTAAAACAGCAACAAGGCCAACCAAAGTGCTGTACAAAAGAACACAAACATGCACAGCAGACAGGAAAACATAAAATAGAAATACAGATACAAATAGCAGCAGAAGCTAACTAAAATGGCCAACAGAGTAGAGAACAGACCGGACCAAAACAAATCACACCGTGTTAAAGGCAAGCGAATAGAAGTGGGTCTTCAAGCGAGACTTAAAGACTGAGAGTGTGGGAGCCTGCCGGACACTCAGTGGCAACTCATTCCACAGTCGTGGACCTGCAACAGAGAAAGCCCTGTCACCTCTGAGCTTACGACGGGTTTCTGGGACTGAGAGAAGCATCTGGTCTGCTGACCTCAGAGAGCGCGGTGGGACATATGGCTGCAGAAGATCAGTGAGATAGGATGGGGTGGAACTGTTCAGTGATTTAAAAACATACATGAGAATTTTGAATTGGATCCGAAGGTGAATGGGTAGCCAGTGCAGGGAGGCCAAAACTGGCGTGATGTGCTCTCTATAACCTGTACCAGTTAAAAATCGGGCTGCAGCATTTTGGACCAGTTGTAGACGAGCAATGGAGGACTGACTGATTCCAAACAGAAGTGAATTGCAGTAATCAAGCCTAGATGTTATGAAGGCGTGGATCACTGTCTCGAGGTTCTTTTTGGAGAGTATAGGCTTCAGCTTAGACAGCCGTCTCAGCTGAAAAAAACAGGATTTGACCATCATGTTTACGTGACTGTTGAGTTTTAAGGACGGGTCCATTATCACCCCCAGATTAGTGACCTTTTGTTTCTCTAGCGGGGCTAGAGAGAAAAGGTCAATGTCATGGTTCATGAGTGAGCCACTGGGATGGAACAGCTTGGTGATTAACCGAAGGATGACAAATCTCTCAGGACCTGTGTTAAGTCTTTTCTGGATATTTTTCCTGTTTTTTTTTTGTTTTTTTTTATGAAAATTTCAGCGTTCCCAGCATTTCATGAAAAACAACAATCCTCAGAGTTTTCCCTGATTTATTCAGAGTAAATCATGAAATTAAAGGTGATTTTTCAGTCACCATTATTCAGGGATGACAGTAAATATACTGTAACCTACAGGTACAGGTACATGCAACGACCAATCATTCCTAATGATTAATTATATTACATCATATAAACCAGCCACTAGGGAGTACAAGCCGGTGCATCTCTTGTGCCGGTCCCAAGCTCGTAAATGTTGAGGGTTGTGTCAGGAAGGGCATCTGACGTAAAACACTTTTGCCAAAACTATAATGCGAGTTCATCAAAGCGAGATGGAGGAGAATGACTGGCTGTGGCGACCCCTGAAGAGGGAAAAGCCGACAGAAGAACAACATCGTATACTAAAAAGCCACTACAGTAGTCTCTCGCTACTTTGCGGTTCATTTTTCGCGGACTTGCTCTATCACGGTTTTTCACAATGAGATATGACATGACACACATTTGGCTGATTGCTGGATGAGCCGCACGATCGGCATGACATTTTATGTAAAATAAATTATTTAGCACCTGCTGCACATTTGTGTAGCCCACTCTGCAGGAGAAACTTCCTCCTGCAGCTCCTCCTCCCTCTTCTGTCGATCTCAGTTCTGCAGCGGAGAAGTGGGCGTGGCCAAGAGCGCAGGTGTGGCAGAGATTTTTTTTCCCATTTACCCTTTATTTATACAGGTAGTCTCATTGAGAGATGAGAACTCATTTTCAAGAGAGACCTGTTTTTGGGAGCAGATGGTGGAGGTTGAGGGCCTTGCTCAGGGGCCCAGAGTGAGGCGAATGAGGACCTTTTCCACCCACATTTTGCTGTTGACAGTATCGGGAGTTGAACCTGCGACTTTCCGATCAGAGAGCCGAATTCATGACATTCTGTGCTCATTTACAGTGTTAAGAGTTTAAAAATATTGTTTGGAATATTGCAGGAATGTGGGAAAGATTTTAAATGCCTTTATATATTGATTCAGAGTTTCTTTACTGTCCTTTGCACCTCATGTGGTTCATGTGATGGAGTGAAATTATGTACACAGGGTCCCAGTTACATCAAACAATAAAATGCAAAAGAAAAACAATGATAGCATCCAAGATATGAACCAAGAAAAACATCAACTAAAAATACACTAAGCACTAATATCATAAAAACATTACGTCGAGAAAAATCACGAGCACGAGTCCATGTGAACAGATGAGCACGAATGAACACATCAATATGAAACAGATCAGCAGCAACATGAAACAGATCAGCAGCAACATGAAACAGATCAGCAGCAACATGATGTCATTTTTTCACAGTGATTATTCTGGTTAGAGATTCATGAGTCTAACAGCCTCAGGGTAGAAGCTGTTCCTCAGTCTAGTGGTTCTACACTTAATGCTCCTCAACCTCCTTCCTGAGGGGAGTGGGGCATAAAGTGTGTGTGCAGGGTGAGTGAGGTCCTTCATGATGCAGGTGGCCCTCTTCCTGCATCTGGAGGTGTAGATGTCTGTGATGGTGGGGAGACTGACTCCAGCAGTCTTCTGTGCAGCCTTCACCACTCTCTGCAAAGCTTTTCTTTGTGCAGCTGTGCAGCCTCAATGCCACATGTTGATGTTGGAGCACAGGATGCTCTCCACTGCACACCTGTAGAAGGAGGTGAGGACTGAGCTTCACAGACCAGCTCGCCTCAGCCGCCTGAGGAAGTAGAGTCTCTGATGAGCTTTCTTGATCAGGCTGGTGGTGTTGTTGCTCCAGCTGAGGTTGTCATTCATGTGTACACCCAAGTACTTGTAGCTGGAGACCACTTCCACTGCAGATCCTCTTATGTTCAGGGGGGTGTAGATGTTTTTGTTCCTTCTGAAGTCCACGATCATCTTTGTCTTCTTCACATTGATGTGAGGTTATTTCCTTTATTATATATATAAAATAAACTACTACTTACTACTTGTACTACTATTCCTACTTCGCAGTTTTTAACTTATCGCGGGGCTTCAGGGTACGGATCCCCTGCGATAAACGACGGACTACTGTACAGCCATTAAGGATGCATGTACACTGTATGAGCAGAATATGGACTTAGTACTAGGAATTAATACTTTTTTTTTCTTCCTCTTCTTTCGGCTGCTCCCTGCGTTAGGGGTCGCCACAGCAAACTAAGTCGCATTAGGAATTAATACATGTACACCACAAAACCTCAGAAAGATCATCTTTTAACCAGCAGATTAGTATTCAGATTCCCTGAGTTTTTCCTGTCTGGAAAAGTGTGAAAGTCGTTTTCCAGGATGTCCCTGATTTCAAAAGTCGCTGGGAACCTTGACTTTAGATAATATTTCTCTGTTTTGGTCTTTTTAGGCTAGACACTTCCTTTAACTTGTTTAACTTTCTCATTTTTATGCACACACACTACCCAGTATGTTGTCAGTCAGGTATAAGAGCTGGACAAAAAAGATAGGTTAAAAAAAAAAAAAAGATGAGATCCAAAAACAAAACGGAAAAAACCTCCAGAAAGCATGAAATTGATCAAAATATTTTTAAAAGAAATAAGTGGTGATTTTAAACTTGTTGTGCAGTGTATATTTGTATGAAAGAACAAATAGTAAATGACTGATTCAAGCAGAGTAAAGCCAAGTACACATTAAACTACCGGTACTTACTAAATTGTTAAACATGTACGTATAATGTTACAAAAGATTTAGGCAGAAAATGTAACCAAAATTCAATTTTTCTTTTTAAGTTAGTTTATGTCGTCTTCTGCACACAGTAATAAACTTTGAACAAACACACCCCTTGCAGTTATGTAGCTCTACTGGGTGAGAACAAGACGCATGCTCTGATGATCCAGTACAGCGTTCAGTATGGACACTGGGTGCACTGTTCACGTGGGGGTTCAGTATCTTAGCTCTAATGTTAAATATCACCATTTTGCTGTTAGCAAAGTTAGAATAATTTTGCAATAATAACATTCCCATCAAAATATGTGCAGACATTCAGAAAGATTCATTAAAGATAAACCCACATCCAACTCTGTGCAACAGCATTTAAAGTTAGAGGATTACAACAATAAAAATGTGTGTGGGTTTGATAAAAAGGAGAAGTCTTCCACACAGAAGTGGCGAGCTCAGAATAATTATAATGTAAAACAGCTAGCTTAATCCAGATCTGGTGAATACTTTAACAAGATAAACACTAAAGTATACAGAACTAAGCAAAGGTTAAACTTGCTGCATTGTGAAGTTTTCATATGGAAAATACATAAACATGTCAGGACAATGGATAAATATGATGAGGATACCCCAAAACTGGAGGAGCAGGATGATCCGATAGCACTGCAACTGGCTTTTCACCTTCTCCCTCCTCTCCCTCCTCTTCATCCATGCTTTCACTGTCACTCTTCATTGAGCCATAACTGGAGGGGGGTCTCTTCCATTTTTCCTCCTCCTCCTCCACCACAGCATTTTGTGGCGTTGCAGTGCTTCAGAGATAAAACAAGAGTGTTAGTAAAATGTCTGGGATAAAGTTTTTATTGGATAACTTTATTAATTTTGACATATGAACAATGTCCGAACAGTAACATTGCTGAGTACGCTGAAAGACGTGCGTAACCTAGATATTTCATTCACAGAATTTCATTTCATCATGTCCCTCCTGATGAACATAAAGCCTCTCCATCAAGAGAACCCTGAAGATTTCTCTAAAGATTCTTCTAACACCGAGTTACAGATGGGTTTTTAACATGGATCCCAGTCAACAAATAAATTCATCCATCCATTATCTTTACCCACTTCTTCCTTTTCAGATCGCGGGGGTCACTGGTGCCCATGTCCAGCCATCACTGTGCGAGAGGCGGGAGACATCTTGGACAGGTCTCCAGTCCATCACAGGGACACACAGAGACAAACAACCATTCACTCTCTCACTATAGGGACAATTTAGTTACCAATCAGTCTAACATGCATGTTTTTGGTCTGTGGGAGGAAACTGGAGTACCTGGAGAAAACCCACACATGCACGGAGAGAACATGCAAACTCCACCCAGAAAGGCCCTTGGCCGGGATTTGAACGGGGGCGACCTGCTCACTCAGAGGCGACAGCTCTACCAACTGCGCCACCGTGCTGCCCACAACTAAATTTGTTTAAAAAATGTTTACGTGTAGCCCAGTTTGAACTGTGCTATATAGTACAAACTAAGTTCATAGTGATATCATTTGAGTTTAAAAACAATGTCTAGGTGATAAAAGTTTAATAAATATGAAAGATAAAAAAAACCTCTTTTGTCATTGTATCATTTTAAAAACAGTTCATATCTGGTCAAGAAAATCTAGTTTAAGCAGAATGAAACAGGCAGTTGTCATTTTTACTACGTTCCTTGAAGGTCACACATAAGTTTGTTTGAG
>NC_056503.1:11516958-11517985 GCF_014905685.2 Nematolebias whitei
GAGCTAGTGGGGACGCTGTCTGCTCTGTGGTACAGAGTCCTGATGACTTGCTTGGGGGGCGCTTCACCTTTCCCACCCACATTTTGGTATCTGTCTGGGGCAGGGGTGTCAAACTCACCTGCAAAAGAGGGCCAAAATTAAAACCTTTTCTAAACTAAGGGCCATTTTCATAATTTACATTAACTCAAGTTAGATACCAAACATCTTTACTTGGTTGCAGGTTCCTCAAAAAAAAAAAAAAAAGAATTTGATTGGTCTCATTTGACATTCTCTGTTGCAGTTTGGACATCATAATCAAAGATTACTGAAAAAAAAATCAAGTGAAAAAAGTATTTTATGTTTAACATATCTTGGGGGCCAGATAAAATGTCAGCGAGGCCCTGGGCCTTGAGTTTGACATATGTGGTCTGGGGGATTGAGCCAGTGACCTTCCAGTCGCAGGCTTGCTTTCTCTAGTCTGTGTCACCACTCCTCCACCCCCTTACAATCATTATAATATTTTTAAAACAGTATTTGACTACAGATTTTAACCCTGGCAACATTTAAGAAAACATTTGCTATTAACAATTATTTTAAAGTTTAGTTCTTTATTGCTTGAAATATCACATCAAGGCCCTTCACTCACTGTTTAATGACCATAGCTGGGACTCGACTTCAATTTTGAAAACCGGATGTTATTTTCTACGTTTGTGCTTTTATTTTGAAAAACGTCAGCGGAAGTTGACCATTTCATTTCACAAGAAAACAACCCGGAAGGGAAAGTCTAGCTTCTCGGCTCAAGTCTTACTATTTAAAACTTTATTTATTTGAAAGTTGAACCGTGTTTATTACTAAACGTGGCATTTTACAGACGTCATGTTAAAGTAGCGTGAATATAACCAGTGGTTGAAGGTTAAATAAACAGGAGGACAACGGAAGTGTGAGACGATCTGCGTTTTCCTGTCAGAAGGATGGATCCAGACACAGGAACACACAAGTAGGTGATGGTCACATTTACTAAGACAGCTCTGTCATATTTGTTACATGT
>NC_056503.1:11518085-11519351 GCF_014905685.2 Nematolebias whitei
AGAAAATCAAAGGTCAAAAGAAGTGGAACAACTACACCAGGAAGTAAAAGCTTTAGAGAAGCAGACTGAACGTCTTTGTTCCTCACTTAAAGAAGCTGAAGAGAGTTTGCTGTCTAAAGAAAACCTGTGTGCAGAGCAGCAGCTACAGAACACTAAGGACATGGAAGCCCTGCAGATGCAGATGGTAGCATCTGAGGAGGAGGTGAAGAGACTGAATGCAGAGATCAGTGATAAAGAGGAGCAGCTGGTTGAGCTGAAGACTGAAACATCTGCACAATCTGACTTACTACAACAGCAGACACAAGCTCTAAACATGAAGATTAACACCATTACCAATTCACTTGAGACTGCTCAGAACCAGATAAAAGCCAAAGAGGAGCAGCTGGTTAAACTGGAACAAGAGTCCACCCTGCAGATTGAAGAATTAAGAAAACACTGCATGGTTCTTGAAGATGACATGAACCAGCTGAGGCAAGAAATCCAAACTAAAGATGGTGAAGTCAGTTTGTTGAAATCGAATTACTGCATTGAGGTTGAAGCATTACAGAATGAGATCCAAAGTCTGAAGGATCAGATTCAATGTCTGACTGACTCTCTGAAGACTGCAACAGATCAGGTGCAGACTAAAGAAAACCTGCTGGTCCAAAAAGAGACGGTGTATATTCAGGAGAGAGACTCTCTTCAAAATAAGGTGGCAACCTGTGAGGAGGAAATTAGAAAACTTACAGAAGAGATGCAGACTAAAGAACAAGAGTTCACCTCTCTGAAGGAAGAGAGCTCCAGATGTTGTGATATGCAGCAACAAGAGGTCAAAGGTCTCCAACAACAGCTGGATCATTTGGGTGAATCACTCAGAAATGCTGAGGAGGAAGCTCAAACTCGTCAAACTTTGCTGAACCAGCAGGAGCAGGACAATGCTCATCAGAAGGAGCTTCTGCAGCAGCAACTCTCTGCAACTGAAGAGGAGGTACAGACCTTGAAGGTTGAGATCCAGACCAAAGAACAAGAACTCAGTTTGTTAGAAAATCAAAGGTCAAAAGAAGTGGAACAACTACACCAGGAAGTAAAAGCTTTAGAGAAGCAGACTGAACGTCTTTGTTCCTCACTTAAAGAAGCTGAAGAGAGTTTGCTGTCTAAAGAAAACCTGTGTGCAGAGCAGCAGCTACAGAACACTAAGGACATGGAAGCCCTGCAGATGCAGATGGTAGCATCTGAGGAGGAGGTGAAGAGACTGAATGCAGAGATCAGTGATAAAGAGGAGCAGCT
>NC_056503.1:11519451-11524890 GCF_014905685.2 Nematolebias whitei
TTCTAGAATTTTTGTAAGCTGATGAATATAGAACTAAAAACAGTGAAACATTTTCATAACAGACATTTGCTCTTTTGTTAAAGACTAGCTAAAAGCTAAGCACAACCAAAAGATGCTAACATGAGAGAATCATCAGTGCGTAAAAGAATCTAACTGAGCTTTATTATAAACGTACGAGTAAACTGGTCTTATGTGGATTTTATTTTTTTCCTATTTCACCTCTTATTAGCAAATTATTTATTACCCATGCTGCCACCTTATAATGGTATTGCAAAACTCTACATTTGTTCCCAGCCTGTTTGAAATGTGAATAATTTACATTTTATATTTAACCAGGCATTTACTTCAAATTCATCTAACTTATCAAAACAGTAACAGCTTATAACTATTTTTAAACAACTTTGTACGATAGAACCTGCTAGATGGTAAAACCATCAGTCTTGGGTAGAAGATAAAAACCAATAAAACCTTTCAAGCTTAATTTGTGTAAGCATGTGGGAGAAACTACTGTAGTAGTCCAATAAAAGTTAAATAAATAAATGAGACCTTGTGTTTGATTGAATATTGCAGACTGTAAATGGAGCAAGGATCATGTTTAGAACAACTCACAAAACGCTGGTGAAGACTCTCGGTCATCCAGGACATGGTAAATTCAAAAAAGTGCAAGACAAAAACAACCGGACTATTTGTAACAGAAGACGTTTCGCTCCTCATCCGAGGATCTTTCTCAATTCAAAGAGCAGAGAGTGAGAGATACAGGTTATAAAGCTGAGATAAGACACACACATCTGTAGATTGATTTATCACACCTTAACAGTAGGGGTTTGTTAAGGTCTTTGTTAATCTCATTCACAGATGATGATCATTCTGTTACAAATAAAGTCCAGTTGTTTTTGTCTTGAACTCTTTTGAACACCTCACAAAGACCAGCTGTACATTACTGATTAGATTAAATTCAGGTTTGTCTTTCATAGATTTCAGGGTTCAGACAGTGTACCGTTTAGACACAGCTTATTACAACTAGGCCCGTCACGAAAAATTCTGCTGCGCGATTAATTGTCTCTGAAAATTTTGAGATAAATGATAATATTGTTAAGTTTGACAATAATTAGTAATTGTCAAATTTAAGAAGAAATGTTGGTTAATTTTGTGTGTGGTACCTTTTTTTGACCACTGGATGGCAGTATAAGACTGTTGGAACTGAAGGATGGATAGTGAGGGAGAAGGGGTTCTCTGCAGACCAAAAGTGGGCATTTCTGGAGAATAGGCGTATCTAGAGGGCAAACACTGATTGACATTTCAAGAGGGCTAACACTGATTGGCAGCTGTATTTGTTGCTCTTTAGGTAAGTTACACGTCAGCTCTTTATAAAACTGAAGGTTTCTATGAACCAGCGTTCTATCTGCTGTCAAACACAAGAAGATTCTCTTTAGTTCTGTAGCTGCACCTGACACAGGTTGTCTTGAGTGTGGTCTGGGTACAATGAAATATGAAGCATCTGAAGTGAAACCTGCTCCCATTTGTCAAAAAGTCTGGTTTCAATTAAACATCATGAGTCCTGTGACGAGATAATGACCCAAAACAAACGCTAAAAACAAAATGTTCTCTTTAGAAGTTCTTCTATGAGATCTGATCTATGAGAGAAGCTGAAACATGGAGTAGGACTGACCCTTAAAGTGTGAGACAGCTGAGGAAGTTAACCAGTAAACAGAAATACCTGCTCCAGTTGCAGAAATCTGACAGAAACTGACAATCACTCATCTGCAGTGACTGATTTAAAAGTTGATCAAGAAAATATGAAGTTAAAGGAAACATCCTTTGTCCCAAAGCCAGTTTAAGTATCATTAATATTTTGGTTACTTTATTTTTCTTTCTTTATGAATCGATTGTAACTATTTTCACATTTTTTAACAACCAAAATATTGTTTTTTAATGTAATGGCTAGGTATTAAAAAACAAACCTAGCTCTCCCCACTACCCAGTTATGTTGCTCTTATTTTGAAATGTAACCAGAAGTTCTGTGTTAAGAGAGGCGGAAAAAGAAGTTATGGAGACGCCGCCAATGTTGAAGCTGAGACGCCGCTAATGTTGAACCGGTTAACACCATAGACATAATATGCCTGTGGTTAACACAAACGGCTTTTTTGTTGTTGTTGTTAAGCCTTTTTTTTGTCCAATCAGATGTGGCCCTCCAGACACGCCCATTTTTCTATTGTCCAATCAGATGAGGCCCGCCAGACACGCCTATTTTTTAATTGTCCAATCAGATGTGGCCTGCCAGACACGTCTATTTTCCTAGTCCAATTAGATATAGCCCCCCGGATACGCCTTCCGAATTTGTCTGCAGAGATAGCTACTTGTAGTGAGGGAGCGAGCAGCGTTTCTCTAAGAAAATGGGAGGGAGGGCCCTTGACGTGACATGGGCTGTCCTTCCGTTTTTCGGTTCTCAAACTGGCGAACGCCCGGTGTGGTTTGAGCTCTTTAGCATAGCATTGTTCATGCAAAGCTTTTAATAAAAAAAAAAAGAAACCAGTAAAGAAGTTCTCAGCTTCTTTTTTTAAGAGAAAAACAACTTTTTACACAAAGGCACGGGTTTCAACCGTGAATTTTGGAGCTTGGACAAGACGGAGATTCCCCCCCACCCCGAGGTCAGCCTGTTAGCTTAGTTTCGTAGTTTAGCCTTTAAGCTTAGCTGCTTTTAAAGATCCAAAAATGTGATTTTGGACGGTTAAAACAGATTTTAAAGAGAAAAGAGAAAGGGAGAGGTCAGTGAAGAGCACCGGAGTTGAGCCTTTTGTCATCCAGTGTCTTCAGTAGAAAGAGAGAGACATGAAGAAACGATAAAGCCGATAAATGAAAATGAGGTGGATAATTTTAATTTATCATGCGATTAACTGATTTATTGATTATTGCGACAGGCCTAATTACAACTATCAAAAATGACAGTGAGCTGATTGCATCTGTCTGGTTACCTTGCGAGCACTTGCAGTCAGTCCAGGAGACTTGGCAGACTTCTTCCTCGTTGACTGTGGTGACTTGTAGCTGCCAGCTCTAGCAGCAGAGGATTTACGGGCAGAGCTGCGCAGCTTATTCAAGTTTTTCTTCCAGTTGTTATTTTTTTGGGGGGTGTTGTCAATTGTGAACATCATCGACTGTCTCCGGTCAGCCTGAGATTTTTAGATACAAACCGTTAGTAAACTAGAGTACAATTTTAAATGTTCTCCTTGTTAGTTTTCATTCAGACACTGAACGTTTTGTTCAGGTGCAGAGGGTTTACTCACAGGAGTGAGGGCAGGTCGCAAATTACTGCTAACTGGTCCACTGCTTCCTTTCTTGTTACTGGGAGTTAGCGGACGAGGAAAGCAGCTGGCTCTTGTCTTTTTCTTCAAATTTAGATAAAGTCATACAAAAAACAGATGGATGTGGTAAAATAAACACACTTTAGCACTAGAAAATAACGTAGACAGTCCAAAAACTTAATATCTTATCAGAAAACACTCAGTCATGTCAAAATTAGAAACCACTGTTGGTTTTAAAACGTGAAAAAACTGCAGTTTGATTTACTGCAAACCAACCTCCGGTGACAGCTGATGTACAGACAGTGTGGATGAGGATTTGCCCTTAAGACCTTTCTGCTGAGAGGAGCTGGTTCTGTTAGCTGGCAGCTGGCCCGGCATCAAGGAGTGGCGATGAGAACGAGTCCCAAACGTCGCCTGACCCAACATGACAGACTGGCGATGAGACGTGAGCGAGTCCTGCAGCTGGCCTGGAAGCATCGATCCCCGTCTGATCGTGTCAGAGGGGTCCCCGTGGCGGAGCTCTTCGTCTGTACAGAAGAAGGCAGTGCTCCCTCCGGTCTTTGGGAACAGAGGGATTTCATAAGAATGAAGGTATAGAATTGTAATCTAGTATTCAAACCACCTCAGAGTTTCTCTGAACCTGTCAGGTTTCCCTCTCTTCTCACCTCAAACTCCACAGGGTAGCTGCTCTTCAGGTGGGGGAGGCAGGCCTTGTTCCTGGACTGAAGCTCCGCGATCCTCTGCCAGTCCTCTGGCCCCCCATCAGGTTCGTTTTCTGCTCCCACACAGAACGTGCCGGTGGCTGGAGGTGGGTCAGTGCAGGAAAAAACAGAATAAAGTATTTTTTTTAAGTCATTAACAGTTTTAGTCAAAGTTGAAGATTTTCAAACATTACACATTTAAACTTAAAGTATAAAATAAATAAAGGAACAAATACTTATTGAAAGTATTATAGGCTTATTACTCTGTGAATGGATAGTGCTTCGTCTGTAGCCTGGCAGTCCGATGAGCTGGTCGTTGGCAGCACCTGTCTTACTCACTGGTAAGTCAGACAGCTCAGGTCTTACAGAACGAGCACAGGAGAGTCTTCGGTGAGAGGACGAAGACCCTAAGCTGTAGAACGTTTCATCCTCCTCACAGGAACTTGACCGTTTCTACAAATCATAATTTATAGGTTACTTTAAATGACAGGGATAGTGCTGAGGAGATTTGAAACTTATGAAGTGTTTAGTAGGATGGTTAAAACATGGAGGCATTAGTGAAGCCTGAACAAATCCTAAGGGTTTGGTTGGAACGCTGATCTTTTCAATTAAACTGGAAAAAAAAAGTTTCAGACAACACGTAAAACAATTTTGTGTGTGTGATTGAGAGAGAGGGAGAAAGACAGACAGAGAGTCAGAGAGAGAGAGTAAGTCAGAGAGTCGGAGAGAGAGTCAGAGAGAGAGTGAGTCAGAGAGAGAGAGAGAGAATCAGAGAGTGAGTCAGAGAGTGAGTCAGAGAGAGAGTGACTCAGAGAGAGAGGCAGAGTGACTCAGAGAGAGAACGAATCAGAGAGAGTCAGAGAGAAAGAGTCAGAGAGAGTCAAGAGAGTCAGAGAGAGACAGACAGAGAGAGTCAACGAGAAAATTAGAGAGTGAGAGTCAGAGAGAGAGAGTCTGAGAGAGTCAGAGAGAGAGAGAGTCAGACAGAGAGTCAGAGAGAGTGAGTCAGAGAGAGAGCGAGTCAGAGAGAGAGAGTCACAGAGTCAGAGAGAGAGTCAGACAGAGAGAGTGAGTCAAAGAGAGAGTGTCAAGAGAGAGTCAAAGAGAGTGAGTCAGTGAGAGTGAGTCAGAGAGAGAGAGTCAGAGAGAGACAAACAGAGAGAGACAAACAGAGAGAGTCAGCGAATGAGTCAAAGAGGGAGACAGAGAGAGAGTCAAGAGAGTTAGAGAGAAACAGACAGAGTAAAGAGAGTCAGAGAGAGTGAGAGAGAGTCAATGAGAAAGTCAGAGAGTGAGAGACAGAGAGAAGAAGAGTCAGAGAGAGTCAGAGAGTGAGTCAAAGAGTCAGGGAGCGTCAGAGAGAGAGTCCGAGAGAATCAGAGAGAGAGTGAGTCAGAGAGTCAGAGTGAGTCAGAGAGAGCGCGAGTCAGAGAGAGAGC
>NC_056503.1:11524900-11529045 GCF_014905685.2 Nematolebias whitei
CAGAGAGAGAGAGTGAGACAGACAGTCAAGAGAGAGTCAGAGAGAGAGGGAGAGTCTGAGACAGACAGAGTCAAGAGAGAGCAGAGAGTGAGAGTCAGAGAGAGACAGACAGAGAGAGTCAAGAGAGTCAGAGAGAGACAGAGTCAAGAGAGAGTGAGAGTCAGAAAGAGAGTCAGAGTCGGAGAAAGACAGACAGAGAGAGTGACAGTCAGAGAGAGACAGACAGAGAGTCAGTCAGAAAAAGTCAGAGAAAGAGAGACAGACAGAGAGTCAGAGAGAGAGAGACAGAGAGTCAGACAGTCAGAGAGAGACAGACAGAGAGAGAGAGAGAGAGAGAGAGAGAGAGAGAGAGAGAGACAGTCAGAGAGAGACAGACAGAGATAGTCAAGAGAGAGAGAGAGAGACAGACAATCAGAGGGACAAAGAGAGACAGACAGTGACGGACAGTCAGAGAGAGACAGCGAAAAAAAAAGTAGTTGCTCTATCATTTTTTGTTTTGAACTCTTAGGATTTGCCATGCCGTGGATGACTTAGGATCTGTACAATCCATCATAAACATGCAAAACATGAAATGGTGAAAAAGAGGTTCCTCCACCTTCGTCATGGTGATATTAATAACCTGTGTGGTTCTGCGCCGCTTCACAGACGATGGTGGGGTTTTCTGGGGCGAGTTCAGCTCGGTGTCAGACTTTGCGCTTCTTCTAGGAAATGAAAAATAAAAATCAAATGATTACCTTAAAAAATGTCAGAAAACAATTATTTTTACCCAAAAGAAATTTTAAAATCAACTGTGTACTAAGATTAATGCTGGTGGCAAAACGTTTGCGCTCACTAATGACAATAAATATGAGAAGTTGCTGCAGTCACCCCCATCTCCCCCAAACAAGTTGGAAAGATTTATACTCTGCTGATGGATGTACACACAGACAACCATGGCTGACCTGTAGTATCTTTAACATGTTACTTTGTGTAGTATTAAATGTTAGCATTTGTAAAACATGTCACTGGAGGACCACATTCTAAGCATTACTCAAGTTTTTGTTATTTTTTCTGCCAATGCACAACAAATAGCTGGGTACTCAGTTTTCCACAGAAAACCGAGCACATACCCTCAAATAAGAATAGTTATGGCTCCCAAACCTCACAACTTCTGTGTGTTCTTGTAAGAAACAAATGTTAGTAAGAAGCAGCAACATATGCAATTTAAAATTCTCTAAAACCTCAAGTGCTTTGAATCAACACTGTCCTGACAGAAAAATGTACCGTATTTTTCGCCATACACGTCGCACCGCCCTATAAGTCGCATCAGTCCAAATATGTCTAATAAAGTGGAAAAAATCTATAAAGATGTCTCTTCACCGTATAAGTTACATTTATTATAAGTCACCGCTGACGCGTCACATTTGTTACGCGTAACCGCTGACGACCCAGAAATGTGGGCCGGTGGTGTGCCAAAAATCAGTTGGCTGCCAAATGGCAGTTGCGGGAGCGTTCAAGGGAGGACTTTAACAAGAATTTAACAAGATTAACACTTAAAAACAATTATTTGTTTGCTCAGAATTATAGTAAAGGTGTGTCTCAGTCTAACTTTTACTTATACACTTTGATGGTCAAATCAGCTGCATTTCAAAACCCGATTCGTGGAAGCGGGCATGCGCAGACGGACGAGTCGCTGTGCATTTCTTAGAAATTTAACAAGATAAACACCTAAAACATTTATTTGTTTGTTCGACTTTATAGTAAAGGTGTGTCTCAGTTGAACGTTTACTTAATCAATGCACTTCAATGGTCAAATTAGCTGCATTTCACCGGGGCGGCGCAGCAAAATGCAGCTAATTTGACGATTGCTCCAGGCGAGCTGGACGAAGGTAGTAGACTATAACAAGCCGATTGTGTCATTAATAGCCACTTTTACCTATTACATGACACAACAGCATGCCATATACCTCGAATGCCATATAGCAGCTGAAAATGGTAGTGTTCAATATTTTCAGTCAGAATGAATGAAAACGGTCATATCTCAGGCAAAAATTGGTTTATAAATATGGGAAACATCCATAAATAAGTTGCTTTGGTGTATAAGTCACAGGGCATGCAAATCATGAAAAAAAAAAAAAAAAAAGTAATTCTAGGGGGAAAAATATGGTAATAAAGTCTAGATATGATGCCTTCAAGGTCACTGAATGACACAAAGTTTTAGAAATATAAAACTTCTGACAAGCAGGAATTCTTAGCAAACGTCATACAATTTGTCTCCAGAGCTCTTGGGAAACATTGCAACTCAAAAAAATAAACAATAGATTCAATTAACAGATAATTGTTGTTTTAATACAAGACATGAGTATATGTCATGAGTAAGCATTCATCACTGTTCATTAAAAAAATGTGTGTCCAAAGTGATAACTTTCACTGAAGTGACTCAAGACGTAAAACCCCTGTCTGTCTTTATCTGAGCAGATAGTCAAAAACAAAATGTGTGTGTGTGTGTGTGGGGGGGGGGATTTTAGTCATTCAAATGTCCAAATGGAATCAGAAGCAAATCGATTATTTTCTCTAAGTTATTAAACAGTCCTGAACTCAATGAATGAAGTTCAGCATGACTGTTTTACCTTTTGGTGCGTTTGCTGGCGATCGGAGTGAAGTACAGTGTTTCCAGTGACTCGGCCTCGAGACCTCTGCGTTTGGCTGCTAAACGATTCGAGCTGCGAATGAGTGGCGTGCTCGATTCATCGGGAGCTGACAGTTTCCTGCAAAGATGGAGAAAATATTTTAAAAGATGATTAATCTTATTACACTTCCAAAACGGATCACATTTACGTAGGGATCAGTCCTGTTCTCTTTTTGTTTTACATTTTTAACTTGATTTGTGCCACTTCTCAAAACCAACATAAATTATTTATCAATCAATTCAAAATATCTGGAATCTATAATTAGACTCCACTTTTTAAAAAAAGTCACTTTATTGTGACTAAAAAGCACAGTTTATTTCCCACCTGGCACAAAACAACCCAGCTTTTACCTCGTAGTGTTCAGAGAATCCTCCAGAGAGCTTTGGTCCAGGCTGTCGGAGCTCATGCTCCTCTTCACCTCAGGTCTGGTACAAACACCTGAACGTGTCAAACAACTCTCACTCCCCTGGATCTTATTTTGTGCTCGTAGAGTTTGGTCAGCATAGGCCAACTAAAGACGAAAATATATTGAAATAGAGATTAGAATAAAATGCAATAATAAATGTATTTGGCTTTCACTTTTAAACAGTAACTTAAGAATTACAGTTTCAACTTTGTTTTGCTTCAGAATGCACCGACCTGCGCCTCCAAACTGGTCACCTTGCTCAAAAGTTTCTTCTCGTTGCTCTGGGCCTTGTCCAAATCAACTTTAAGAAGCTTTTTCTCCATGTTCAAGGCATTGGTTTCGTGTTCTTGAACCTCCAAAGACCGCCTGAGCTCCATCACTTCCTCCTCACTTTTTTGGAGAAGCTGCTTCTTGCCGTTATAATGGCTCACAGCGTTTTCCATCTGTGAAAACCAAACGGTTACACTGCAGCGAATATCTCAGATCAGACGTCAGCACACAAAGAGTGAAACAAGTCAAACAAGAGTGAAAAGAACAGTTGTGATAAAATGGTTGAGGAGAAATTTAGAAGTCTGAAAAAGTATATTTATAGAGGTAAAAGGAGTGAATGTTGAAGGTTTGTGGGATCTGTGGTTACACCAACCTGAGCCTTATAATGTTCTGCAGCCTCTGATTTAGCTGCAAGCTGCTGCTCCAGGTCCCGCTTCAACTTTTCCAATCTTTCCATCTTCTCTTTTTCTTTCATGAGTTGCTCTTTCTCCTTGTTCAGTATTTCAAGTTCTTTCTGCCAAACAGATTCCAGCTTATGTGAGGCTTTGACCTCTCTTTCTATGGCCTGATTAGTTTGAGACAGCCTCTCCTTCTCAGCGACAAGGGCTTCACATTCTGTCTCCAGAGCTTTGTGATCAGCCTCTACCTGAAGGATCCTGGCCTTAAGATGTTCTTTCTCCAGAACAAATGCATCATCTTTAGCCAGAATTTCACGTTTCAGTTGATTTACTTCATCTTCAAGAACCGTGCTGCGTTTTCTTAATTCTTCAATCTGCAGGGTGGACTCTTGTTCCAGTTTA
>NC_056503.1:11529055-11545477 GCF_014905685.2 Nematolebias whitei
AGGTTGCCACCTTATTTTGAAGAGAGTCTCTCTCCTGAATATACACCATCTCTTTTTGGACCAGCAGGTTTTCTTTAGTCTGCACCTGATCTGTTGCAGTCTTCAGAGAGTCAGACAGACTTTGAACTTGCATCCTCAGAGTTAGGATCTCACCATTTAGGACCTCCGACTCTTTGCAATGATCAGATTTTATTATCTCCATTTCCTCTTTAGTTGTCTTGGTTTCATCTGTAAGAATGTCAACTTTTTCTTTGAGGCTGAAAATCTCTTGCTCTTTAGAAGTTATCAAAGAAGTTGCAGCCAGCAACTTAGAGTCAAGATCCTTCACCTTCTCTTCGGTCTGATTAAGAAGATCGTTGACCTCTTGATTTTTCTCCTTTAGTGTTGCCATTTCTTCTTCACAGGCTGCAACATGCTGTTGTAGTCCGTTTATTTCTTGTTGGTAATCTGTCATTTTCTGGGTTTTTGTCTGAATGTCAACTTCTACTTGTTTCAGGGAGCAAAGCGTGGAATCAAGCTCATTCTTAAGACTGCAAATTTCAGCCTCCAACATTCTCTGTAATTTGAGAGAGAGAAAAAGACACCAAGTAAATACCTAATAGAACACTCTAACTCCATATAATATATTAAAACAATAATCCAAATAAATATAAAATATACAGAAATATGTATATATATATATATATATATATATATATATATATATATATATATATATGTGTGTGTGTGTGTATATAATAAATAAATATAATAAAATAATTCAAATAATATAACTCCACCTCTCAATTAAGTTTTATAACTAATTGTTTGTAGACTAAAATAAGGAAGATTTTACCTCCATTACAGAACCCATATTTTCTCCTTCTTCCTCCTTTGTGGCCTTTCTCATTTCATCTTCTAAACAGGAAAGTTTTCCTTGCAGGATCTGATTTTGTTCTGTCAGGAGTTCCTAAAAAACAAAAAGGCACGACGCACTGATTAACTATCAAACCCAATATTAACACAGAAGGAAAATAGAAACTCTTTGAGCGTGACAAATTTCCACAATTCTCAAAATATAACAATATAAAATTATAGCTTTTAAAGCACAATGGTTTGCAGTTATGATATAGGATTAACTAAAATTAAAAACTGTTGCTGTGAAACCTTTTGTTTTATAATTAGTCTACCTTTTGTGCAGTTGCCGCGTTGAGTCCAGATGTGAGATGGCTTCTGTCGCTTCCCCAGTTGTCCTCGGCAGAGGTCAGAGTTTGTGTCAGTCTCACAACTTCTGCCTCAGAGATGGTCAGCTGGGAACACAATGCTCTCAGCTGAAAAAACAAAACGAGTTTACCATCAGGCCTATGTTAAAATCTTGTGATATAAAAACATGGAAAGTGTGTAGTTTCATGAGCCGACTGCAAAATTATTTATTTTATAATACAGCTGGATAACATACATGTGATTTACAGAAAACCTATTATTACATTCATTAAAGCATTCAGAGACCACATCTTAAATGTTTTTTTTTTAAATATCCTCAAGACGGAAGTGGAAGCTACTTTCAAGTTTTTGCTCTTCTTTTTTTATAAGGTTTCTGACATGACGGTAGTTCAAACACTTAATGAAAATTTGTCTCCTCTCCTTGGAATATCAAACCCACCATCTGTAAAGTAACATTTGTGATCAAATGAACCCGGTAAATCACAGATTGTAGTTAAAAGGTGAAAATTTACAGTAATTTCCCCTCCTTTTGGAGCATATATCCCCAGTCTTCCAGAAAAACTAAGATTTTTTATTTAGTTTAGAGTTTTCAAAGAACTCATAAATAAGATGCAGGAAGACATTTGAGTTTGAGACCCAGATGGAGATCGTCACCTTTCAGTTTGAAGACAAATTTTCATTCTGGAGAACACTGCAAACAGTACACAAACTGAAGAAGCTTACATAACATGCACCAACCTGAGACGAGAGAGTACCACATTCTTCCGTAAGCTCGTCTACTTTCCGCTCCATGAGTCTAGAAGTATTCTTGAGCTCTTTATTCTGGTTTACAATCTCATTAAAACGCATTTGCAACCTGAAATCAAAAGTTAGACAAGAAGATTTTCCCCATGCTAGTTCTAAACTTTCTCATGAAACTGTCAGTATAATAATTAAATGTCGTCTTAATCTCAAATTCATTACAAGCACCGTCAAAACACGAGGTATGTTTGGAGTTGTTGGGGTGCAGAACTAAATATACCACAACACGAGAGCAACCCAGCCTTGCATGATCAGGCAGCTGAATTATTAAATAGGACTCAGGGGTCATTTAAACATTTAATCAACTTAACCAACAAAGTCCATGCTCAATAATCCAGGTACACAAACCTGACTGAAAACTGTTGGATTTAATCAACTTGTTTAGCTCCATCCTTGGGTACTTACGCATCATTCCTGGTCTCAAGCTCACTGATTTGTTCTCTCGTGGTCTGCTCTTGACTTGATTTATCTTCTTTTAGCTTTTTAATGTTGTAATGCAGCTGATTGATCTGAGATTCTGAAAAATGACAAATTATGAAGTAGAGTTTTATTTGAAAAAAAAAAAAAAGCAAGAGGAAACAAATCAGAATAAGTGGTGCCTACAGTGATAAATGTAATACCTCTTTGTTGTCCAAGTGTAAGAGCGTTGGCCAGCTCCTTCTCCAAACCGTCTCTATAATCCGCCTCCTTGACCAACTGTCTTTGCATTTTTCTTAGCTGAAATTTAGGAGTATTCATAACATCCATCAGTGGGGACTTGCTGTAGAAATAAAAGCAGATCAACAAGGTAAGCAGATCAGTGGATCAGTGCTGTAAACTCCTGTTTAGATTGAGCTCAAATCCACATAAATACCTGACTGAGGAAGATGCCACAGTTTCAGTATCCACAAATGCAACGGTCTTAGTGCGGTGAAAGACGGGAGAGTCATCTTCTGAGAGCAGGGAGGCTGCTGATACACTGGAAGAAGATGTGCTCGCCAGCTGCTCGTGGATTTCCTTGAAGACGGACAAACCTGAGGCAGAGATTATAGTTTACAGTCTGTAAGTTACGTCCAAACCAGGTACAGACACCAATTAATTTTGAATGTGGAATATCATTAAAAAAAATAGTGACTTACGTTTCATTGACAAAATGCGTTCAACTTTCTCATTGAGAGACACACTGCCATAACTCTCCAGCACATAGGTATCTGTTAGATAAGCAAGTTGTTTCTAAAAATAAAAAAAGAGAACCCAACAGAATTTAAAATACAATTTTAAATATTAACGTTTATTAAAATAAAAGGGAAGCACATGGTATAATAATATTTTTATGCCTACCTCAACTTCACATTCTAATGTGCCTAAAGTGCAGCGTTCATTCATCATATCATGGTAAACCAGCAATAGCAAGACCTAATGATGTAAACAAAAACTGTCAGAATTAATATTTTGTTTATTAAATTAACAACTTTTTTTATTACTCCCAAACCTTTGCAATTTCAACTGTGAAATTGTTTCCAGTTTTTATGCCGTCCCATGATATAAATGATCCCATCAATGGATTAAATCTGCACTCGCCTAACAGACAAAACAGATAAACTTGTTTTAATAATCTCAAAGTCACCCCACTCACAAAAATGTGGTATTGAGTGTGTGTTAACAAGTTATTAAATTAATCTACGTGAAAATCAAACAAATTAACCAGAAATGCAGTACAGAGTTAGCACATGGGTACAAAACGGCAAAAGAATAAAATAAGACGGGGTTGAGGGGTTCATTAATCTGACAGTGCTATGTATGGACAAACACAAATCACAACTTTAAAACTTCCATATAAATAAAGAAAAACAACTTACGCTGTAAAAACTCTGAAATTAAATCAAACCTTTCCTCAACCGAATTACTGACGGTGTAGTCCGTTTCCTTTTTCCTATAATGACACGCAAAAACATGAAATTGATGGCAAGCAATTAATTGTTCACCACTCACCAACAACCTGCTCTTGTTTACACAAATTAGACATTTTGGAAAAACATGACTCCTACTTACAGCATATAAATCAATTTTAACAGGATTGTCCCATCCTTTAAATTGTCTATTTGAAGCAGCTGATCAGAAAGTTTCACACTGTCCACCTGCAAGATGTTTTAAAATAAAACGAGTCATTGTTTAGCAGTGCATGTTCCTATAACTAGTGGTAGTGTTAACTTACCCAGCTGAGAAGGGCCCTGACCCACTGGTTCAACATTTTAACAGGAATGACCAGAAGTTTTCAAACTGTAACAAACAACACGTTTAAAGCATGCAGCTACTTAAAACAGCTCACGTTACATGATCCGAACTTATTCCACAGCTTGTAAGAGTTATGAAAATATATTTCCTTATATCCGTCAAAGGCTAATTTAGTTTTGAGCTAAAGTCAGCTGTATTTATTTAGCAACGTTACAATAAAACACCAACGGTAATAAAATAAAATGTTGCCATGCCGCAGCGACTTACCCACAAAAAACAATCCTTTTTATTTAACTGAGTCGTGTTGCCTCGTTGTCCTTACATTGCAACGAGTCTACTCCGAATAAACACTCTTGACGTGAAACGGAACGATTTCAAAATGGGGATTCAGATTGAACTGACCAATCAGTTTGCACGTATCGACGCACAAGAAAAGAGACAAATTCTGATTGGATGAAAAACCCGGAAGCTGCACCGACGTCGCAACGTTTAGGAGTTGTATTGAAGAAAGCACACCTCCCATTTGAAACTCCCCGTCATAAAAACTTTGTTGATTTTATTAGAAAACTTTTTCATATATTAATATTTAAACTGGCTACACAGGTTGCTTTTAATGACAGGCTATGACAACAGGACATGCGCACACCCACGCCACAAACTCCTTGAAAAAGAAGATTGTGGTAGATCGAGTTCATTATGTAGCTGTAACTCTTTACCGATTAAAAATAACGCATTTGTTTGTCATTAAATCACTTATAAACACTGTTCTTGGTGAGTTTTCCTTTAGCGTACTAAAAACCAACCTTGTCTCTTTTGAAAGTGTCTTTCCCTCGGAGGAACACTTTGACGGCAGCTATTACATTTTTTGACACAACACCAGCAAATCCCGCTCGTTCCGCACTTCCTGGACACGCACAAAAATAGTTCAAATACAATGTATTAACATATTAACATTTATTTTTCACAGTTTAATGTTTTTAGAATGCCGCAGCTGTTCTTATCATCGCTTTACGTGAGGACAGCTATATTCTTGCATGTCACGTATAAATAGAAAAAGTTTTATTTATTAAGAATTGTTTTAAGAAAATTATATTTACCCCCAAAAAATTTAACTACTAAATTAACACGTTTTAACAAAATCCTGTACGAAAGGGTCAGTTTGACTGGAAAACTACAATTCCCAGAAGGCATTTGTTCGTTTCAGTTTCCGTGGAAACGGATTGTTGTCATTTTCACAGCTTGAACTCGAAGCTCGGTAAGTTGTATTAGAATGATGAAATGAAATGCAGCAGCAATAAACGTGTTTCTCAAACGTGCTCGTGTTGTGTTTGCAGGCGCGTGAGGCGTTCACGGGTGTCACAACGATGCACGGAGCTCCAGTAGATTTATCTTTTAGAAATATCTTCAAATTGACAGGTGATTTCTAAATCGTCTCTACAAATGTTATACAACCATACTGTTTGATGCACTGTAAAGGAATTACGAGTTGTAGCTCCTCTTGACATTTGGGACCAAAATCTTCCTTTTGAAAAATAAAATGGCAAACATAAAAATAAAATAATACACTTAAATTGCAGAAAGTACAGAGTGAATCTATATTTTAGTTTCTTTGTAGGTGGGGGGGAATTAATATTTTGTTGAACAATCTTTGGCTGTTCTCGTTAAGAAATCCATATACAATATTTTATGTCTGATTTAAGATAAAGAAAAATTGAAGTTCCTTTAACTTTATTTGAAATCTGCAGAACTGTTTTGTGAATTAGATCTATTATTTGTACCTACTTGGTCATGAAAAATAAACTGCTTTGCAGGCAGTCTAAAAATAATGTGGTCAATGCATTTGTTTTGAGTGTGATTTACTAAATTAATACAATTTCACTTGAATTCAGTTTATTTATACAGCACCAAGTCACAACAGAAATCATGTCAGGACACTAAACAGAAACATTCATATATAAAAATAAAAATTTTACATTAATTATCTGAGGAGCAGACTGCTTTGAATCTTAACTTTGTCACATACTCTCATCCTGAACAAGCATGAAGGCGACAGTGGAAAGGAAAACTCCCTCATGAGGAAGAAACCTTTAGCAGAACCAGGCTCAGGACATGCAGCCATCCATGAAACTCAAGAATAAACTCATAATTTGTGATGTGCATTCATTCCTGTGATGCACAGTCCTACGTCAGCTTATCAGTATTTTCTCACAGTACTTAGCGTGTTGTTAACTGTTTATTTTACTGTTTTAGACGCATTAACAGTGGAGCCCAGGAGCAGTCTGAGGCCTGTAAAGAGAAATCCAGAGAGGAAGTACATGAGCTGTTCTCTCCGTCTTAATAACAACAGCATCACTGAAGTGCACGACCTCCAGAACACCGTGAGCCACTTCCTGGCTGAACCCTCACACCTCGCCTGGCTCGACCTTTCCTTTAACAAAATCCTACATATAGACCAGGTGTTAACTTCTTCTTGTGTTAAACAATAAATCTATTTATAGAAGCGTTTAAAATGCTTTGTATTGCATGTTGCAGGAGTAGATTGTGTTTGAATATGTTGCAGGTTTTGTGCGAGCTGCGTGCGCTCCGTGTATTATATCTCCATGGGAACAACATTTTCATTCTGTCAGAGGTGGACAGGCTGGGAGTGCTGCCGCATCTTCACTCCATCACTCTGCATGGAAACCCCATCGAGACAAACGCGGCTTACAGGTAGACGTGCCTGTGCTTCTTTTGGCTTTTCCCTCTCCAGAGGTTGCCACAGTGATATATTTAATAAAAATGTAACTACACAAAGTACTAAAAAATTACTTTAAGTGAGTAACTTTACAGATCCTAAATGCAGAGGGAGGGTTTAAAATTTGAGATGAGAGCTTTATAAGTTTGCATGAGCTCTGCAACAGCTGCTTAAACACAGATCTAATGGTGGCGCAGAGGTTAGAGAAGATGGACCTGTGATCAAAAAGTCGCAGGTTCAACTCCACAGACTGACATCAAAATGTGGGTGGAAAAGGTGAAACACTCACACCTGCCTCCACCTTCATCTGCCCCACTCTGGGCCCTTGAGCAAGGCCCTTAACCCCCCAACATCTGCTCCCAAACAGGTCTCTCTTGAAAATGAGTTCTCATGAATCAATGAGACTACCTGTGTAAATAAAGTTTAAATAAAAAATGTCTGCAAAGCAACTGTGTTTAAAAACACCCACACTCAGTATTAATGTGACCCCAGTAGCTCCAGTTAAAATGGGTCTTCCACACTGGGAATTCCTTATGGATCCATGCAGCTTGATTTATGGTGAAAAGTATCATCATGGGCAGAACCTTCTTTTTATTTTGCGACGTCCTTCAGCAGTTTTGTTTGAGCTGATATAACTTCTTGTGTGCTGTGTAGGAGTCGTGTGATTTCTGCTTTGCCCCAGTTGAAGACGGTGGACTTCAGCGCCGTGACACGACAGGAGCGGGTTCTGGCAAAGTTCTGGCATCAAGGAAACAGCCGCAGCAGAAAGCAAGGACGGAGTCCAGTCCTGTGAACCCATTCAACTTTTTATTCAACTTAAAGGGGAACACTTTACAATAAAGTACACAAAATTTGATTAACTACTAGGGAACGTCTCAGGAACAAATCAGGAAGTAATGGGTAGTTAACCAGTACTTACTGGGGAACACACAGCCAAGCCTTATTAGGGGACTACTGGCTAGTTACCTTGTAAATGAAGAGGAACTAATCAAGAACTAATAGGTAGTTACCCAGTACTTACTGGGGTGAACATCAGTGAACAAAATAATAACCAGGCAAAGATTTGGTACTCAGTGATAGTCAGACATAGTTAAGATGACACCAGTACAACATTATGAAACTGACCGTGTCTTTCATCAATAGGTTTACAAAAGAGAAAATCCAATAAAACCAGTAATCGAAAACAGGTTTTTGACAAAGTAAGCTGTGACCTCACTGGTGCAGGGTTTATTCAGAACCCAAATAGAGAATTTCTCCTCTGTTTCTCTGGTAACAAACCAGTAGCCCCCTAATAAGGCTTGGCTGTGTGCTCCCCAGTACGTACTGGTTAACTATCCATTAGCTCCTTGTTGATTCGTTCCCTAGTAGTTAATCAAATGTTGTGTACCTTATTGTAAAGTGTTACCAATTTAAGAATCAGAATCAGTTTATTAGTTTATTATCGCCATGTCAATGAACGAGGTTCACAAACTAGGAATTTGCTTCGACATAAGGTGCGAATAGTAGTAAAGTAAAATAAAGTAAAAATAAAGTAAAAATGAGAACATTACACAAGACATAAGCCTGTGTACACCCACAAATAAAGTAAAATTAAAACCATAACATAACCATATGTACACCCATACAATAGAAAACAATAAAAAAGCTTTGAAAACAGTACAGATGGAGTATTCAGTTATAATACAGATGTAATGTGACCAAAGCAGACATTATGAGGTAGCATTATGAGTGTTCAGGAGTCCAACAGCAGAGGGGAAGAAACTGTTCTTATGGTGGGAGGTTCTGGTCCGAATGGACCGAAGCCTCCTGCCTGAGGGGAGTGGTTCAAACAGTCCGTGTGCAGGGTGAGCAGGGTCAGCTGTGATCCGACCTGCTCGCCTCACAGTCCTGGAGACGTACAGGTCGTGGAGGGATGGAAGGCTGCAGCCGATCACCTTCTCAGCTGAGCGCACAACGCGCTGCAGTCTGAGTCTGTCCCTGGCAGTGGCCCCGGCGTACCACACCGTGATGGAGGAGCTGAGGATGGACTCGATGATGGCCGTCTAGAACTGCACCATCCTTTTCCAAGACCTTTTTACTGGAAATTCATTAAAAATTTTCTAGATTTTTTTGTTTGTTCACAATGACTTCATCTAATTCAGAAAAAGACAAACAGAAGTAAAATAGATGAACAGGACCCACATTCATTTAAACAATACGAAGTAACAGAACTTTGACCATGCACGTTTGCTCACAGTATTTGAATTTTTATACTTTAAATAAACTTAATTGTTCAAACTTTTATGTACTTCTTTACACTGAAAAGATTATTTTCATATTTCTCAAAGGGGTTGATGCTTCCACTGCTGTGCACAAAACATAATCCTGTCATGTGATGCACTGAACTCGATAACACTTGAAACGTCAAAGTTCATGTTCAATAACACAGGTAGAAAATCCAACAAAGTTCAGTCAGGTCATCTGGATGTTTGATTTTTTATTTTGGAGATGTTTCGTCCTTCATCCAAAGGACTTCATCAGTCCGAGGAGCCGCAAGAGTCCCATAAGCTCCACCCACACAGTGGACCAACCAGTTTGCTGGTGGTGACAAGATGGTTTCTGGGGCCAAAGTGGTTCAAAACATCAAAGTTCATGCTCATTAATCCTGGTAAAAGATCCTGTTTTCTATCTGGATTTTACTGTTGAAACACTTAATTTACCATTTTTATCAAGCATTATATTTTCTATTTTTACTGGCTTAGTGATGGGAATGAAGAAACCTGCTGAAAAATTAAAAAAATTGAGTTTTACAAATTGCAACAAAGTGATTTGTTGTCTGGATCAATGTGAAACTTTCTTTTTCTATCCATCCATCATCTTTACCCGCTTCTTCCCTTTGTGGGTCACTGGTGCCCATATCCAGCAGTCACTGTGTGAGAGGCGGGGGGCACCCTGGACTGGTCTCCAGTCCATCAGCTTAGTAAAAATTCTTACTGTCTGTGGCAGCCTGAGTGACATCACTAAATAAACTACTTTTTAAGTGAGCATTTTCTTAAAAAAACTTAAAAAGCATGAGCGTTCTTTTGAAGGGTTTTAATTAACCGATTAAACCCAAAGCAAACAAAACGTTTCAAACTTTTTGGTACAAGTCTAAGATATTACAAACATACAGTCTTTGTGTGTTACATATCTGAGTAACAAACAGGCGCAAACAAGTCGAAGACATTCGATGAAAGCTCAGATCAGTTGTATAAATAATTAAATCCCTTTAGCGACAGCTCGCAGTGCTCCGAGCGCTGCGCTCTTTTTCCAAAAGCACAAAACATTTAGGAAATAATCCAGAAATAAATAGGTAAGAGATGACTAAACCTGCTTCGATAGACAAAATGCCTTCCACGCTGCTACGCTGGTTACTTATCAATGTCTTGAGAAAAATAAACAATGGAGGGTCCTAAAAGTGTAGCTTTTATTTATTAAAAAAACAAACTCATCCAATGAGTCTGATCAATTCACTCTCAAACAAAAAAAGCATCATACATCAGCTGTTAATAAAGACCTCAAAGTTCTGTACAAAGGTAGGAAAACACAGTAGTCCTGTATCCTCCCCCCACCCTGCTCTCCAACTGTGAATTACTCCGCTGCCTGTAAATACTTAATGTTTGTTGAAGCTTAAAACACGCCTTGTGCTTCAAAAAATAAAAAAAAATAAAAATCTCCTGCTCGGAGTGACATCACTAGGCAGTCCCCTGATCGTCTGCATCCTCACCCACCACAAATCACCTTTAAACAGGATTTTAAAATAATTGGGCTTCTGTTTGAAAGACAAGATTACATTAATAAATAAATGACCAAAGCCTCATTTAACTCCCAGGTTTTAAGAAAAGTTTGTTATAAAATGTCCTTCGGTCAGGGTGATGTGATGGTTTTTGATGCCAACTGACTATTTTTGTGGAAAAAAAAACAAAAAAAAAACTTTTATAAAGTTAAGATTCTGACATTTTTACCGTTTAAACCGAGGAATGGACGAATAACTAAAAGGTTTAAGTCACATAAAGAACAAATGTGAAGCCGTGCTGCAATTTGGCTTATATCCTAGTAATAAACTAAGAATTTGAAACCATCATACATAAAAATACAACTTGAAAGGGTCTACTCAGCCCACATGAAACCTCTCAGGTTTCTGTCCAGTAAAACCATCATGAACCACAAATCCTTCATCTCTGGTGGTTAAACATGGTGTGCAGCAAATCTTCAGATAACGCCAGAACATACAGACAAAAGGACTCGATTAAAAAACTAGGCACCAAAAACTTTTTAAGAAAATCGTAGAAATCACTGTAGAACGTGCACATCTTCCCCACAAATGAAACAAAAGTTGTGATATCTGCATTGAATACGGAGGCGGCCGTTTTCATCTGCAGCAAACCATCTTGCACTGCCTGTCTGCCATCTGACGAACGTCACTGCCCCTTCACAATGTCCCTAACAGCTGAGTGAAACCCAACATCTGCCTTTAACAGAGACATGACTAAAAAGAACGAGGACCAAAAACGCTTTAATAAAAGGCTGGGGCTGGAGAACGAGGATTGTGGAGCGACACAGGGAGGGTGGGACGAAGTGTTGCAGGTTTAAAGTCTCAGGATCAGGGAATGGCAAACTGGACCACCAGTTCCTCTTTAGCATCCACTTTGATTTGAGAGATTGCACTGTAAGCATAAGCTGCTATCTTTGACACCTGCAAAGGGAGGGAGAGGGGGAATTATTGAGCTGTGTGACACAAGAAAAACAGTTCACTCGTTTACTGAAGCCAAGATCTTGGACCTGCTGAACGTCTGAGTGTGGCACCAGGTCACTTGCGAGCACTTGGTGAGGCTGGCTTGTTAAGGAGGGAAGAGTGAGGGCTTTCTTTTGATGAAGGCTGGTGCTCAGCACAGCCAGCTTTGTACTAGAAGAAAAAGAAACAGTTTAGATTAAAACACATTTCGCCTGGATTACATCCTCTAATCTCACAACAGAACACAGAGTTGTGAGAACCTACACCTGCAGCTCCGTCTAAACACCACGGCTCTGCTCTGAGAACAAACTACCCACCCCCCACTAGATGCCACAAAAGCCAAGAATAAAGATAAATAGGAAATGTTTGACTCGATCACTTCCCTCACATTCTCCTCAAGCACCTGTGTTTGGCACTGGAATTTCTTGTCATGTTCACCCCCTGCCCCCACAACTAAAACGTCGTTACACGACTCCATCTCCATCTTCTACCACGTATCTGTCATCTGGTTGCAGAAGTAAAAGGTCTAGGAGAGAAACCCACACATCGCTCTCCCCAGCCCGTCCTGGGGACCCTGAGGCATTCCCACACCACAGAAGATGCACAATCCCTCCAAAAAGTTCTGGGTCTCCCCCGGGGCCTCCTACCTGTGGGATGTGCCCGGAAAACCTTTAAATGGAAGCGTCCAGGAGACACTCCATTATCCTAATATTCTAAATCTCAAAAACAAACTGTGCGGTTAGTTTGCCTTAAATAAGAAAAAGAAATCCCCGTCCATCTCTTACTAAAATTTATCTTTGTCTTATGACTCCCATTCTTTAAATACAATAACTTAAAAATAAAGTAACTAATTCTCTTCTACGTGCCTGTATTGCCTAGCTTTGTCCATGTACTCATGTTGCTCCATCACGACAGAGTCAGCTGCTGACACATCAATTATGTTCCTAAAGGACAAGAAGCGTAAATAAATTAAAAATGCATCTTAAAATTGAGGTTTTATGAACAGAATAAATGTGATTGGAGTCAAATTAAGTATCTTACTGTGCAGTCTTGGTGATGATGGAGTTAAGGAGGGCCTGCTCATCTGTTCGTGCAGACGGGACGTTGGTGGTGATCCAGTCTGTCCCATTTGGAGGTTTGCTGGTAGGGTTTGGTGGTGGAATCAGTGGGTCTGTCTCACTGCTCTTCTAGAGCAGAGCCAGAATAAAATTGAAAGACAGCATTGCGTCATTCTAACAAACTGCCAACTATAAAAAAAACAAACTAACTTGATTAGGCATTCATCCAATGCATAGGAACACTTAAATGTTCCCCCTTTATCTAGAGTACACAAAACTAAAAGTACTATGTTAAAAACGTTTCATGGTTCTGCTCAGCTACCGATATTTTTCAACAATGTTTATCCGACATGATCCCTGTTAGGGCTGCAGAACAAATCAATGACGAATCAAAATGTATGAAACGTCACTATCGCACACTAAACAGCTCTGCTCAACTTGAACACCATTGTTGTTATAATTGTTTAACTGGAATCAATTCAGTGCCAACCCTAAAATATTAACAAAACTGTGTTAAAACCAGAACACCTCTTTAATTTCTTCTAGCTTCAAAATATAAAGCAAATAGCACGCTGTCTTGTTGTAACGGGTTTGAAAAACAAGGTGCTGTACAATCAAACTGGAAAAGAAAGAGGATAAAGTCACATCTGCAGAAAAAGGGAAGTATTCTGTTTGTACATAGAGTTAAAAAAAGAAGCTAATTTCAGCATCTATGCAATAAGTAAAATAAGCAATCTGTTATTTTAGTTAAATCGTCGTATTAAAAAAGTATATATTTATATACACACTACTATAAAAACTACATATGAGGAAAGATTTTCTGCATTAAGGAAGTGCAGACGTCACTCCTTAAACTAAAATAAAACGGGGACATTCAGTCACATGACACGATGTACATTCAAAACATCAATTTTGCTCTTTGGAAAACAGATTATTGCTAAAAACAAGACAAGGTAAATAAGTCAGTCTTTCCCATATTCTCAGATTTGACTCATGGCTGTGTCATGGCCAGACATTAGAAGAACAGGAAGAATGGCACACACTTGACCACTTAAAGTGACTTGTTCTTTGTAACTGTCCTCTGAGCTGTCAGGCCCACTCCGCAGGCTCAAGCTAACACAAGCTAACACAAGCCAACACAAGCTAACGCTGCTTTTTAGCTTCACATTAGCTGTCACAAAGCGACCCCCTGGTAACAGGGACGCACTTTACTTGACTCGTTCAATAACCAAAGCCAAGAACATGAAATGGCAGCAGTGTTTAGTTTGAAACAGAACGGTGTTATTAGCCGCTAGCTAGCAGCTAGCTACCTCTCCTGAGCTGTTGTCCTCGCCACTGTAACAGCAACCCATGGCTGAAGCGTCCGAGGGGTCAAACTACACAACCCCGGCTTCCCCTGCTCTCCTTCAGAACGAGCCGTGTTCTTCTTCCACGACGAACATAAAGCTCTTTTACTTTCTCCTGCGCTCAGAGTGAGAAGCCTCTGTCCAGAGCAGCTTCCCTGAGAGGCTATCACATGACAACAGCTGTGGTGCAACAACAAAACGACTACTTCCGGTATTTGAGAGGCAGCGACGGCTGCAGGCACTAACACAACCCGCCTCAGCAAGGAACTTTAAACAAAAACACAAAGAAAACCAAATCAGTTCTAGAAAACCTTTATGTGAATTTATCTATATAACCTGTAAATAGATTGTTTTGTACATTTTTACACTTGTCTTGTTCTTGTTTATATACTTGAACACTACCTGTTAATACACCCCTGGCAGACAAATGTTTGTAATGTCGATAAAAAACTTAAAAAAAAAGAAGCTTTGAACAGGGAACAGCGTTCACCCACCATAAGCGTTTATCCAGTTGTCCTGTCGGGATAATAAAGTGTAGGTGTAGCTACATAATCCTAGCAAGTTGAATCAAAAGCGGTTGTACTCCCTTTTGTTTATTTAACTTCTCATTCAAGAGGCATTCTTGGCTGACCTTTGTACAGATACTAAAAGCCAATCAGATGCTCAAAGTCAGTATGTTGCCATGCACTGTGGTTTACATATATGCATGCCTTCTTTTAAATATAGTCTAAACCAGTGGTTCTCAAACTGGGGCCGATCCGTGAGCCGGTGCTTACTGGTCTGCAAAATATATATATATTTTTTTCTTTACAAGCACGTAGATGTTTAACAACTCATTAAAATAAACCAAAATGCCTCCCAGACCTCTCGCTCCTGTCCGCTATTTACGTTGCAGCATGGATCAGTTTACAAATTAAGCCCTGTTTCTTGGTCTGACTGCTGCTGTGATGATTCTGTTCAGTTTCATGGAAAGAGTTTTCTGTAATAATTTGAAGAGGTGTCAATATATTTATTATGTTCATTATGTGAATACGTAAAGTTTTAAAGTGGTTTTTGATACTTTTTCTCTTAAACTGTAATTTTTGGAAGTTGAAATTAAAAATGTTGTTAATTAGGTGCGTCTTGAATGAAAAATACTCCCATGTTTACAAGTATAAAAATTGTGTTAACACTATTAAATAACAGGTCTTCAGTATTTATGTTACACAAATATTTCCATTGCATTAAAGAGACAAATTGAAGAAAATTATTTAATAAACATGAGGGTTATGAGGGGGTCCCTGAAACTTTTTCTCCCCTGTAGTCCCTGAACCCAAAAAGTTTGAGAACCCCTGGTAAACAATCTTTAGACCGAGGAAAACCACACCCATTTAATCTACACTGACAGTTTCTCACAATTATTCACGGCAAAGTTACACATTAAATATCTTTAACGAGCGGCAGAGTTTTAGTTTGCACATTTCCATGGCAACATCTGCTGAATGCTGCAGATGTGTCTCTGTGGTCATGATCATTTTTTATTTCCTTTTTTTATTGTGTATTGATGCATGTCAGATGTTTAGTAGCTTCTTATAGTTTTATGGTTTATATACAGACAGACAGACAGACAGACAGACAGACAGACAGAGACAGGCAGACAGACAGTCAGAGACAGACAGACAGACAGACAGAGACAGACAGACAGATATAGACAGACAGACAGACAGATAGAGACAGACAGACAGACAGACAGACAGACAGACAGAGACAGACAGATAGAGACAGACAGACAGAGACAGACAGATACTTTATTCATCCCAGGGGGAAATTTGATGCATAGCATGTTAATTATACAGAAAAAAAGCTTTATTTTAAGTCACATGACTATGTGACCAGGAAGTGATTCAAGCTTTTAAAGAGAGAAAATTAGGGCAGAGGCTGGTGGTGAAAGATGTTCAGTGCTTCCATTTAGTTTCTGCAATTTGTCCACCTAGTGAACACGGTAACAAATGTTTAATTTTCATTTCGTTCTGTAACCGTACATTTCAGAGTCAGTCAGAGTCAGATTTATTTGTTAATCGCATCTCATGTGGTGGAATGAGATTATGTACGCAGGGTCCCAGTTACATCCAACAATAAAATGTAAAAGAAAAACAGTGATAAGATCTAAGATATGAACTAAGAAAAACATCAACTAAAAATACACTAAGTACTCATAACATAAAAACATTACGTCAAACAGCAGCACGAACATGAGTCTGTGTGAGCAGATGAGCACGAATGAACACAGCAACATGAAACAGATCAGCAGCAACATGAAACAGATCAGCAGCA
>NC_056503.1:11545487-11545740 GCF_014905685.2 Nematolebias whitei
CAGCAACATGAAACAGATCAGCAGCAACATGAAACAGATCAGCAGCAACATGAAACAGATCAGCAGCAACATGAAACAGATCAGCAGCAACATGATGTGATTTTTTCACAGTGATTATTCTGGTTAGAGATTCATGAGTCTAACAGCCTCAGGGTAGAAGCTGTTCCTCAGTCTAGTGGTTCTACACTTAATGCTCCTCAACCTCTTTCCTGAGGGGAGTGGGGCAAAAAGTGTGTGTGCTGGGTGAGTGGGG
>NC_056503.1:11546140-11560137 GCF_014905685.2 Nematolebias whitei
CTCAGCCGTCTGAGGAAGTAGAGTCTCTGATGAGCTTTCTTGATCAGGCTGGTGGTGTTGTTGCTCCAGCTGAGGTTGTCATTCAGGTGCACACTGGAGACCACTTCCACCACAGATCCTCTTATGTTCAGGGGGGTGTAGGTGTGTTTGTTCCTTCTGAAGTCCATGATCATCTCCTTTGTCTTCTTCATAATAAAGGTTTTTCTCTTTGCACCAGCTCTCCAGGTGTACATTTGACTGAACATTGTACATTTGTACATTTTTATTTGAACCTCCAGAGCCTTTTGTTTGAAGTTTTTCTGGGAGTTTGTGCAAACTAATCCAGACTAATCCAAACTACTAATTTTGTGTTTTCAGCTAGCAGTGACTAAGAGCGCTGCAACAAGAATACTGCAGGTAAAAAAAAAAAACGACTATGGGATGCACCAAGAGTTGGATAAGTAAACTAATTCAGATTTAGTTGTTTTATGTCCTAGATTGCAGTGACAAGAACAAGTTTGCTTGTTACTTCCAGTACTTTGCAGAACACAACACTTACTGAGTAATCTCCTACAAGGAAGGCTTTTCTGTTGTCTTTCTATTTTTATGCATGTTACATTTTTAGAAACAAATGCAAGTATACTGTTTGTCTCTTTTTTTAAAAGCCACAGTAGCAAAGTGCAAGGGCAACAGGAGAAAGAAACAGGATGAGACATGTTGGTGGACATGTGGCAGCGTCTCTGGGAACGATGAAAGGGTGGGCCTCTGGCTGAGCTATGATGATAGAGCGTCACACACGCCGCTCTTTTAGCACAACTAGGAAACTGTTTACTTTCAGGAGCAACGCTGACGGCAGCTCCTCATAAATGTGATGCTTGTCACTTGTTTTTACAGTCGTGCATCATGTAAAACACGTATTCTCTAGATTTAGGCTATGTGAGATTATGTTCCAGTTTACCGGTATCGTCTTTTTCTAGTTAGAACGACAAACTTGTTATAATACGCAAGCTTACAGTTTTTAGTTATTGTATCTAAGACTAAACAAGAGGAAAATATTGAAATAAAAAGAACATTTATAGATTCAGCAGGTATTATAAAATTGCAATGCAGCACAAAATTATTGACTACCGGTACTTCAAATGTTACAACACAATAAAGTTTTTAATAGTTGAAGGTGGAGTAATGTCTTTTTCCTGTGTGTCCATTTGTCTGTGCAGTTTGCAGAATATCTTTATGAATCACTGAACTGATTTTAATGAAGCAGTCGGCGTCAACCGGATTCAATATGGCCGACACGGCAAAAATCTGAGCAAACACAAAAATGTCCAAAACAGTCAATTTTACAGATACTGGGCTACAGTTTATTGTGGTAGTAGCTGAGACTGGTTCCCAGTGTTTAAAGCATGGTCATTAACAACTGTGGCCGTTTTAAGCAAAATATCTCATAAACCACCAGAAGGGTTTCAATTAAACTCTCAGAAAGTATTCAATGGATGTTCATCTAGAAAAGAAAAACATTTTGGAGTCAACCCAGTTTACAATGGCCACCACAGCTAACTGACTTTACCCTAAACAAAACAGCCATAATGATGTCATTCTTCAACACGAGCTAGTCTAAAACTCTGGCATTTAATTCATAAATACATTTACTTAATTAAGAAATTGTAAGTGGAGGAAGACACTTCTTAATTACTTATTAATTACTGCTGTTAGACTCATAAATCCCTAACCAGGATAATCACTGTACTGCCACTTTAATTGGTGATATGTGACTTACGTGCTGCTGATTATCCATGCTACTGATCTCTTGCCTTTATGCTGCTGTATTCATACCCATCTGCTCACTACAGACTCATGTTCGGGCTGCTGTTTACACCGTATTATTTTACACTAAGCATATCTTAGATCTTTTAGAGTATCATTTTGCATTGTTTAGTGTGTAACTTCCTTGTATACTGTTGTTTATTTGAATACTTTATATTCTGCTATTTTTGGGTGTCACTGGGACCCTGCGTATAATAATATAATTGTGATGCAAATGACAATAGGCCTGTCATGATAACAAATTTTGCTGGGTGATTATCTCAGAAATTATTGCGATAAACGATAATATTGTTTGAAATTTGACATTAATTAGTAGTTATTGTCAAATTTAAGAAGAAATGTTGGGTAGTTTTCATGTAGTACATTTTTTTACCACTGGATGGCAGTGTTAGACTGTTTGAACCGAAGGATGGATAGTGAGTGAGCGAGCAGCGTGCATCTTTAAGAAAAATAGGAGAGAGGCCCCTTGACGTGACATGGGCTGTCTCTCCTTCCTGTTTTTGGTTCTCAAAATGGCAAACGCTCGGTGTGGTTTGAGCTTTTTATCATAGCATTTGTCACACAAAGGTTTTAATAAAAAAATCAGTAAACAAGTTCTCAGCTACTTTTTGCAGAGAAAAACAACTTTTTACACGAAGGCACGGGTTTCAACTGTGGATTTTGGAGCTTCGACTAGACAGAGGTTTTTACGAGGTCGGCCTGTTAGCTTGTAGCTTAGCTGCTTTTAACGCTCAAAAAATGTGATTTTGGATCGTTAAAACCGATTTTAAAGAGAAAAGCGAAAGGGAGGGTTCAGTGAAGAACACTTCTCATCCAGTGTCTTCAGTAGAAAGAGAGAGACACGAAGAAACGACACAACTGATAAATGAAAATGAGGTGGATAATTTTTATTTATCAAGCGATGAATTGATTTATTGTTTATCATGACAATAAAGAAAATTGAACTTTGATGACCTTGTTAAGCATCAACAGCAGTTAAAAAAAAAGTTGTTTAAAGTGTTTATTTTTAACTTCCAGTTAAGAACTGACTTTAAAAAGTGAGTTAGAATGAATTCATGTTTCTGTTCTGTGAAACAGAACATGTTGGAATCCTCCTACACCAGTCTGATGGGTGGGACGATGAAGAGGAGGAGGAGGAAGACTGGGAGGCGCCTGCCCTCGTTGCCCCCCTGTCTCCTCCACACACACCTCTTTGTTTACACCTTCAAGTCCAGACAGGAGAGGAGGAGGAGGACAACTTTGGCGACTCTCCTCGGAACAAGAACAATGGCTGTTCTTCTGCTCAGCTTGGTTCTCCTCCTAGGACCGTCTCGAGCCTTCGACACCCTGGCTCCAGCCCAGTTCGGACCCCCTTCTCTCGGGTTCAGCTCCTCGGTCCGCTCGGTGTGTAAACCCATCCCGAGCACCTTGTCCCTGTGCCAGGGGATCGGCTACAGGAGCATGTGGCTCCCCAACCTGCTGGGCCACGACTCCCTGAGGGAGGCGCAGCAGCAGTCGGCGCCCTGGCTGCCGCTCGTCTCCAAGCGGTGCCACCGGGACACCAAGAAGTTCCTGTGCTCCATGTTCGCCCCCGTGTGCCTGCCGGAGCTCAGCGGGCCCGTCAGCCCCTGTAGGAGCCTGTGCGAGGCCGTGCGCGACGGCTGCGTGCCCGTCATGAGCGCATTCGGCTTCCCCTGGCCCGAGATGCTCAACTGCAGCCGGTTCCCGAGCGGAACCGAGCTGTGCATCCCGGAGGGGCGGACGGAGGAGGAGGTCCGGCATGAGGAGGAGCTCAAAGGTTTGAGGAGTTCTACTTATTTAACGCCCTGATTTAGCCACGTGACATCTTTCACGTTACATTTATAGTTAATTGTCGCTGCGCGCCACCAGAGGAGCTGCATTCCAGAGGCGTTCTTAGGATGTGGAAACATTGGGGGGCCTAGCCCAGGCAGCGACTTGGGGGGGGGGGGGGGGGGGCAAAAAAAATTTTTTTTATGGTAATTTAATTATTAATTTTTGTTATAAAATGTGATTCCATATGTACGACGGAGATTTAGGGCCACACTAAAAAAATAATAAAAATTACATTGCCACGCTAAGAATTTTTTTAAGATATAAAATTATGAGAATAAAGTCGAGTAAAGGCTTAATATTAGAAGAATAAAGTCGTTTTTACGAATGCCTTTTTTTCTCTCCCACGAGTCAGATCCACGACGCGACCTGTCAGTCAATCCAGAAGGCGTGTCAGCAAATGACCAATCTGAAGCTAAGTGACTCGTAATATTATCCGAACTCCGACACGATAAAGCAGGGCTCATCGCATTTTAACTGTAGTAAAATGAAGAATGTTTGTTAAACTTTTATTGTTATTGACGCTCTTACTCAAAACTTGTTCCAATACTGTCACCTACTGTTGTGTTTTTGTATGCTGCTTCTGGGATGCATATGCGTGACGTCATTACATCATGACTTTCATTTTAGTTTCCGTTTGAAAACGGCGCTCAGTGAGAGAAACTGTGCATGCAGCGCTGTTACAGGTCTTCAATAAATATGCCAGAAAGAGGCTGAAGAGACCCAGCGACTCACTTTTAGGAGCATTTAGCTTCAGATTGGTCATTTGCTGACACGCCTACTGGATTACTACTGGACAGGTCGCATTGTGGATCTGACTCGTGGAAAAAATAAATAAATAAAAGAGAGCTGTAAAAAAAAAAGTTTTGTACGACTTTATTCTCGTATTTTTAAGGTTTTTAGTTATCTTTTTAGTGTGGCCCTAATGCTCCGTCGTAGGTTATAAAAAGTGATTCCATATGTGTCACCGACACCAATTTAATTGTAGTTTACTATGCATTTAGTGTCAGGGCAATTCATTCTTTAGTGTTATTTTTTATACTACTGTTTAAATGTAATGTTTTTCACTTTTCTTGTGTTTTGTTGACGTAACTGCTGAATTTTCCATTTTTGATCCAATCTTATGTATTCTCACTGTGAGCAGTTAGAATGAGGTTATTTCCGTGTTCCTCCCCACAGAGAGTGTTATCTGTGATGTCTGTAGCCTGACTGATGAAGGAGAGACTGACATCCAGGACAACTTCTGCCACAGTCCATATGGTGGGAACAAATGGCACAATTTCTCAGAATATGATTTTACTTTGTCTTTCCTTCAGTAAACTTCAACCTACCATTTTTCAAAGTACAAATATTTGGCTAAAATGTGACACAAAACACATTATGGGAGACATAAAAGTTGTTTAACAATGTATCTATAGAATAATATTGTCTCTTTCTCTATCACAGCCTTAAAGATGCGTCTGGGCAGCATGTCAACAGTGGGGGGCGACCGTCAGCTGGTCCCTCTGGCCCGCAGTCGCATCCTGAGGTGGGCAGGGGGAGGTGCAGAAAACGCAGAGCATTATGGAGGTGCAGTGACCCACAGGGCGTTGTGGCTGCAAGAAGGAGACAGCTGTACGTGTCCTGGTTTAGATTCTTTAGATGTGAACAAAAGCACGGAGCTTGAAGAGGAGAAAGTAGATAAAAGACCAGTGAAGGAAGGAGGGAAGGTGAGGAATCGGGTCTACAGCGCATGGTTCTTGGCCCTGGCTCAGGCTGAAGAAGGAAGACTTGTGTTGACTCGACTTGTCAGGTGGACCAGAGGGGACAAAGAGCTGAAGAAGTTCCTCAGAGTTCTTCTTAAAAAAGCCTGTCCAGACATTTAAGCAGCGTGTCATGAGTCATGAAACCACATACTGCTAGTAACAAAATCCAACACTGCGAACAAAACCGTGAAGAACACAAGAATAAACATCAGATAATCACAACAAAAATGGTTAAATTGTGTCATCTGGACCAGGTTCTTTAAGTTAGAGACGTTTCATCCTCCATCCAGAGGACTTCCTCAGTCTACGGCCTGCCAACCAGATCTGTCCCATAGGTAGCCTTCACGGCTGTGTTTCAAGACAACCTCCTGTTGGAATCTCACAAGTAACACATGCAAACAGAGCACACACATATAAAACAATCATATCACCATGTACAACAATCAAATGTTTTAGGCCAGATGGCCGACTTACTACTCACAGAAACAGCCTGAGGACACAGAGAATGTGAGTAGCAAGTAAAACATTTGATATACATGATGATTGATTGTTGTGGATGGGTGTGCTCTGTTTGCACGCGTTAAAAGTACTGCTGAGATTCCACCAGGAGGTTGGCTTGAAACCCATCAGTGAAGGCTACCTATGGGACAGATCTGGTTGGCAGGACATAGACTGAGGAAGTCCTCTGGATGGGGGACAAAACGTTTCTCACTTAAAGAAACTGGTCCAGATGACACGATTTAACCTTTTTTGTTATCTACCTGGATGGTTGAGCTTACAAACCTTTAATAAGATAATACAGTGTATTTTTATTAGGGAATATTAGTGAATTACCACAAATTGTTCCAAAATCCATCTAACGGATAACAAATATATTTTTATTTTCCATTTACAATGGGAATGGGAGTTGAGTTAATACAGAAACCTGTCGTTTCTGTGTCTAGTTGTAACATCATTATGGTAATAATGTTACAGTGGCAGTGATGGTGGCACAATGTTCTGTCTGTTTCACTGCAGTGTATTTACTGCAATATTTGTCTATTTTTCTGAACGTAAGAAACAAAAAGTTTATCACATTATTACGTGAATGAACCAGGCGGGTTGTTTGGATAATGTTTGCAAATTGTTTGCTGTAAAGTTGCTGTTATTTTTCTATTTTATTTTTTACTTTAATATGAGAATTTTCTTTAATTGTACTCTAAATTTACCCATTTTTACAGTTTGAATAAAACTACTGACTGAACAGAAAACGTTACACAAACAAAAAAGTGTCAAAATTTTTACCTTTTTTTAAAAAAAAATTGCGTTTCATTTACTTATCCCTAATAATATAATGTATTTTGAAATATGTAACCTGCTGCTGAGTGTGAAAACAACTCGGTCAATTTTACAGATATTGAAATAAAGTTTGCTGCTTATTGTATCATGTTTCGGACTATAAGGCGCCCTGGATTATAAGGTGCATTAAGTGAAACAAAAGTCAGATAAGTCCAACTTTATTCAGCTCATTCACAATACCTCTGAACATTGTTCAGTTGTACCACATGAAACTGGTTCGAGGTCAGTAAGCACAAACAATATTAATACATGAGGTGCACCGGATTATTAGACACTCTGTCGATTTTGAGAAAATTCGAGTATTTTAAGTGCGCCTTATAGTCCGAAAAACACGGTAGCTGAGACTGATCTCCATCACATACCTTGAGAGCTACGAGACTGCACAAATGTTTATTTTTTTGTTGTCATTTCTTTGGAATCAATTCTGATTGTTAGCTAAATATTTTATGTACCAGTGAACAGGTTTTGATGAATATTTCAGTAAAGTATCATTTGATGTAATTCTACAACTGATAAAACATTTGGAACCAACCCAGATGAAGACGGCTGCCTCAACTGATCTTAGAAAATACAAAAACATCAGTAACTTGTTCAGCTTTACAGATGTTGTGCTGGTAGTAGTTGAGAGTCATTCTCAACACATCCTTGAAGTGCTATTCATTCAAGGTCTTTGCTTAAAACTGTCAAGCCTGAACGTTAAAGTATCTTACTAACAATGCATGGATTTGAATGTATTTTTCATAAAGTAATCAGTGGATTTATATCTTCCACTAATTGTAACTAATCTTAGGGATTCAACCCAATTGAAGATGGATGCCACAGCTAATCAGCATTATTCAATGTATAAATGACAGTTAAAACTCATGCATGGCCATGTCTTACATTGTTTCTTTAAAGAATGTTGAGCCTTTAATTGTGTTTAAATGATCGTATATTATTTTTGAGTTTCCCTCTATTTGTTATTCTAGAAAATATAATTTAATTAGTCTTTTTCTCGTTTTGTCTCGACCAAGTAAAGACAGAAATTGGACTCCACAGAGCACCTGTTGATATATCAGTTTCATTCTGCCTCGGTCTCACTGTGTCTTTAACACTTTGTATAATGTTGCTCCAGCTCTGAATATTTTAGGATGGTTGATTAATGTCATTAAACATCAGAGAATTTCTTTTTTTTTTATCTTTATCTTGCTGTTTTATATTAATTCGCTGGTAATAATTACATCATGTGTGTCACGTGCACGTGGTGCATTAATTATTCAAACTCCAGCACCCTGTCCTTCTCAACACGTTCCTTAATGTTTCTGCACCTGTCTCCACTGAACTGCCTCGTCCGCTCTTAAAAACCAAACAGGTAAGTTTGTTCAGCGTTTCCTTTTAATAAATATTGTTCAGTAAGAGCAGAAACCTCATAGACTCTTTAAGTTACCTGGAAACATCTAGAAAGGCACAGCACGTGTCCTCACATTTACATTTCTGCCTACATCTCTTAAAAGTAACCAGAAACCCCTGACTTGCAAGTTTCTAGTTTGAGATTAAGAAAAGTCTATAAAGATATAAAAAGAAATGTTCTGTCACAGTTATGTACATATATTAATTTGAATTATTGGATCACTCAAAAAAAATTCACAAAAGCCACAAAAAAAAAATAAAAAAATACCAAGAGTAGAAAAATGTCTTCGCTTTAGTTGGGATTATTAAATTGTTGCATTATGGTTCTTCATAATTTAATCTTTCTTAATGTCTTCCTATATGAGAAAGATGCATCAAATTTGAGTTGGTGGTTTTCTATTTGGTATGCATAAGAAGCAGAATTTAAAAAAAAGCACGTAACAGAAAATGATCTTTGGTCTATAGTACATGCTCAGACACATTAAAACAATAGAACATATATAAAATCATACAGAAACATCACACATAAAATCCCATATCCATACATATCGTATAATACCTAAACACCCACATGCTTGTAACTATATGCAAATCAACTACTATGTTCCTTCATTTAAAAGATTACAGTGGGAATAAGAGTTTTTATAAGTATGATTGTTTTATTATGTGTACTGTACAACACTTTGGTCCCATGGGTCTTTAAAGTGCTTTATAAATAAAGCTGGTATGGTATGGGTTTTTTTTTTTTTTTTTTGTGGTGGAGGTGGTGGTGGAGGGGGCACTCTAAAAACGATTACCTGATGGTGTTGAAATGACTGGTGAAGGGGGTGTAAAGAGTCTTTGGTGATACATCTTGCTTTCCTTTGTACTGCACGACTATCAAATTCTGTGAGATGCATCTGAGGGTATACCTGTTTCATTATTCTGGTGAGTTTTTTATTATTATTTTACTGGGAGTAATATACAGTATTTAACTTGTTTATATATTGATTGGTTTACTCTGTTCTTTTAAAAATAAAGATGGTCACCCTAAGAGGGAGGCCAGCAAGCTCAAGGAGTCCTATTATTCATTCAACCTTTATTTAAACAGGTTAATCCCATTGAAGAAAAGAGTGATGACAACAGTGGACAACAATAGACAGTAATAAAGGATGCGTACAAATTAAAAAAAAAATTTAACAAGTGAAAATAAAATGGTAATTAAAGGGGAAAGTAGCAACAAAAAAAACAAAACAAAAAAAAGGCTAGGTTGTAAGGTGATGTAGAAAACTAAAAACAGAAACATGGCTGCATTCGTTTTTTTCCCAGGAACTTAACAGATGTTTGAAGCCACTAAGAGAGGTCAAGGTCGAGAGCTTTAGATCTTTTTACAAGATATTCCAGGAAACAGGAGCGGAGTAGAAGGCCCTTTTGCCTAGTTCAGTCCTCACTGAGGGAACACTGCAGGTAATAATGTCCTGAGAGCGCACGCTGTAGCTGCACTCACACAGAGACATGTAGGAGGAGATGTATGAAGGCATCAGACCAAGAAGTGATTTAAAGATGAAAATGTACCAGTGAGAGAGTCTGCGTGAAGTTAATGATGACCAGTTAACCAGTGGATACAGCTGGTATGGGCTTTAGAGGAAACTGTGGGGTATTAGTGAGACAGTTGCTGAGGCAAAGGCTAATTGATTAGTTCACAGAACTTATCAATTTTAGTACAGACTACTAAATATGTTTACTACATTGTACTGAGGTTCTAAGTTAACACAACTAAACATGTTTAACCAATGTAACATTATTTAAAGCTACTTACATATAATGTTTTGCATAACATTTCCTCCAATGTAATTAATTACCCTTTTGATCTTCAAATTGTACTGAATGCAACACTAAATTTTACAAGAGGAAAAAAATACATTTCAATGTTCCAATTTATTTAATTTTCACAAAGTATTGCTTCAAAAAACATTTTAAGTGTAACTTATCATCAAGCTTGTCACAAGTAAAAAATAAAATAAAAAATTGGTAATAAAACAGTAGCCATTAAAAAAACCCTTGCCATCCAAACATCAAGTAAAAATAGACAATAAAAATGCTTGACATTGTTATAAATTGTTTAAATAGGAATACAAACACCGCAGCATTCATCAGTTTATGTATCCTTGTGAAAAACTGGACACAATAAAATTAGACACAGTCTTCTAAATCTTCAACTTGAAAAGGAGCTGATGAAATGTGATAAAAGATTTAGCATGTTTTATGTGAATGTACAGTTCGTGGTTTTGGTAAATGCAGGCAACTGAAGCCATAAATTCCTGAAAACTTAAGATGCAAAATATTTAATGATGTTAATGTTAAGGAAGAACTTCCTGTTATTTCAGCTTAAAATTCTAGTGTTCCCCTCTGTGCAGACAAGGAACGTGGTAGATGTGGGGTCATGAAGGCACTACTGCATAGCTCTGTGAGCAGGAAAACTGTTTTGGTCAATCGAGCACACACGTTTCAATTTACTGCTTCAACTGACTACATTTACCATCAACACTGACTGGACATTTACATGAAACATGCTGAATTGTCCTCAAACTGTATTATATCAACTGGGTTTTACTATCCAGTCCTGAGAATACACTTCTAAATTTCATCTCTGTAGAGTGTCTGGACACCCATGTCTCTCATACCAACCGAACATTATAAACTTTGTTAAAAAGTAACAGTTGTGGCAGAGCTGTTTGCATTAGTTTATGCAGGTAGAGCTGATAAAGTGGCCACTGAGTATAATATACTGAACCCCCCCGACTGTTCACTGACACAACACACAAGACAACATTTCTTTACATTACAAGCTGGTTGTTCAATGTTTGTAACTTTGGTTTTAGTTCACTGTGGCCCAGTTCAAGAAATACCTGTTGGATGAACTGGAACGTGGACTTCACAGACCTAGGGTAGTTGAAACGCATAGCGTATGCAAGTCCAAAGAGAAGACACACAGGTCTGTTGTCCATCACCACTTCTCCTCCAGTGATGATTTTCAGAGGCTGGACTGAGATGCAGGGAGGATGAGGGCACAGCACCCTCAGGTTCAACGAGGAGGATCCCAGTGTCGGTGTTGCAGAATGAGTCCTTAATAAAGACAAGTGCACAACAGAGATATTTCGCATTAAGTGACCTGCAATAATTGATCAAAAATAATTTCCATAAACCAATTACAATATTTGTCATATCATCTGTCTTATCATAACATGCAGCCCTAGTTTCCTTGTGTAAATTGTGTATTAGTTTGAGCTCCACTAAAGGACACCAACATCATCAGGTGTTCATGGTGAGTGGAACGATACTTTATTCTTTCATTTGTTAAAAGCTATGCGCACAGGTTTTATTCAAATACACGAACTGTCATCAGGGTTCTCACGTCTGTCTAGGCCCAAATTCTGACATGAACTTGACACAGCATAGCATAAACATTAATTAAGATTAAAGGGATCATTTGGATTTTTTTAAGTGGAGTTGCATGCGGTTCTTACAGACGGTCAGCATGTTACTTACAGTAGATAGTGGTCAGCCTTTCCCCACTTTGGAGAAGCAGCAGCAGGATCAGTGTAGGAAGATAAGCAATGTACGTTTGTGGACATGGTCAGCAGCAATTTGTACTTTTAGACATCTTGAAATATCTATAATAGTTTGAGTAGACACATATTTATTATATTTACAGTGCCTTACATTGCTGTCTTGACAGACTTTTCAGACTTGAAATGTAAATTAAAGAGCTCTCTTCACACCAACCAAATGCCATAGACAAAATTAATAATTTTACCTCACAGAACAAAAGAGTTACTGGTCTGTTAGTTTGTGTTATTGTGTGATTTCAGTGAATCCACACCAATCAAATAATAAAAAAAACAATGGAGAGCTGAGTGACAAGACAATTTTTGGGCAAGCTGGCGCTTCTTATGGTGTTTGAATGGATCCAGTGAGGCGAGGACTACATCTGCTTCGCCCTTAACCCACCAGCGACAGCCTTAAAGGGCGAAGCCTATATGAAATAGAACGTTGGTTACGTACTGTAACCCCAGATTCTATGAGTATAGGCGTAGCCCTTTAAGCGTCGGGCCTCACTGGCTCCTAAATGGCTGAAGAAAAAGCTATTTTGGGAGCCGATTACCCGCTCTTAACGTAATTTATACGGACCGGGTGGGGCCCACACAACAGGTGGGCGTGGACTAAACTTTTCAGTGCGTTGCGTTGCATGACGAGATAAAACCCACCAGCGACAGCTCTTAAAGGGCTACGCCTATACTCAGAATCTGGGGTTACAGTAACAATTTTTACACCAAACTTAATTTCATGAACCACAAGAAAACAAGACATTTACTTTGTTACCAAATAAATAAGTATACTGTATATGACAACTATACCTGTGATTTTTTTTCTGTGCCAGGATGGTGTCCCCTGCTATTGCTCTGGCCTTCATTCCTCTTCTGCTGACAGTGTTAATCAAATACCGCTACTTCTTTGTGTTGTTCTATCGAGCCATTCTGGTCAGGATATGGAAGGACTGTACTACTGGTTTGAGCCGAGAGGAGCGCGCCTACCAGTATGTTCTCACTCATTGCACTCTTGGAGACCCTGACAGCATACTGGATGCTTTTGATATTTGGTGCAGTAATGTGGAGTTCATCAGCAACATTGGGCCTAAAAAAGGTGCTGGAAGAAATCATTTTATTGATCAGCAAGTCATAATTTCTAAATACTACACACATTTTGATGCGTTTTTGTAGGAAAAATCCTGGACCGGCTGCTGATGGAGCAGAGCCCTCTGACAGTATTAGAGCTGGGGGCTCATTGTGGATACAGCACTGTGAGAATAGCCCGGTCTTTGCCTCTGGGGGCCAGGCTCTACAGCGTGGAGATGGATCAGAGAAATGCTGCCATCACAGAGAAAATCATCCGCATGGCAGGTTTTGATGACAGCACGGTGAGACAGTAGGTAACTGTTACAAAATGACCCCCCCCACACACCTGTTTTTATATACTCGTTCGTTTCTCCAGGTGGAGCTTATTGTGAATCCATCTGATGAGGTGATCCCTCGGCTGAGATCCGACTACAGCTTGGAGAAGTTGGATTTAGTCTTTATGGACCACTGGAAGAAATGCTACCTGCCTGACCTGCAGGTACTAAATCATTAGAAAATATGTTTATACACAACTTGTTGCATCTTGATTATCATCCCTTATGTCTCTGGGTATGTCTCAGCTGCTGGAGGACAGTGGTCTGCTGGGAAAAGGCTCTATGGTTCTGGCTGACAACGTGCTGTTTCCTGGGGCTCCAAAGTTCCTCCGATACCTGCGCAAGTGTGGCCTGTACGAGTGGAAGATCCACCGAGCAACACTGGAGTACAGCAGGGGCATCAGGGATGGGATGGCAGAGCTGATTTATCAGGGAATTAAATAAAGTATATCAAAAGTACATTTTAAAAAGAGCAAAAACATTTGTTTTAATGTCCAAGCAAATTTTAAGGTAATTTGTGAATGATTGTCCTTTAAAAGTAGTATTTGACTTTAGGCATATCGCAATAAATAATAAATCAATTAATCGCATGATAAATGAAAATTATCGACCTCGTTTTCATTTATCAGCTTTATGGTTTCTTTATGTCTCTCTTTCTACTGAAGACACTGGATGACAAAAGGCTCAACTCCGGTGCTCTTCACTGACCCCTCCTTTTCTTTTTTCTCTTTAAAATCTGTTTTAATCGTCCAAAATCACGTTTTTGGATCGTTAAAAGCAGCTCAGCTGACAAGCTAAGCTACGAGCTAAGCTAACAGGCCAACCTCGGAAAAAAAACTCTGTCATGTTGAAGCTCCAACCTGTGCCTTCATGTAAAAATGTTTTTCTCTGCAAAAAGCAGC
>NC_056503.1:11560237-11561525 GCF_014905685.2 Nematolebias whitei
CCAACCTGTGCCTTCATGTAAAAATGTTTTTCTCTGCAAAAAGCAGCCGAGAACTTGTTTATTTAAGTGAGAAACATTTCTCACTTAAATAAACTGGTCCAGATGACACGATTTCACCTTTTTTGTTGACATTCATTTTATATCTGCTGGAATCTTGCCATCACTTATCAATATAGCCATTAAAATAACCCAACAAATGTTATCTCTGAAAAAAAAATGCCTGTTTGTCTCTCCATAGGCAGTAACAGTAAAAAGTTGTATTGAACTGAAAGTCCAAAAATTATTTCCTGACAAAAATATAAAAGTAAAAGGTGAACAAGAATTCCAAGTTTAAATTTGGTTTAAAATTAACATTTGATCAGTACCATATGTTCTTTACTTTAATTTGTTAAACAGTAAGAATGCATTTAACTCTAAATGCTCAGCCCCATCAGACATACAAGGGATAATAAAAATATTTTACAAAAGAAGAAGCTGGAATAAAAGGAAACAAGAGTGAAAGCAATTTTAATTATACCTCTATATGTACAGTGCTTTGTGAAAGTATTCAGCCCCGTTGAACTTTTCAACCTTTTGCCACATTTCAGGCTTCAAATATAAAGATATAAAATTTTAATTTTTCTGAAGAATCAACAACAAGTGGGACACAATCGTGAAGTGGAATGAAATTTATTGGATGTGTCAAACTTTTTTAACAAATAAAAAACTGAAAAGTGGGGCGTGCAGTATTATTGGGCCCCCTTGCGTTAATACTTTGTAGCGCCGCCTTTTGCTGCAGTTCCAGCTACAGTCTCTTGGGGTTTGTCTCTAACAGTTTTCACATGGAGACACTGAAGTTCTGCCCATTCTTCTTGTAAAACAGCTCGAGCTCAGTGAGGTTGAATGGAGAGCGTTTGTGAACAGCAGTCTTCAGCTCTTTCCACAGATTCTTGATTGGATTCAGGTCTGGGCTTTGACTTGGCCATTCCAACACCTGGATACATTTATTTGTGAACCATTCCATTGTAGATGTGTCTTTTTGTTTTGGATCATTGTCTTGTTGGAAGATAAATCTCCGTCCCAGTCTCAGGTCTCTTGCAGACTCAAACAGGTTTTCTTCCAGAATGGTCCTGTATTTGGCCCCATCCATCTTCCCATCAATTCTGACCATCTTCCCTGTCCCTGCTGACGAGAAGCAGGCCCAAACCATGATGCTGCCACCACCATGTTTGACGGTGGGGATGGTGTGTTCAGGGTGATGAGCTGTGTTGCTTTTATGCCAAACATATCATTTTGCATTGTGGCCAAA
>NC_056503.1:11561625-11564038 GCF_014905685.2 Nematolebias whitei
AAAATGTCAGGTTGTTGCGTTTATGGTTGTTCAAACCATAGATGTCATGTAAACGCTAGATCTAGTGATGGCCAAACGAAGCAATAAAGCAGTATTGAACCACTTTGCCAATTGTATTGAACTTGGGTTCATTCATTCAAAGGTTCATTTCAGTGACATCTCATAGCAAAATAGTAGACAACACACACGGTCAATAGATGTTCAGCTGATTCAGGGATTGAGAGAGGGTGTGCTTTAGGAAACAAAGTTGGTGCAGGGAACGTGGGTTGTGCTTGTGTAACTCAGGCAGTCATGAAATTTGGGGACCGGAATTCAGAGGTTTTTATTTAGGAATAAGAGTTTTTCCTCTGTTTTTGGACTCAGGCCATTTCTTTTTTTGCTGACAACTTCTCCAGCTTTTGAAAAAAACACATTCACAAGGAACAGATGGTAAATGGACTGTACTTACTTAGCACCTTTCTATCTTATTTCAAGATACTCACAGCACTTTACACTACAATCTGTGCCTCATTTACCCATTCACACAGCACTCTACTAGATCTATACAAAGCTAACTGAACAAATCATTCTAAAGAGACTAGGGCTGGGTACCTTTTTTAGACATCGGTGTCGGTACCTTCACTTCGGTGTCGCTTCCTGGACGGTTCTGTTTTCAGTACCAATTTTGTAATTAATAATAATTCTAACAAGAATAAAATTATGTTACACATTACGGCTTGCAGCGATTCGGCTTGCTAAAAAAAGAAAAAAGAAATACTAAAGCATGCAATAGGGGTACAAAATACAGTACCACAAAGTGAAAATAAATATAATATTTACAAGGTTCAAAAGAAATATAATAAACAACTACATGGTAGAATATAATGCTGAGAGCAAGATGAATTTGTATAAATAAGTATTTCACAGGTAGTAATATTAGCTTAAACGTACATGATATATATTGCACATTATCATAATGTACACAGGTTATGTGACAGGTTATTGCACAGGTAGTAACAGTGAGATGAATTATGATGGTGAGGTAGTGACACATGATACAGCCACATAATGCAGCAGCACTAAACATATTAGCTGTCACACATGTGGCTCAGTGCAATGTTATTGTCAAGAGTTCAGTGTTATTATCCACAGCACCTTACAAGCTAGCTGTTTTTTTTGCTACTTTTCCTTTTAATTACCATTTTACTGTATTTTCACTTGTTTTAAAAAATTGTATGCATCCTTTATGATTGTCCACTGTTGTCATCATTGTTTGTTGAAATCAGGTCTCTCTTGTAAATGAGTCCCCTGATGCTCAGTGGGATTAAGTCAGAGAGTCAGAGATTCTTTATTGTCATTCGCACCTCACGTGGTTCATGTGGTGGAGCGAAATTATGTACACGGGGTCCCAGTTACATCCAACAATAAAATGTAAAAGAAGGAAACTGATAACATCCAAGATATGAACTAAGAAAAACATCAACTAAATATACACTAAACAGTAATAGCATAAAAACGTCACGTCGAACATCAGCACAAACATGAGCACGAGTCCGTGTAAACAGATGAGCACGCATGAACACATCAACATGAAACAGATCAGCAGCAACATGAAACAGATCAGCAGCAACATGATGTCATTTTTTCACAGTGATTATTCCAGTTAGAGATTCATGAGTCTAACAGCCTCAGGGTAGAAGCTGTTCCTCAGTCTAGTGGTTCTACACTTAATGCTCCTTAACCTCCTTCCTGAGGGGAACAGGACAAAAAGTGTGTGTGCTGGGTGAGTGGGGTCCTTCATGATGCAGGTGGTCCTCTTCCTGCATCTGGAGGTGTAGATGTCTGTGATGGTGGGGAGACTGACTCCAACAGACTTCTGTGCAGCCTTCACCACTCTCTGCAAAGCTTTTCTTTCTGCAGCTGTGCAGCCTCCATGCCACACATTGATGCTGGAGCACAGGATGCTCTCCACTGCACACCTGTAGAAGGAGGTGAGGACTGAGCTTCCCAGACCAGCTCGTCTCAGCCGTCTGAGAAAGTAGAGTCTCTGATGAGCTTTCTTCATCAGGCTGGTGGTGTTGTTGCTCCAGCTGAGGTTGTCATTCATGTGTGTACTTGTAGCTGGAGACCACTTCCACTGCAGATCCTCTTATGTTCAGGGGGGTGTAGATGTTTTTGTTCCTTCTGAAGTCCACAATCATCTCCTTTGTCTTCTTCACATTGATGTGAAGGTTATTCTCTTTGCACCAGCTCTCCAGGTGTTCCTGTCTAAATAAAGGTTGAATGAATTATTATCAAGAGTTCAGTAACCTGACAGCTTGTGGGTAATAACTTGACATTGTACTTTTAAGATTTTTTTTAAAGGTTTCTGTACGGCCATGTTGCTTTTATCAATTTCATGAGTACTTTTTGTGTGTGTGTGTGTGTGTGTGTG
>NC_056503.1:11564138-11580554 GCF_014905685.2 Nematolebias whitei
CACACACACACACACACACACACACACACACACACACACACACACACACGACAGACTTCGGACTTTGGAAACCAGCGTGTTAGTGTCAGGTGCAGGATCTTCAGGGCCAACCTTGTGTTCAGTCACTCTTCTCACAGATCTGTGTGTGTGTGTTCTGTCATGCTTGATTGGTCTTAAGAAGTGTGTGAAGTTAACGGGAACTACAGATTTGTCCAACAATTTATTCACGACATAACTATCTCGGGATTTAACACGGTAAAGTACATTTCAACCAAACTATTTTAGTATAAAAGTAAGAAATGTTGAGTCTTAGGTTCTAAAACATGATTTATTTGGACTGTTTTAATTTAGAGTTCTTTTTACAAGGTTTCTAAAATGATGGTTTTGTACTTGTTTAATAAGATAGTTTCTTCATGGTGGCATTTATTCTTAAAAACAGAATTACAAGTTGTAAAACTTGTGACAGACTTGGTCTCTGTAGTTTTTCTGCTACGTATTTTCTCTTGGTGTTGTCTGCTTCACTCATGACATTTTAGATTTTTTTTAATGGAAGCCTTTTAGGAGAATTGTTACTCGGAGTGAAAGCGTGACTAGTCAAAACGTCTCCAAAACAGATTCATTGTTGAGTGAAAACACTTTACGACTTGTGCGTTGGCTCAATTTGTTATGTCTAAATTTTTATCAGCCACAGATGTTGCACAAGTATCAGGACGTGAGTTAGACTCAGTACTGGTGAACATGATATCTGATCAAAATGAGTCACACCTGAACTTACAACCAGAGACATGGAGCTACAGCTCTGCATGAACCTGAACACTAAAACAAGAATGAATTTATAAACATCTTTAACTACAGCTTTATTTCCCTGAGATGTGCTTGAACAAAGTGAACCACTCTGATGATAAAAAAAGAAATAACACTCCACGGGTTTGACTCGACCCGCAGCACTTGGATGTCCCCGTTTTACTCTCACGTGTTTTTCCTTGTAAATCATTACTCATAATCACCGTTACCATCTCCTGAAAATAAGTTGTTTTTATGTTGAGGTTCTCCTTAGGAGTGACAAGGATGGATGGGATTAGGAATGAGATCATCAGAGGTACAGCACAGGTTGAACAACTGGGAGATAAAGTTAGAGAGACCAGACTGAGACGATTTGGACATGTCCAGAGGAGGGACAGTGGGTATATTGGTAGAAGGACGTTAGAGATGCAGTTAGAGAGGACATCAAGGTAGTTGGAGTGAGGACAGAGTGTGGTGGAGGAGGATGACTCGCTGTGGAGACCCATGAAGAGGGAAAAGCCAAAAGAAGAGTTGCTAAAGGTCTTCGGTTAAGAATAAAAGTTACAGCAAAAGAATGGAAGATAAGTTTCTTTCAGCGGCTGCCTTTCTTCAGGGGTCGCCGCAGTGAGCAAACTCAAAGATGTGGTAATTTGTTTGATGTCAGATGCACTTCCTGACATAAACTGGGCTTGTACCTGCAATCTCAGTGTTACAAGACTGACCACCTGGTGATGGACCACTGACCACCAAGCTACCACAGCCCTGCAGCAAAACTATGGAAGCAGTCGTGATATTAAGTAGACTTTTTATGTGGTATAGTTCTAGTATGAAGATCCACTTCCCTTATCTTCCTGGCCTCTGACCTAAGGAGGTCAGAGGTCGTGGCAGCACCACGGCTCAGTGGTTAGTACTGTTGCATCACAGCAGGAAGGTCCTGGGTTCAATCCCCGGTTGGACCTGGGGTCTTTCTGTGTGGAGTTTGCATGTTCTTCTCGTGCTTGCATGGGTTTTGGTTCCACAGACCAAAAACATGCTTGTTAAGCTGCCTTCAGGCCCAGGCCTCTCTTGTAAAAGAGATCTGTGATCTCAATGGGATTTCCTGCTTAAATAAAGGTTAATAATAATAAAAGGTCATGACCTAGAGGGGTACATGTGTAATTTTTTTATCAGTTACTGTCTTCTGATAATCGCTAAAAGCAGAACATCAAATAATCAACAGTTTATTGTTTTTCTGACTTTGCAAGACCTCAAACATCATGAGAGAATCATTGTCTGCTCTAACAAAAACTTGACTTACAAAGTACAAATAAGAAGCTGACGTTTTACAGGTCAGATGTCAGGTGTGTGTCATGCTCAACAAGACTGTATACTGTGTAACCATTATGGATCAGAAGCAGTGTGTATTTTCTCAAAGTACCATGAAGTTTCTTGTGTCCATATGGTTTGGTTAGAGACTTGTTCGCACCTCTTAGTCTTTAAATTTAAATAAATTGCTCCACTCTGGCGCAGCATGGTGGCCAGGGCCAGATTAACACTTCGCTGTACCCTGGGCAACAATCTTCAAGAGCCCCATCATTACGACCCCAGAATCACCATAATCTGGCAAAATACAGAATAAATTACCATAATATACAGTAAATATACTTAAAATTCTAACTATCAAGTGCATTTTGATGTATAAAACTCCAAATGCTCATTGACTCAAATCATCAAGACTGAATTAAGTTGAACGCACCTTGAACACCACATGACACCACATGTGTACTTGTTTAGTAACGTGCTGGCCACTGGTGTCAGAAGCATTTATAATGTGTGTGTGGGGGACACACACTGATGGGGAGGTCTGGGGGTCCTCCCCCAGAAATTTTTGAATAAAGTAGATGCCATTTCCTGCATTCTGTTATATTTTAATGGTTGTTTAATATCTAGTTTTACCTACATAAGTAAACACTTGGAACACCTTGGGATTCCCCTGGAGGAGCTGGCCCAAGTGGAAGAGGAGAGGGAAGTCTGGGTCTCCCTACTTAGGCTGCTACCCCCGTGGATGGATGGAAGTAAACACTTGATTTAATAACTATTTTAGAGCTAATGGCACAACAAGAAGTAGCCTGACCAACAGCTGATTCAATAATTAAAAATATTATATATTCAAAGGTGGGGCAGCACAGTGGCGCAACTGGTAGAGCTGCTGCCTCTCAGCTAGCAGGTCCCTGGTTCAAACCCCGGTCCAGGGGCCCTCTGGGTGGAGTTTGCATGTTCTCTCTGTGCATGCGTGGGTTTTCTCCGGGTGCTCCGGTTTCCTCCCACAGACCAAAAACATGCATGTTAGGCTGATTGGTAACTCTAAATTGTCCCTAGGTGTGAGTGAGAGAGTGAATGGTTGTTTGTCTCGTTTGTCTCTATGTGGTCCTGTGATGGACTTGTGACCTGTCCAGGGTGTACCCTGCCCTTCGCACAGTGATTGCTGGACATGGGCACCAGCGACCCCCGTGACCCAAAATGGAATAAGTGGGTAAAGATAATGGATGGATGGCTCCACTTTGGCTCCGTTTTGGTAAAACCTAATTTTTTGCAGCATTAAAAACTTAACAAAGGCCATTAAAGATCATAATAATTAACAATTTAGTTACAATGTATTCTATGTTCCTCCAGTGATCGTCTTATACAAGCAAATGTTCAAAGCGAATCACAATTCTGTAAATTGCACAAAATGAAAACACAAAATGCAGTCAGCTTTTGAAGTTCATCTGTATGACTCTGTGTTAAACGTGACGGACATTTTTCCTAAACCAAAGCAGTGCACACAAAATATCCCGGCGACAAGATTGAGTTTTTGACATAATAAATTTATTTAGAGTTACACAATAAATGTGGTGCTTTAGGACAACTTCCACTTGTGCATTTCTTGCATGGTGACAATCTGACACATCAGGGTTGATAACAGCATCAAAGCCTTTGAGAACTTGCAGGTAATAAATATTGTATTTAACATCTTTTCCACTGACCTGCCTGTTCCAGCATGATTTTATCTGTAAGACATTCCAACCCCAGATTATGTCAGCAGCCGCTCTTCCCACTCCAGAATATGACATATATGAGCTTCTGCAGAAAACTGACCAAAAAAACCTGTTTACATATTATAAATACATAAAATATTTGTTGGAACGAAGCATGATGTTGGTAAAACATTCCACTGAACACACGAACTGAAAGACTGAATGATGTGAACATTTTTAATCAGCTCATATTAGGCTGCACAGTGGCTCAGTTGGTAGAGCTGTTGCCTCTCAGCAAGAAGGTCACGGGGTCGAATCTCAACCCAGGGCCTTTCTGGGTGGAGTTTGCATGTTCTCTCCGTGCATGCGTGGTTTTTCTCCTGGTACTCCGGTTTCCTTCCACAGACCAAAAACATGCATGTTAGACTGATTGGTAACTCTAAATTGTCTCTAGGTGTGAGTGAGAGAGTGAATGGTTGTTTGTCTCGATTGTCTCTATGTGTCCCTGTGATGGACTTGCGACCCGTCCAGGGTGTACCCCGCCCCTCGCACAGTGATTGTTGGACATGGGCACCGGCGACCGCCGTGACCCAAAATGGAATAAGCGGGTAAAGATAATGGATGGATGGTTTCTAGGATTCTATTACACATCATATAATTATGAAGTTGTGATTTTTTTTTTTACAATAATATTTTTAATAATATTATTATTTATAATAATATAGCATGTGTCAAACTCAAGGCCAGTGGGCCAAATCCGGCCCACCATAACTATTTCTGTGGCTCTCTACACCCTAGAGCAGGGATGTTCAACTACATTGCTCAGGGGGCCACAGTTACTAAAACCCAAGAGCTCAGGGGCCAGACATCCAGCAGTTATTGTCATTTAGTAAGGTTGGTTTACAATTTAAAATTGTTTTATTTAAAAATGAACTCATTAGTGGGCTGAACTGAGCACACCCGTGGGCCTGATTTGGCCTCCGGGCCTCCAGTTGAACAGCCCTGCCCTTGAGGGCCACTGAGACAGAACTTAAGATAACACTTGTGTGCTTCAACATCACTTTATCAGTCAAATCAAATCAGTTTTCATGTTTATAATGCCAAATTACTCAAACATAAAATATTTAATTTTTAGAAGTAGTCATCGAATGCAGAGAAAGTTATATTTTACTAGTTTGTTAATAGGTAGTTTTTTTCAATACACTCTGCCACGTCCGGCCTTTTGAGGACATTCATGAGCCTGATGTGGCCCAAAATGACAATGAGTTTGACCCCTGCACTAGATGATATATACACATAGGATAATGTGAACGGGGCTGTTAGAGTTGCAATAAGTTTATGGTAGGTGGGTGAATGATCTGATCTGACTGTTGACTGCAGTTAAGCACATTATAAGCAAAAATAGAAGGCCCCAAACCAAATTTTTCTTAGGGCCCCATGGAGGCTTGGGCCGGCACTGGACCCCCGCAACCCCAAAAGGAAGAAGCGGGTAAAGATAATGGATCAGCACATATCAGAAAACCAGACATTGCCAAGTAAAGAACTGGTTAAAAGTTAATAGACATTCATTCAACAAAGTGGAAGTTTCACTCATAGTACATTCAAAGAGCCATTTTTATGTTCAACCATTTAATGATAATGATAATGTCAGGGGAGTGCCAGACTTATTTTAGTTTCTGTTCTCTGCAGAATCATGCAGCTGCTTCTGGCTTTGCTGCTCACCCTCCCCAGCGGTGTTCTGTCTCTGGACAAACTCAACATGTGCATGGATGCAAAACACCAAAAAACGGAGCCTGGTCCTGAGGGAGAACTCTACAAACAGGTGAGAAATACAGACATCCACTGAACCTTTTGCCCAATTCAGTTCAATTCAGTTCAGTTTATTTATATAGCGCCAAGTCACAACACAAGTTGCCTCGGGACACTGAACAGGTGTGCTCAGGTGGACTAGGAGTGTACAACACACCAAGCAGCTGTCTGACATTGAAGAAAGTCACCTTTTATTCTTTTGGCAATAAAAAGCAAATCAGTGCTTTAATTGGTCTAATACAGTGGTTCTCAAACTGGGGTCCCAGGACCCCTAAGGGTCTGTGAGTCAGTGCTTGGGGGTCCACCAAACAAAAAACATATACTGTATATATATATATATATATATATTTGTTTTTTACAAGCACATAGATGTTTAACAATCCGTTAAAATATACAAAATTGCAGGAAATCACATCTATTCAAAATTTTCTGGAGGAGGACCCGCCCCCAGACACCCCCCACCCCCAACACCGTCCTGCTCACTATTTGCATTCCAGCATGGATCAGTTTACAAATGAAGCCCTGTTACTTGGTCTGACTGCTGTTATGATTCTGTTCAGTTTGATGTGAAGAGTTTTCTGTAATAATGTGAAGAAGTGTTAATACATTTATGTTCATTATGTGAATAGGTCAAGTTTTGAAGTGTTTTTTTAATTCTATAACTGTAGCTAATGATCTTTTTTTTCTTTCCAGTGTTCCCCCTGGCGTGACAATGCATGTTGCACTGCAAACACCACTGCAGAGGCCCATGAAGACAATTCGTACCTGTAAAACTTCAACTGGAATCACTGTGGCGTTATGAGCCCTGAGTGCAAGAAACATTTCATCCAGGACACGTGCTTTTACGAGTGCTCACCACACCTGGGACCCTGGATACAGCCAGTGTGTATTCTCTAAAAGTGATGTGGTGCACAGGTGTGGCAGTGACACTAGATGGCAGCACGACAGAGCTGCTGAGTCCACACATCCAGTAGTTTTAAAAGTTTTATGAATGTTTTGCCACACTTTCATTAAGAAAAAGCTCATTTTATGGACTATTACAGTGCACATGTGAGGAAAATGGTTTTCTCAAAACTTATCACTTTTGTGTGTGCATGTTTTAGGCAGACAGCAGCTGGAGAAAGGAGAGAATCTTGAATGTGCCTATCTGTAAGGAGGACTGTGAACAATGGTGGGAAGACTGCAAAGACTCTTTCACCTGCAAGTCAAACTGGCACAAAGGATGGGACTGGTCCTCAAGTAAGACACATAAAAGCCACAGACCGAATATGTTCTGAGCAAAAAGCACATATGAAAGTCTTTCACTTATCTGATAAAGATGGATCAGTTGTAATTAACATATATATAACATTACAGAATATAACCCGGCACATGACAGGAAACACTGGGTTTACCTGGTACTTACTGGGAACTTAGTTGATTTGTATCAAGCATGTACCTGCTACTTATGGGGACCGGGCAGTATAATAAAGTGACTGGTAGCAAAACATGTATGTACAGATATGTACCAGGTAAATACTGTAGAAGGTGTGTATCAAATATGTGCAGGTAAGGAGCAGATACATACCATGTGCATGCACTGTGTGTCAAGAATAAATACCAGTACAAACTTGACAAGTACCATATATGTACCAAAAAAGCACAAATGTACCTCGTAAACAGCAGTTAAATACCAAGAAAACACTGTACTGGGTATTCTCATGATACATACATGATAAATACCAAGTACATACCAGGCTGTATTATCTGTATTATGTATTACTAACTGTAATTGTATTATTGATTTGTCTCTGTCCTCCTGTCTTCCTCTCAGAGACTAATAAGTGCCCTGAAGGCAGTAAATGCAGAAAGTGGACCGAAGTTTTCCCAACATCCAAATCCATGTGTGAACAAATCTGGTCCAACTCTTACCAGTACACCACCTATTCCAAAACCTCCAACCGCTGCATGCAGCTCTGGTTCACAGGCCCAAACCCCAACAGGAAGGTAGCCGAGTACTATAATGCGGCGCAGCAGACACAAGGCCTTCATCTGGTGATGCTGCTCTTCTTGGCCGTCATGTCTTTCTGTGTAACGACATGTTGAAATAAACACCTCTGACATGTTTATCATACTGGAGACACTTCTTGAAGTGGTTAGTAACACTCCGGTCTCTGCGGCTCTTCTTTTAACTCAGTGAGTCATGATCACCCTCCGTGTACTTCTTAGTTTCTCAGTCAGTGGTCTGATCCTGCTCGCTGCTCTTTTTGGGGTCATGTTTTCATATGCTGCTTTCAATTTCTGTTTGTTGAGTTATGAAATTTGAGTTTTGATCCTGAACTTCCAGTTCACCACATTTGGGTCTTCACATGGAATTCTGGAATACTTGATAACATTTTTTGCCCTTTTTGTTTTTTTGTTGCTCACAAAGTGTAAGCTTTGTTGCTGTTCAGAGAACCAAATTCAGAAGAATGATCAAAATTCTTCTCATTTCATGTAAAGCTAAAGCAAATGTTCATAATTGATACATTAGTTTTCACATGTCCTTCACAGGCCAAAAGATGCTTCATACTTTTTTTCTGTATAAATGAATAAGTTTATATCATAATGTTTAATAAAGATGAAAGCTGTCCTTTCTGAAAATGTGTCAGACATTTCCTCCATTATAAAGTCAGAGAAACATAAAGAACATCAGACACAAACACAAGTTCAACACTAAAATGTCACCAAAAAAGAAATAAAGTTAAGGCAGCATGGAAACTTTGTGCTCTAAAATCTAAGAAAATATGTTTTAAAAAAAACATGTATGAAGAAAATAAACTACTTTGTCTGGACTAACCATGAAGAAAGTGGTAATTTATTGCATGACTGTTCAGACTGTTTAAAATCCTCTTTTGTAACCTCCGTGCACAGACAGAAATCTGTAAAACTGACCTCGGTTCTGAGGGAAAATGTTCCTCCGTACTGGGCCTCAATGATCACACCATCGCATGACCACTCAGGACCATGCCAGTGGTTAGTGGGTTCCAGCACTCAGCAATTACGAGGCTCCAGTGTTCATGTTTGTGTGTCAGTGTGTGTGTGTGTTGTGTGTTTGACAGAAAGATGGAGAATGGGAAAGAGAAACAACCTACCATCATAATCTCTGCAATGTGTCCACGTGTCTCGGTATTTGTTTCTTTGTGTTTGTACGCCTGTGACATGAGTATCGGGATTGATTTGATGGTAAACAGGTTTGTAATCAGTATTTTATGTTATCAGTTCAGCTATAGGAGTCAGCTAACATCAAATGATGCACTGTTTTTGCCAACTAATTCCTTTATGACAGTGTTCATTTAGCCCGGTGACCTCAGCCAGGACGTCCCACACAGAAAAAGAGGCATTTCATCAAAGAAGTGGAACAGTTTTTTTATTTTTTATATTTACCTCAGCACATGTGAATTCTCAGTTTTGCAGGACTAGAAAGCAACAAGTCTCTTTGTTAGTTAGTTTAAGATGCTTTGTCTCGTTTTGGGGGTGAAAATTAAAATCGACCAAAGAGGCTTTTAGAGAAGATGAAATAATATCTTACTACGTTCAGGATCAGCTTTTAGTGTGTTGAAGTCAACTACTTATCCTGGGTTCAGATTAGGTCAAACTTGAGCTTGCTTGGACTAAATTTTAAGTGTAGAATTCAGGCAGTCTAGTGACAATGCCAAACACCTTTTTTTGCTGGTGACTCTTTTTTGGTGTCATTTAAATAACTGCATGATTGAAGCTGTAAGAAACAAGACATACAATCTATTTATTTAACAAACAGGCCTCAGTGGCATGTGGGAGAGCCACACACAGCGAGCCTGGCACCTCCTCCTCATGCAGCTCACCAACTCTGCCCCATACCGTTGGAGGGCATCCTAACAAATTTCATCTGATAAACAGGTTTTCTAGTATAAAATTGACATGAAGCATTGTAACAAAGAAATAATTGATCAAACACAAATTTAGTTGCTTTTTGTACTTTTATTAGATATACAGATAAACATATACAGAGGTTGTCTACTTGCATGAAATATGTTAAGAAATTATGCTCTTTTATCCAAAAGCCAAAGTCTATTGGAGTGACATTTTTACAGTGCTGTATACTGAACATTCATAGTGAAGACACATTTTTAAAAAGGCCAGAGCAACATTTTAATTAACAAAATTACAAAAGCTAACTAATAGTTTTGAAAAGGGCTTCAGTATTAAAATTTGTTTCTCGTAGATCTTATGGAGACTCATTTGTTCATTGCCTGTTTTACTCCAAAAAGTTCAGGGTTGCAGGATACTGTGCAAACTAACAGAGCTCAAGAAGTTCCTAGGCCATTATAAAATGAACACAAAGACACAGAGTCATGTGTTCTGGCTTCTAGGGTTGTAGGACTACATTTAAATTTTGGGTTCTGCATGAATATATATATACAGTATATATTGTCCATTCACAAGAATGAAGAAGAGGAAGGCAGTATGACCTGATGACGTAAGAGTTGAGGTTAGGAAATGTCTTGGAGAGATGGCAGGGAGGTTTTTGACTCAAATATTCAGTGACATTTTTGAGGGTGAGAAAATTCCTGAGGAATGGAGAAGAATTGTGCTGGTGCCCATTTTTAAGAACAATGGTGATGTACAGAGTTGTAGCAACTACAGGGGAATTAAGTTGATGAGCCACATAATGAAGATCTGGGAGAGAGTTGTGGAAGCAAGATTTAGACGAGAGGTGACTATCTGTGAGCAGCAGTATGATTTCATGCCAAGAAAGAGCACCACAGATGACATCTTTGCTTTGAAGATGCTGATGAAGTACAGAGAGGGTCAGAAAGAACTCCATTGTGTCTTTGTGGATTTAGAAAAAACATCTGACAGGGTGCCGAGGGAGGAGGTGTGGTATTGCATGAGGAAATCTGGAGTGGCAGAGAAGTATGTTAGACTGGTACAGGACATATGAGGACAGCAGGACAGTGGTGAGATTTGCTGTAGGAGTGACAGATGGCTTCAAGGTGGAGGTGGGAGTGCAACAAGGATCAGCTCTGAGCCCCTTCTTGTTTGCTCTGGTGATGGACTGACTAACAGATGAGGTCATGCAGGAATCCCCGTGGACTATGATGTTTGCAGATGACATTGTGATCATTGGTGAGAACAGGGAACATGTGGAAGTTTTTTTAATGCCTCAAATTGTGCTCTGTCTAGGACACGGCGTGAGAGATCTTTTTTATACCGTCTCTCATCATGTTTTCTTTCCTTTTCTCACCTAAGCAAAATATTATTCTGAATAAGAATAAGAGGCCGCGCTAATTATTTATAGCCGCAGCTTTGTGCACTCTGCCCATCTTCGGACGACTGTACGTACATATTCGTGTTGTATCTCGGTGCAATGCCAATAAAGTTTATTCTGATTCTGATTCTGAAGAGAACTTGGAGAGGTGGAGGTATGCACTTGAAAGAAGATGAATGAAAGTTAGCCGTAGTAAGACATAGTACATGTGTGTGAATGAGAGGGAGTCAGGTGGAACAGTGAGGCTACAAGGATCAGAGGTCACAAAGGTGCAGGACTTCAAGTACTTGGGGTCCACTGTCCAGGAAAATGGGGAGCGTGGTGAAGAAGTGAAAAAGAGAGTCCTGTAGTGGACTAGGCCCATGTCAAAAACTAAGTCTAAGGTCAAATCCCTTGACCTTAAGAACCTTGTGGGACAGGAACTGTCATTTTATTGATTTGAATCCAGAAATGCAGGTTCACCCATCCTGAGACTTTCTTTCTTGAAGATTCATGTGAAAGAACACTCTCTTTTTTATTATCATTACTATTTTACAAATGTTGATAATCAAAATGTCTTAGTTCAAACCATTTTAGATGTTGCAGTGAACTAATCAATTTTATTAACTGTGTAATGATTTTTATTCTCATGCAAAATTAGAACTCATGTCAAAGCTGTTACAGAGTAATTATGCCTTTTCTGATTTCTGCTTTTGAATGAGCAAGTGTAAGTTGGTCCAAGGTTGGAGTCAAATGCAAAACAAGTTGTTGGAACGAACTATCATGTTTTTAGAATCCTCTCAGACGTAAATATAGAGGTTTTTGGCACCTGTTTCTGAAACGCGCCAAAACAAAACTCTCTCTGTCTGTGAGAACATTTCTGATCTGTTTCATAACAATTCTTGCTGTCTTCTAACCTCTTACGTCACAAAACACACCCCGTCTGGTCGGTTCTGGCCAATGGGGATACTCCCAAGAGTGAACCGGGAAACAGCTCTTTAAAATGTCAGTACTTCCTGGTCTACTCAGTTCTGTTAGAGGTTCTGTTAGAAGTTCTGTTAGAAGTTCTGTTAGAAGTTCTGTTAGAGGTTCTGTAGAAGTTCTGTAGAAGCTCTGGGATGGTGCTGGAACGGTTCTGGACAGTTCTGTTCAGTTCTGATGGAGACGGGAAGATCCTGACATGACAACAGAGCTCTTCCGAGGTTCATGGGATTATAACATTTTCCACTGAGGTGAGCTTGTGTCGGACAGTCTCGCCGCTACTCCGGAGGAGTAACAGCATCCTACGGAGACGCTGAAGGGTGCGTTAAACGGAATCTCGCCTGAAGACAGCTCCAGGTAAAAGAGTCGATTTCACCACCGAAGTGTACCGTAAGAAAAGCTGAAGAAAGCCCAGAGAGTGCCGTTCTGTTAACACACTCCCTCAAACCCCATCTTTTACTCTTCTTTAACTCCTTTCCCATCTTGAAACTTTTCTCTCAAGTAGAAATTCTTCCAGATATTTTAGAAATGTCTGTGTAAAGTGCTCATCCACATCCGTGTGGGTAAAAGATCATAATTGTACAGTTTCATAAATGTCTGTGGTGAAGCAACGGAAAAATCATGGCCGTATGATTTTTCCTGATTGATTGCTTATGTTGTTATTTTCATAATTTGCCAAATTAATGTAAATGTTTGATGTTAAACTTTGATTCTGTAAATAAATGACCGCATTCATTTTGATGGGTCAAACATAAATGACGTCTCACGTTTGCATTTCATTAAATTCAATGCACGTTTTATTCAGTTCAGAAAAATGAGGAATCCGTGTTAATTGATGAATATATCTGAGCATCTGTTCATCTACAGTCCAGACAGGATGGAGTGGATGGAGAAAAGTTTCAGGAGTGATTTGTGACAAAAGGGTGTCAGCAAAGGTCAAAGGAAAAGTTTACAAGACAGTGGCGAGACCAACTATGGTGTATGGTCTGGAGACAGAGACATTGACAAAAAGACGGGAGAAAGAACTAGAAGTGGCAGAAATGAAGATGTTGAGGTTCTCCTTAGGAGTGACAAGGATGGATAAGATGAGGAATGAGATCAGCAGAGGTACAGCACAGGTTGAACAACTGGGAGATAAAGTTAGAGAGACCAGACTGAGATGGTTTGGACATGTCCAGAGGAGGGACAGTGGGTATACTGGTAGAAGGATGTTAGAAATGCAGCTGCCAGGAAAAAGACAAAGAGGAGATATATGGATGCAGTTAGAGAGGACATGGAGGTAGTTGGAGTGAGGACAGAGGATGTAGAGGACAGAGATGGAGGAGGATGACTCGCTGTGGCGACCCTGAAGAGGGAAAAGCCGAAAGAAGAAGAAGAAGAAGAAGAAGAAGAATGTCCATTCTTGTAGTCTTCCTATCTAATTTATCTATTTGCCACACTTGCTCTAGAACACACCTGTTACTCGTGTTCATCATACCTCAATCTTTTTAAAATCCTGGTATGCATCCATTTGTTATCTTTACCTGCTTCTTCTTTTTTGGGTTGTCATTTGCTGGGTTTGTAGATTTACCTGTGCTCTATCTGATCTGAAAACCAAACTATATACTATATACGATTATATTAAACTGTATGTAGTGACCAAAAAAATGAGATCATGGATACAGGTGGTTGAAATGAGTTTCCTCTGCAGGGTAGCTGGACTCTCCATTAGAGATAGGTTGAGAAGTTCAGTTATCAGGAGAGACTCATCCATTCAACCTTTATTTATACAGGTTAGTTCCCATTGAGCCTCAAGGACTCATTTACAAGAGAGACCTGTTTCAGGCATGGGGCCACGTAACTAGTTACTCGGGGTAGAACCACTTCTTCTCCACATCGAGAGGAGCCAGTTGAGGTGGTTCGAGCATCTGATAACGATGCTCCCTGGGCGCCTCCGCAGGGAGATCTTTTGGCCGTATCTGATTGGGAGGAGACTCTGGGGAAGACCCAGGACACGCTGGACAGACTACATTTCTTGGTTGGCCTGGGAACACCTTGGAGTCCTCCCAGAAGAGCTGGAAGAGGTGGCTGTGGAGAGAGATGTCTGGAGCTCCCTGCTCAAGCTGCTGCCCCCACGACCCTCCTACAGAATAAGCAAAAGATGATGGATGGACTTTGAATTGTAACTTTTCACTCACAAATCAAGCAATTGCAGTCAAATAAATTGTTTAATATTTGTAGAGTTTCTCCGACTTTAATTTGTTGACTCACTTAAAGAGCTTAATTTTAACGGTAATAATTGAGAAATGGGGAAGTGGTTGGATTTGTTGAAAATTTAAAAATATGGTTTTGTAATTTAACTTCTCTTTAGTTTTTTCAACATATGGCATGTATTTTTATTCTTACTGCATTTATTTTTTTTACACTGCTTCACTGACACATATCTGACTCGGGGATTCATCAAAAGAAATTCAACAACTTTTTGTCACAAGAGATTCTGGCAGATTGTGTTACATCCAAGGGAACTAAAACACTGCATCAAACATATTATTCATATTAGTTCTGCTTGAATGATGATGTGCAAAATATTCACATGCCATTTTCATCTTACATACCTTCCCAGTCATTTGTGTGTACAAACACTGAGGAGCAACAGGTTTCTCACAGCTTTTCTACGTGTTACATTAATTTTGGAGGGTGTTTTTGTGCTCAGTGCTGGTTAAGTTCAGAATTTTTATCCTTTGATGCTAACCAGAGACAATTATAAGGTGTCAGTAACACAAAACAATGTGAAGCTATAATTTTTCAGCTGAAAAGCTTTTTAAATTCTGATTAAACATTTACTTTAGACTTTCCAGCTTTATGTCTGCAGACAATTGTTAAACCAAATACCTAACACACACACACACACACACACACACACACACACACACACACACACACACACCTCCCTGGCTGTCTCTCACACTCTGCATGTGAAGCTCTTACTCACGTTGCATGTACGAGGATTCATAACACATTTAATGAACCATAGTTATGTTCTGAGCAATGATTCATAAATGTTGAGCAGTAGATTTCTTGTGGCCTGCAATGTGTGTGTGTGTGTGTGTGTGTGTGTGTGCGTGCGTGTGTGTGTGTGTGTGTGAATAATATTGTATAAGTATAGATTACAGCTTGTCTTGAGAAATTGGTGCCGCTCTCTGGAGGCAGTAGGTAATCAAAGAGGAAATCCCACTGGCATTAGTGATGGTTTTGATAATGTAGGCTCCAACGTAGACTAGCTCAAACGGGTAAGAGACTTTTATTTAGAAGAGAACGTTGTGTCAGCTAACTTCAAGCTAAAAGTTTAGCAAAGTCCAGCATTACATTGGAAAAATGCTTACAACAAAAAAGAGACTGAACTTTATTCTGCCTCCTGCATCCACATTTTGAAATGGCATATTGATTTCACATGTTAAATGGTAATGGACTGTACTTATATAGCGTCTTCTATCTAATCAAGACACTCAAAGTGCTTTACAACACAATCTGTGTCCTCATTTACCTCCACACACACTCATACAGCACTCTGCTACAACTCTGTAAAGCTAATCTGAATCTGTAGAGTCTAATCAGAGCTTTAAATCACATTCATACACTGATGGGACACACATTAGAGGCAATGAGGGGTTCAGTGTCTTGCTCAGGGACACTTCAGCATGTGACTGCTGGTGGAATCAAACCTCAAACTCGCCCATTAGAGGCCAGCTGCTCTAACCATTCAACCACAGCTGCCCAATGTTACCATCCATCCATTCATGCATTACCCACTTCTTCCTTTTTAGGTTGCCGGATCACTGGTGCCCATGTCCAGCTATCACTGTGCAAGAGGTGGGGGACACGCTGGACATGTCTCCAGTCCATCACAGGGACACAGAAACAAATTAGACAACCATTCACTCTCTCACTCTCACCTAGGGACAATTTAGAGTCACCAATCAGCCTAACATGCATGTTTTTAGTTTGTAGGAGGAAACTGGAGTACCTGGAGAAAACTGACACCGTGCCTCCCGACATGTTACTAACATGAAACCAAATAATTGGATGTTTATACATACATGCACTGAGGGGGCAAAGAACAGCATTTTGTTGCAAATTATGAAGGTGCGGCTGATTTAAACCACTTTACACACCAATTACGTTGTATCTGTCATGACTCTCTCTCTCTCTTTCAAAGCCTTTAAGCTGCGAAGTAAATTACACCTAAAACAATATATTATATGAAGTGTTGTAAAGGTATAAAAATGCAAGTAGAGTTGTGATTCTTGTTGTTACATCCTTCTTTTCCAGATGACGAGCACTGCAGAATCTGGGTGTAGCCAGCCTGTAACTGTAAGAATTGAGGGTGGATCCAGTTTATTTTATTTTATGGTCTTTTTTTTAATGATGAATGACAACTTTTCTCAATTTTACTCAGACCAGTTGTATACTCATAGAGCAGAATATGCTGCAGTCATCTGAAAGACTTTACAAGCAGGCTTTAAAAATAGTGGACACGGTCAAACACACATATTTTACCAAATACTTGTAAAACAGGAATTAATGTGCAGATGTTTTACTGGTGTATAATTCTGAACTTTT
>NC_056503.1:11580654-11587176 GCF_014905685.2 Nematolebias whitei
TTGAAAATAGGTTTTAAGGTTTTGTTTATAATCTGTTTAAATGTAAGGTGCTTCCTAAGACCATTGTTTTTGCCCCCTCTCTCTCTCTCTGTAACAAAAGCCTCAGATTTATATTCTTGTACAAAGTTTTATCTAGTTTCTGACTTTAAAAATGGTTTATCAAAGCATTGCATCTAAACATCTGGGTAACCCTACCCCCTCACTACCCACTTCCTCTGAGGTCAGCCTGGAAATGGCGTTTAGCTGACAGAGATTGCAGAATGATGTGTTATTTTTCAGTCTGTTCGTGTTTCCTTCCCATCGAGCTGCTTTAGCCAACTATAAAAAAAAGGTTTTGTTGTTTGTTTCAAGAGCAAACAGACCAGTCCTCAAGTCTGATAAGGACCGACATGCCACTGGACTAACTGTTATTAATAATGCTTTCATTTTACACCATTCTGTTTCTGCTCATTTACAAAGGAACATATAAAATGAAGACTCGTGAACCACATGTTAACCTACAGCGAGTATTTCATTCTACTGATGCAACGGCTGATTTTCTGTCCACGCCAACAACGAGGTCATTGGCGACGACGACGAACCAGTTTTGAGAGGGAAAAAAAAAACTTTCGACGGAACACGGCGTTTTGCGCATGCGTCAGAATACGGCAACACTACGGCAAGCCGGATGTAGTTAGCTTGTAGCTTCGCTACTTAGCTCTCGAAGAAAATACTTTAACGCCACTTGCACACAGTTTTCAACAAAAAAAAAAAAAGTAACGATTAAACTGAAAACTCTGATTTTACATCAGACACAGCGTTACTGCAGTTAGCCGGTAGAAGACAGAGCTCTATCGTAGACTAAATTTCTATCGTTTCTACCGTATACATCGCGCATTCCTAGTACCTTCTCATACTTTTTAGTATTTTACCTTGTTTTGTATGGGCACCTTGAATTGATTTGTTATAACACTACTTGTTATTTTAATTGCTTGACTTAACTTTGTTGGATTATTCTACCTGGATTATTGAGCATGAATCAGGAGATTTTGAACCACTTCGGTCATGACTGCCTCAGACGAGTCGACGGGGGACGACAGAAACCATCTCATCACCATCAAACTGGTTGACCCATTATGAGAAGTTGCTGTTTATAAGACTGAGTTTGTTGCAGCTCCTCGGACTGATGAAGTCTTTAGGAGGAAAGACGAAATGTTTCATCAAAAACAAACCGTGCAGAGGACCTGACTTAATTAGACGCGAGATAAAGGAAACACTGCTCAGCATCCTGTTACACATCCGTAATTGATGGGGCATGATAGATAGCACACTGTTCTCACGATTAAAGAGAATAAAAACACGCTCCGTGATTAAAGCTTCTTCACTCCTCTGGTAATTCAAAAGGACTTTTCAGAAAATAATTTTCCTTAACACAGCTGCCCTGTGTGAAACGCCTCGTCTGATCCGTTGATGTTTCCACTTCAGTCTCAGGGACCGTTGAGTCACTCCTGCTCTCAGAACCATTATTTTTGGAGCTGCTTCTTTATAGAATGGTGCAAATTTAGCAACACTGCTCCTCACGATCCATATCTTGGAAGTGAGATGGGTTCAAATTTACTGCCACGCTGTTCACATGTGTTGCTCCCTTTCATTAATGTTGTTGTTGGTTTTAATGAGTTCATGTGGTTGCAGGAGGAAAATGAACGTTTTGCCTAGTTTGTGTTGGAGAACCCAGAGTATTTTTAATAGAGGGACCTTACTAATGTTTCAGGACAACAGGCAAAATAAGTGTCTTTCAGGGAAACCTTAAAAAGCGACGACAAAAGTCCACAAAGTGAAAACAGACAGGGAAGAGAGAGGCAGGGATAATTCAGGACACAAGTTGATGTCAGGAATGTTGTTACTCTTAAAAATATGTTCTACGTGCATTCAGGAAATAATGGTTTTTTAAGTTCCTGCTGTTTGTCCTCAGAAAGACAATGTGGAGAAAATAGAAAGCAGATCTTCAAAAAGGGATGAGAAAACATTACTTTACAAACGGGGGCTTACACTAAAGAACAATCACACTTTATGTAGGTAGAGTTTCAAAAAGCCCAAGATGATTTTCAGACGGTTATTTTTTTATTTTTATTGTTGGCTTATAACAGAACATTCTGTGACAAATGTGTGTTTCGCATAAGCCCATAAACAGAAAATGATCCTCTGCTTCTGGTGTAAACACTCCACAAAGCATGGGGTAAACTATCGGATAGGGGATTGTAGGTCAATTCAATGTCAGAGCTCAGAGTCACGTGGACTTTGATTTCCTGCATCTAAACAACCTAGTATAGTCTATACAAATCTGTTTTAACGTTTGCACATTTGCGGGTGTCAATACATTTAGCTGTTTTAAGTTTAACATCTCACTCCCTCAGCACATTCGACAACAACTGTGGCAGCCCAGCCTTTGTTGTTGTGGAGCTTTATCTGCTCGGTAGTTCAATTCAAAGAAGTTCAAGACAAAAACAACTGGACATTCGAGGAGCTTTCTCAATTCAAAGAACAGAGAGTGAGGGGTTCGAGTTATTAAGCTGAGCTAAGCTAGATACATATGCACATTGCCCCATCACTCCTCACAATAGGGGTTCGTTAGAGGAGCCACTCTGGTGACATGGATGAAGTTTCCAATAGGTGTGAAAATAAGCAAATACCCAGTCATTTTCAATTAAAGAAAGCTCCTCGGACGAGAAGCGAAACGTCTTCTGTTACAAATAAAGTCCATCTGTTCTTGTCTTGAACTTTTTTTGAATTTACCATGTCCTGGATGACTGAGAATCTTCACCAGCGTACTGCTCAGCAGTTGTTCTCCATTTCAGAGAGTTTGCCTAAGATGCTGAGGTTAAAGCTGAGGCTGTTGGTGGCGACGTCTTCCTTGTGTAATGATCGGTGGGAGTTTCATCACTTACCTCCAAAAGAAAACGAGGCCCTTTTAAAGTTCCCACTAAGCAGGAACAGCTTCGCACACATTGTTGTCAATCTATGATACGGTTTGTGAGAACACATGGAACTCCTTAAGACACACAGCTTCCCACTGACTTATATGAGCCTTAAATTATACCCCGAGAGAGAGACAGGCTTCAGAGCTTGGGTTCATTCATCATCACAACCATGCAGTTGAGTTCTCTGAGCCTGCAGGCTGACTGCAGCAGAACACCCTGTAAAAAACACTGCTGCAGGCACCACATCACACACACACACACACACAGAGAGAGACAGACAGACAGACAGACAGGAACAGCCCTAAAAAGTTGTGCCATGCTGGAGTTTCAGTGGCAGAAAGCCTCTCCTACTCATTTCCCTTCAGGGGAAAGTAAACACTGCCTACTCCAGTTTAATCACACTGGTTTGCAGCAAGCAGTTTATATATATATATATATATTTTTTTTTTTTTTTTTTTTAACTTAAACTACAATCCAGCTTTGCAGAGTAACAGCCTGCGCAGTAACTTTCACCGTGTGTGCGTTGTTGTGTTTGTTTCAGACGGAGGACGAGGTTTGACTCACAGCACACACAGAGCGTAAGCTCCGCTCACACTCTCGCTGTCCCGCACCAGAAAGCTGCCGTCTCTCCCCGCCCGGGCGAGCAGCTCCTCGGCCGCCGCTCGGCTCAGGTCCCGGTGGTACCACATCGGCGGTGTGGGCCCCAGCGGAGACAGCCCTCCACCACCGCCTCCCCCGGCCATGGCCACAGCCCTTCGAACCGGGTCCAACTCTCCCGACTACACCTCCTCCTCGAGTCCAGCGAAGAAGAAGAAGAAAACAATCCGAGCTAAAGGAACCGCGGAGAGCCGAGAACTGAACCGTGTCCCAACCGAGGGAAGGGGCGACGGCACGGCTACAAGTTGTCCATTCTTTCTTTTGTAAAAGTTGCGGTCGTTTCCCTCTGTTCCTGAAAGGCGCAACAACACCCTGCTCTCTCGCTTCCCAGTCCCACGGAAACCAAGAGTATGTAAATCCACGGCCGCGGCGCACAAACAGAGCGACAGTTAGCGACATTGACGACGCTAAGCACAGCGTTTCCGGTTAGGATTTTCAAAATAAAACGACGCAAGCCTTTAAAAAAAGTTTGTTTTTTTTTTGTTTTTTTTTACATTTTTGTGGTTTTATTTTATTAAGAGTCCGGACATTTTTATTTAATCTAATACTATTTAGCTTGATAGAAAAGGAACGCTTGAAGGGCTAATGGATGAAGACATTGCTGATGAAGACGTTGCTGCTGATCTGTTTCATGTTGCTGCTGATCTGTTTCATGTTGCTGCTGATCTGTTTCAATGTTGGTGTGTTCATGCGTGCACATCTGCTCACAGACTCATGTTCATGTTTGTGCTGATGTTCAATGTTTTATGTTATGAGTGCTTAGTGTATATTTAGTTGATGTTTTTCTTAGTTCATATCTTAGATGTTATTACTGTTTTTCTTTAACATTTTATTGTTGGATGTAACTGGGACCTGTGTACATAATTTCGCTCCACCACATGTACCACATGAGGTGCGAATGACAATAAAGAAACTCTGACTCTGACTCTGACATGAACAAAAAGGTAAATGAAAGAAAGAAGCTAGGGCTTGGAGTGGTAAACGATGAAAAGTATAATGCACAAGCATAAAGTGCAACGTACTTACTGTAACCATCACTCCACATTTTAATTCAAGAGAAATGTTCAATCACCACATACCCTTTCATTTCTACGCCAATGACTGTCAAATTTACTTCCCCCTGAGGCACAGAGGTACATCCTCTATTCAACCTCTTCTTGTCTGCCTGGCTGACATCTGGGACTGGATGGCTTTAAACTTCTTAAGTTTCAACGAGAAGAAGTATGAAGTCATCTTGTTCCATCCCAATGGCACGTTCATGAACCACTGCATCAAACTTTTCTCTCTAGCCCAGTTAGAGAAACAAAAAGAGTCACTAATCTGGGAGTGATAATGGACCTTTCCCTGAAACTTAACAGTCATGTAAACATGATTGTTAAATCCTGTTTTTTTTTTCAGCTGAGGCGGCTGTCTAAGCTGAAGCCCATACTGTCCAAAAATAATCTTGAGACAGTGATCCATGCATTCATAACATCCAGGCTCGATTACTACGCTTCTGTTTGGAATCAGTCAGTCCTCCATTGCACGTCCACCACTGCAGCACGATTTTTAACTGGTACAGGCCATAGAGAGCACATTACACCAGTTTTGGCCTCCCTGCACTGGCTACCCATTCACCTTCGGCTCCAGTTCAAAATACTCATGTATGTTTTAAGCTCAGAGGTGACAGGACTTTCTCTGTTGCAGGTCCAAGACTGTGGAATGAGTTGCCACTGCATGTCAGGCAGGCTTCCACACTCACAGTTTTTAAGTCTCGCCTGAAAACCCCCTTGTATTCCCCTGTCTTTGACACGGTGTGATTTGTTTTGATCCTGTCTGTAGTCTACAGTGTTGGCCATTTAGTTATTATCCACTGCTATTTGTATTTATATTTCTATTTTATGTTTTCCTGTCCGCTGTGCTTGTTTGTTTCTATTGTACAGCACTTTGGTTGGCCTTGTTGCTGTTTTAAGTGCTCAAATTGGTATGGTATGTTCCAACATGTTTATGCTGTGGTAAGTCAAGTCAAGTCAAGTCAACTTTATTTATAGAGCACATTTAAAACAGAACCTGTTATCAAAGTGCTTAACAACAACAATCAATTCAAAAAACGTTCAATACAAAAACAACTGGACTTTATTTGTAACAGAAGACGTTTCGCTCCTCATCCGAGGAGCTTTCTCAATTCAAAGAGCAGAGAGTGAGAGATTCAGGTTATAAGGCTGAGTGAGATAAGACACACACACATAAGACACCCATACACAAACAGAGTGGTGTAGTGTATGTGGTCCAGTTCAGCGAGGCCTGTCCAGTGGTCCAGACCTCTACATTGGAGAAACTAAACAGCCTCTTCACAGACGCATGGCTCAACACAGGACAGCTAGCTCCACAGGACAAGATTCAGCTGTTCACCTCCACCTCACAAATAAGGGACACTCTTTTGAGGACCAAAATGTGCACATTTTGGACCGAGAACACAGATGGTTTGAGAGGGGGGTGAAGGAAGCAATTTATGTAAAAAGAGAAACGCTGTCTCTTAACAGAGGAGGAGGCCTCAGATTTCCACTTTCAAAAACATATAATGCAACTTTAAAACAGATTCCCAGCCGGTTTTCACACCTGATGGGAACAGAGGGGCCTCGTCTGTGAATTAGAGGAACAAAGACCTACTATTAATGTTGTTTAGGTGTGAACTGCCAATCTACATATGTGTGTGTGTCTTTTCTCACTCAGCCTTATAACCTGTATCTCTCACTCTCTGCTCTTTGAATTGAGAAAGCTCCTCGGATGAGGAGCGAAACGTCTTCTGTTACAAATAAAGTCCAGTTGTTTTTGTATTGAACGTTTTTTGAATTCATCATGTCCTGGATGACTGAGAATCTTCACCAGCAACAACAATCAATGTGTAAATTAAAGAGAGAAAAAAAAA
>NC_056503.1:11587276-11589053 GCF_014905685.2 Nematolebias whitei
AAATGGGAGCATTAAAACAAACGTAGGATCTACTGGTAAGTTTATGGTAAACCGTGACCTGAGAGGACAGGAGTGTGTTCTTGTCCTTGTAGTGAGTCTAGTAGATTCAAATGGAGACATGGAAAGAGTCCTGACATATTCCTGAATACAATATATTATCGGGACCAGTGTGAGAGGAGACAAACGAGCTGAGACAGAAACAGATTTTAGGAACTTAATATGCTTTATTAGAGTGCACTCCGACGGGGAGTGGTGGCGCAGAGGTTAGAGAAGGTGAGCCTGTGATCAGAAGATTGCCGGTTCAAGCCCCGGCACCGACAACATCAAAAATGTGGGTGGGGTAGGTGAAGCACCCACACCTGCCCCCACCCTCATTTGTCCCACTCTGGGCCCTTGAGCAAGGCCCTTAACCCCCACCATCTGCTCCTCTGGGTGTCCTAGACAGCAGCTCTCTGCTCCACACAGAGGGCTGTGGTAGCTCGGTGGTTGTGTCAGGAAGAGTATCCGGCATAAAAAACAAACTGCCAAGTCTTCGTGCGACTTAGTTCGCTGTGGCAACCCCTAACGCAGGGAGCAGCCGAAAGAAGAATAAGAAAAATAAAATCAAAAAGAGTACACTCCCACCTTAAAACTGCTTTTAACAAATAGGCTTCTAGGCAGCACGGTGGTGCAGTTGGTAGAGCTGCTGCCTCTCAGCAAGCAGGTTACCCTGGTTCGCATCTCAGTCCGGGGGCCTTTCTGTCACTGGGTGGAGTTTGCATGTTCTCTCTGTGCATGCGTGGGTTTTCTCCGGTTACTCCGGTTTCCTCCCACAGACCAAAAACATGCATGTTAGGCTGATTGGTAACTCTAAATTGTCCCTAGGTGTGAGTGAGAGAGTGAATGATTGTTTGTCTCGTTTGTCTCTATGTGTCCCTGTGATGGACTGGAGACCTATACAGGGTGTCCTCCACCCCTCGCACAATGATAGCTGTACATGGGCACCAGTGACCCCCGCAACCCGAAAAGGAAAAAGCACTTAAAGATAATTGATGGATGCATGGATATCTCAAACTTGTCCTAAACGGCGACAAAACCAAAGGGACGCTGTTTTCAAACAGGAAGTCGGTCCCAGCAGTTCTTCCCTCGAATGGTGTCCCTATTGAGATTGATTCCTACAAATATTTGGTTATCTTGGTTGATTCACATCTCTCTTTTAAGCTTCACGTGGAAAATTTGGTAAGAAAACTGAAAGTTAAACTGGGTTTCTTTTTCAGAAACAGATCCTGTCCAACCCTGAATGCTAGAAAACGCCTTGTATCTGTGACTTTCCTTCCCTCCATTGATTACGGTGACATTATTTACATGAACGCTCCTACAAGAACCCTGCAGATGTTGGATGCTGTCTATCACGGTGCACTAAGATTCATAACTGGCTGTGATTATCGTACCCACCACTGCACCCTGTATTCACTGGTTAACTGGTCACCATTAACTTCACGCAGACTCTCTCACTGGTACATTTTCATCTTTAAATCACTTCTTGGTCTGCTGCCTTCATACATCTCCTCCTACATGTCTCTCTGTGAGTGCAGCTACGGAGTGCGCTCTCAGGACATTATTACCTGCAGTGTTCCCTCAGTGAGGACTGAACTAGGCAAAAGGGCCTTCTCCTACTCCGCTCCTGTTTCCTGGAATATCTTACAAAAAGATTTGAAGCTCTCGACCTTGACCTCTCTAAGTGTCTTTAAGAATCTGTTGGACACCTGGCAGGGTCCAATGCTGACATGTTCCTGTT
>NC_056503.1:11589153-11590739 GCF_014905685.2 Nematolebias whitei
ATTTTCATCTTTACATCACTTCTTGGTCTGCTGCCTTCATACATCTCCTCCTACATGTCTCTCTGTGAGTGCAGCTACGGAGTGCGCTCTCAGGACATTATTACCTGCAGTGTTCCCTCAGTGAGGACTGAACTAGGCAAAAGGGCCTTCTCCTACTCCGCTCCTGTTTCCTGGAATATCTTACAAAAAGATTTGAAGCTCTTGACCTTGACCTCTCTAAGTGGCTTTAAGAATCTGCTGGACTCCTGGCAGGGACCAATGCTGACATGTTCCTGTTTTTAGTTTTCTACATTGCCTTACAACCTAGCTGTTTTTTTTTTTTTGTTTCATTTTTACAAAAAATTTCTTTCACTTGTTCTTCTCAATTTGTATGTTTTATTTTATGATTGTCTACTGTTGTCATCACTTTTTGTTAAAATCAGGTCTTTCTAGTAAATGAGTCCCAGAGGCTCAACGGGACTAACCTGTATAAATAAAGGTTGAATGAATATCTGTCTCTGAAATACACATAAAATAGTGTATTTTATTTTGGAAGGAAGTGACTTACTGAGCTTGCATTATGACTTCCTTTTTTTAAGACTTTGGACACGTGTTGTTTGGGAAGTGTTTCCAGTTTTGTTCTTAAGCTGACTTGTCTGTCTGAAGGACTTTGCCTTTCATTTCCTCTTTGTGCACATCTCAATCTGCAGGGTTGAATTTTGTGTTTGCATGCAAGTTTTCAACAAAGCAGTTGCTTTAACCGTCTTACTTTTTGTTATTCAGAAGACAACGATAAACAGTAATAGTTTCTACTTTCTGCTGCTGAGTCTGCGATAGCAGGAGTTTTGGCACTTTGCAGCTCTGGATGTGCGCAGGTGTGTTACCACAATGCCAAACAGGAAAGACAATAACCTTAGAGAAGCAATTGTTGCTGTTCACCAACTTGTGTGGGGTTAAAGGCTATTTTCAAACAATTTGGAGTTCATTAGAGAAAAATTATTCATGAGTGGGACTTTTTTAAGACAGTTGCCAATCTCCTCAGGAGTAGACGTCCAAACAAATTTACCCTTAGGTCAGACCATGCAGTACTCAAAAGACATTTACAAAATCCAAGAGCTCCTTCTCTGACCCTACAGGCCTCAGTTAGCAGGTTAAAGGTTAAAGATAAAGATAGTCAGATTAGAAAAAGACTGAACAAGAATGGTTTGTTTGGAAAGGTAGAATCCTATAAAAAATTGGTAGGATGCCTCAGGTTTACAAAGTTGCACCTGAATGAGCAACAAAACCTCTGGAACTATGTCCTTTGGACAGATGTTACCAAAGTAGAAATATTTTGCAACAGTGTACAGTGCCACGTTTGCCAATAACCAAACACAAAATATTAACACAAATGCCTCATACCAACTGTCAGGCATGGTGTTAGAGGACTGATGATTTGGGCTTTGTTGGAGCCACAGAACCTGAGGGCCTTGAAGTCACTGACCAGGAATTTCTCTGTGAACCATCAACTTCTAGAGACAACAGCAGTGCTTCAGAGGCCATTTGTCCAACACCTTAAGCTTGGACCAAACTGGGTCATGATGCAACAAGACACTTTTTTTTTTTTT
>NC_056503.1:11590839-11592696 GCF_014905685.2 Nematolebias whitei
CAGTAAACAACCTTCCCGCCGGATCATCCGAACTGGCGGGAAAAGGCGTAGGACGTAAAAAAGGGGTCCTTTCATGTCAGCCGCCTCCTGGGTTACGCCGGGCAACCCCTGAGGGCGCGAAACGAGGTGGGATGGGGTGAGCATTCAATCAGCCCCCCTCCACCGACACTACGCTCCCCAGGAGGGAATGAGCAGTGGGGGCTGCAGCTGAGCGCGCCTGTCCCGGAGGAACCATCCGATTCGCTCCGAGGGTCAGCGATAAGAGGAAAAGTACAAGATGGCGTTGTCCAGCGTGTAGTGACCTGTCACTGAGAAATATTCCTCGGCGCTTACCTTGAAATAGGACTGCTCGTCAGCTTCTCCTCGGGGAGGAGAACTCACCGGACGACCGGAGGTCGACTGCCGGGCCAAGCATCCTTAACAAAGGTAGGTCATCTACATAATTTTCCTTCTTTGTTCTTCTGACAGTGTTATTTAGCTCGCTGAAGAAAAAATGGGAGCCGATTTCCCGCTCTTAACGTAATTTATACGGACCGGGTGGGGCCCACACAGCAGGTGGGCGTGGACTACATTTTTCAGTGCTAATGCTTCGCATAACGGGATAAACCCACTAAGCGAAAGCCTTAAAGAGCGAAGCTTATACGAAATAGAACTGGCTCTTAACTTGTTTTCTTCCTAAGTGTGATCAAGTGTTTCCAGGCTGTTTAGCATTAATTCTTGATTTTTTTTTCACCCAACTAAACATTTAAGATTTTAGTTTTAGTAAAGCTGCTGTACATAGTGGAGAACATGCAATAGCTACACAAGTTAATGTCAGCGCAGCACAATGTGGAACTAACGTTTCTCAACACAAGTTCCTATATTGAACTGATTTATACACACAGCAGCTTTGTTCAGACTCGACCATGTCAGCTCGGTGTAAAATTCAACTAAACACAACATTAATAAATATTTAGTCCTCTGGAACCATCTCAACGTTTAACTCCATCACATTAGAATGCATCAGCGGTGCTCAGGCACAGAAACTAGACATAGGCGTCACTACAGCGTTACAGTGTGCTGGTGTGAGTCTGTGATTGTGCACGTCTTCCTGCTGGCAGCTGAGCAGATGAGCTCCTCTGCGTGTCTGTGGAGTAAATACTATTGTTGCTGTAGCTGCACAGTTAACAAGAGGGGGAGAAACACAGAGAATGAAACCAAGAGTTACTGTAGAACAGAGATAAACTGAATGTTTACAATGTGTGACTTGTCAACAAAGGGCTGTGTTGAGGGCAAAGACTGATTCTGTCCTGTTAGCTCAATCTAACAACCACTCCCCCTGTCCCATTTAAAGAACACTCCAGTCAGGCAGGTCTGACCATCATACAATGAGGCTGTCTGTCTGGGCCATGAAGGTGTTTTTATAACACTAGATGTGGTGAAATACAGCAGAACTAGGCACAATGACCTAGTTGAAACACAAGAATCAAGCAGTTGGCACTAAACGGGGCGGCTGTGGCTGAGTGGTTAGAGCAGTCATCCTCCAATGCAAGAGTTGAGGGTTCGATTCCACCAGCAGTCACATGTCAAAGTGTCCCTGGGCAAGACACTGAACCCCTCATTGCCTCTGACGTGTGTCCCATCAGTGTATGAATGTGATAAAGCTCTGATTATTCTTTGTAGAGATCTAGTAGAGTGCTGTGTGAATGGGTAAATGAGGCACAGATTGTGTTGTAAAGCACTTTGAGTATCTTGATGATAGAAAGGAACTATTATAAGTACAGACCATTTACCTTTTAAATTAAATAGTTTCATTAGCAGGATAAAGTGTTTAAGGGATTTATTTGCTTACAGTATTATTAATTTATTAATTCTTGT
>NC_056503.1:11592796-11594216 GCF_014905685.2 Nematolebias whitei
CCGGTCACGTGTGTTATAATGAGGTTGACTCCGGTCCCGCCGGATTCCGGCTGGAATCACGTGACCCGCGGTACTCCCGAAAAAATGTCATCCTCTACTTGAAACACATCAAGCATGAGCTATTTATAAAACAGATGTGGTTTGGCAGGCCTCAGACTGAAGTCTTTCAGGTGAAAGACGAAACATTTCTCCCAAAAGAAAACTGTCATGATTTAACCCTTTTTGTGACTTCTTGGAGATGCACAATTACTATTTTAAGCTAAAAAATAAATACAATAATACTGTGTTGTCATCCGTTATCCCACAGGTATAATTAATTTTCTCTTTGACTGGTTTCCTTCATTCATGTACCCATTCATGTACCATGTACCATGTACCATGATCCCCCAAACCCTGATGGACAAACTTTCCACACTAGGACTAAGCCCCTCCATCTGCAACTGTGTACTAGACTTTTTAACAAACAGACCACAGTTAGTGAGGATCCACAACCTCTCCTCCTCCACCATAACCCTCAGCACTGGCTCTCCTCAGGGATGTGTGTTGAGCCCCCTTCTGTTTACTCTGCTCACATATGATTATGCAGCTACCCATCCAGGCTGTCACATTGTAAAGTTTGCAGATGATACAGCGGTGGTGGGATGCATCACAAACAATGATGAGTCCAGCTACAGGCAGGAGGTGGAACACCTGGAGAGCTGGTGCAAAGGGAATAACCTTCACATCAATGTGAAGAAGACAAAGGAGATGATTGTGGACTTCAGAAGGAACAAAAACACCTACACCCCCCTGAACATAAGAGGATCTGCGGTGGAAGTGGTCTCCAGCTACAAGTACTTGGGTGTACACATGAATGACAACCTCAGCTGGAGCAACAACACCACCAGCCTGATCAAGAAAGCTCATCAGAGACTCTACTTCCTCAGACGGCTGAGGCGAGCTGGTCTGGGAAGCTCAGTCCTCACCTCCTTCTACAGGTGTGCAGTGGAGAGCATCCTGTGCTCCAGCATCAATGTGTGGCATGGAGGCTGCACAGCTGCAGAAAGAAAAGCTTTGCAGAGAGTGGTGAAGGCTGCACAGAAATCTGTTGGAATCAGTCTCCCCACCATCACAGACATCTACACCTCCAGATGCAGGAAGAGGGCCACCTGCATCATGAAGGACCCCACCCACCCAGCACACACACTTTTTGCCCCACTCCCCTCAGGAAGGAGGTTAAGGAGCATTAAGTGTAGAACCACTAGACTGAGGAACAGCTTCTACCCTGAGGCTGTTAGACTCATGAATCTCTAACTAGAATAATCACTGTGAAAAACCATATCATGTTGCTGCTGATCTGTTTCATGTTGCTGCTGATCTGTTTCAATGTTGATGTGTTCATGCGTGCACATCTGCTCACAGACTCATGTTCATGTTTGTG
>NC_056503.1:11594316-11597430 GCF_014905685.2 Nematolebias whitei
CAGGGACCAATGCAGACATGTTCCTGTTTTCTACATTGGCCTTAGAATCTAGCTGTTTTTATGTTGCTTTTCTTTTATTTAGCCATCCTATTTGTAAAAAAAATTAATAAATAAAAAAATTTGTATGACTTTTTACAACTGTGTATTGTTGTTGCTGTTGTCCATTGTTGTCATCGTTCTTTGTTGAAATCAGGTCTCTCTTGTAAATGAGTCCTCGAGGCTCAATGGGACTTACCTGTCTAAATAAAGGTTGAATGAATGAAAATTATTACTGTATTCAAGATCTTTTTCACGTGTAGTGATTTGAATAAGTTTCAAAGCGACTGCAGCCTGAACGATCATGTCGTATTTCATTTGTCTTCTACGTCAGTGGGGTAGGTTTAAGCAGATCAATCCAAGTATTGATGATAATACCATTTCCGTGCAGTTTAAATCATGTGCATGTCTTCAGCTACAGAACAAACGTCCAGTTGCTACGTCTTTGTCCTTTTAATTTGTCATGTCCTGGATGACTGCATCTTCAGAAACATGTGACACCAACGTTAGCGTCAGACCGTATTGATTGATACTAACATGATGGAATCAATACTTGAGTCTGTTTTCACCTTCTGTACGTCACATCCACTCAAAAGTGCAAAGGAGTATCCACCAAGAAGAAAACTTTAATGTAAACCCTGGACAAACAAGCATGTCGGATATTAATTCAATCCTTTCTGTTCGCACAACAACTTCAGAATCACATGTAGCATACATATTGACTTCCTTAAACACCTCATGCTGTGTGTGACATCACATGTTCTTCTGTGCATGTGGGTTGCCTCAGAACTGTAAACAGTTCACATGTCGCATAATGATAATGCGAACGACCACGGAAAGACATCTGATAGGAGCAAAAAAATCAGAATTAAGACATGCAGTGTGCACGTAGCTTTAGTCTCAAACACACTCTCTCTCCCTGGCAGCCTACCCTGACATGTTCAGACGTGCTTGTGGAGAACACAAAAATAGAAAATAATTGTGTCTGTGGCAAAGAGATTTGTTAGTTTTTAGTTTTAACTGCTGGGTGGAATGTCTGTTCTTAAGAGTCTAAAAATATGTTTGCTGACTTACGTATTTGAATATTGATCCACGTTGTTTGGGGGAAAGAACGTCCACCTTCTTTCATTTTTAGGGTTTTGTGTATTAGAACAAATTAAAAATGATCTAGTCTTTATCAGGTTCTAAAAATCATTTCAGTCTAACCCTAGGTGTACAAAAACACACAACAGATTGCACCGCGTCATATTTTTTTTAAACAAAAAGGAAGCCAAAATGGAAAAGCTCTGTGTAAAAACTAAGTTTACTCATGGTTCAACATTTAGCAGGAATTTGAATTAGTCATTTTCTTTATGACTAACAGTCTGTCACGAAGCTGTAGAGGATTTTTGGTCCACTTTACATCATTGACTCAGCTTACTGAGGTTTGCAGACACATCTCTTTATGCACAGCAGTCCACAGGTCAGGCTGAGGGCTACACTTTGACTGACATTTGCAACAACTCCATTTGTTTTGTTTTTCAGACGTTTTGCTGCTGTGTTTGGGATACTGGTAAGTGTCTGGTAAGTAAGTAGTATTTGGGGGAGTGGTGGCGCAGAGGTTAGAGAGGTGGGCTTGTGATCCGAAGATCGCCGGTTCACGCCCCGGCCCCGACAACATCAAAATTGTGGGTGGGGTAGGTGAAACACCCACACTTGCCCCCACCCTCATTCGCCCCACCCTGGGCCCATGAGCAAGGCCCTTAACCCCCATCATGTGCTCCCTAAACAGGTCTCTCTTGAAAATGAGTTATTGTGGCTCAATGAGACTAACCTGGATAAATAAAGGCTAAATGAAAAAAAAAAAAAGTGTCTTGTTGCATCATGACCCAGTTTGGTCCAAGCTTAAGGTGTTGGACAAATGGCCTCTGAAGCACTGCTGTTGTCTCTAGAAGTTGATGGTTCACAGAGAAATTCCTGGTCAGTGACTTCAAGGCCCTCAGGTTCTGTGGCTCCAACAAAGCCCAAATCATCAGTCCTCTAACACCATGCCTGACAGTTGGTATGAGGCATTTGTGTTAATATTTTGTGTTTGGTTATTGGCAAACGTGGCACTTTACACTGTTGCAAAATATTTCTGCTTTGGTAACATCTGTCCAAAGGACATAGTTCCAGAGGTTTTGTTGCTCATTCAGGTGCAACTTTGTAAACCTGAGGCATCCTACCAATTTTTTATAGGATTCTACCTTTCCAAACAAACCATTCTTGTTCAGTCTTTTTCTAATCTGACTATCTTTATCTTTAACCTTTAACCTGCTAACTGAGGCCTGTAGGGTCAGAGAAGGAGCTCTTGGATTTTGTAAATGTCTTTGAGTACTGCATGGTCTGACCTAAGGGTAAATTTGTTTGGACGTCTACTCCTGAGGAGATTGGCAACTGTCTTAAAAAAGTTCCACTCATGAATAATTTTTCTTTAATGAACTCCAAATTGTTTGAAAATAGCCTTTAACCCCACACAGGTTGGTGAACAGCAACAATTGCTTCTCTAAGGTTATTGTCTTTCCTGTTTGGCATTGTGGTAACACACCTGCGCACATCCAGAGCTGCAAAGTGCCAAAACTCCTGCTATCGCAGACTCAGCAGCAGAAAGTAGAAACTATTACTGTTTATCGTTGTCTTCTGAATAACAAAAAGTAAGACGGTTAAAGCAACTGCTTTGTTGAAAACTTGCATGCAAACACAAAATTCAACCCTGCAGATTGAGATGTGCACAAAGAGGAAATGAAAGGCAAAGTCCTTCAGACAGACAAGTCAGCTTAAGAACAAAACTGGAAACACTTCCCAAACAACACGTGTCCAAAGTCTTAAAAAAAGGAAGTCATAATGCAAGCTCAGTAAGTCACTTCCTTCCAAAATAAAATACAATATTTTATGTGTATTTCAGAGACAGATATTCATTCAACCTTTATTTATACAGGTTAGTCCCGTTGAGCCTCTGGGACTCATTTACTAGAAAGACCTGATTTTAACAAAAAGTGATGACAACAGTAGACAATCATAAAATAAAACATACAAATTGAGAAGAACAAGTGAAAGAAA
>NC_056503.1:11597530-11598634 GCF_014905685.2 Nematolebias whitei
TTGAGGTGCAGTGATGTTTAAGGGCCCGGAGATCACGAGCATCCAGTAGAGTTTTACGGCCTTGACCCTTACGCACAGCAATTGTTCCAGACTCTCTGAATCTTTTGATGATGTTATGCACGGTTGATGATGATAACTTAAATGTATTTGCTATTTTATGCTGGGTAACACCATTCTGGTATTGCTGCACTATCTTTCTGTGCAACAATGGTGGAATTGGTGATCCTCTTACCATCTTGGCTTCTGAGAGACACTGACACTCTGAGAAGCTCTTTTTATACCCAATCATGTTGTCAATTGACCTAATTAGTGTTTATTGGTCTTCCAGCTGTTTGTTATATGCTCAATTTCCTTTTGCCAGCCACTTATTGCTACTTGTCCCAACTTTTTTGGGATTTGTTGACACTGTGAAATTTTGAATCAACATATTTTTCCTTTAAAATGTTACATTTACTCAGATTAAACTTTTGATCTGTCATCTTTGTTATATTACGAATAAAACTGGGTGTTGGGAGTTTAAAAACTCACTACTATTCAGTAGCTTTCAACACCAGATGATCTGTGTTTTTATCCTGTATGCTCCACACTGGTTTGTCGTCATTATCTGCATTGTTTTTATGTCTATATTTTGATTTACCTCATTTTGTATTTTGCTTTGTGTGTTACCTGTTGTTTTTTCTGTACAGCACTTTGGTTGGCCTTGTCGCTGTTTAAGTGCTCTATAAATAAAGTGGTATGGTATGGTAAAATATTGACATTTGCCATCTCCACATCATTGCATTCGGTTTTTATTCACAATTTGTTTAGTGTCCCAACTTTTTTGGAAACCGGTTTGTAAATAAGCCACACAGGAAAGTAGATTTTTTTCACCCAGGTTTCATCTTGCAAGAGGAATTGCGTTGAAAACCAGCAGGATGCTGTCCTGATCACAAATTGTGCCCGTAGGCAGTATAAGGAAGTGTCTTTTTATAATGGTTACCAGACAGAGGTGAGGTCAAGACAACTCTGCTTTCCAGCTTAGGGCCTTGAAGTGTATCACGTGCACCTGCTCCTGCATGCTCCACTTTGCCAAGACAAAACAACTAATTAACACACGTGGTTCTA
>NC_056503.1:11598734-11600289 GCF_014905685.2 Nematolebias whitei
GTCTAGATGGGAGCATATGTTGTTCTAGAACCTGAACATAGTTCTCTGCATTAATGGTGCCTTTCCAGACATGCAAGCTGCCCATGCCACAAGCGCTCATGCAACCCCATACCATCAGTGATGCAGGCTTCTGAACGGAGCGTTGATAACAACTTGGGCTATCCTTGTCCTCTCTGGTCCGGATGACATGGCGTCCCAGTGTTCCATAAAGAACTTCAAATCGTGACTCATCTGACCACAGAACAGTCTTCCATTTTGCCACACTCCATTTTAAATGACCCCTGGCCCAGTGCAAACGTCTGAGCTTGTGGAGCTTGCTTAGAAATGGCTTCCTCTTTGCACTGTAGAGTTTCAGCTGGCAACGGCGGATGGCACGGTGGATTGTGTTCACTGACAATGCTTTCTGGAAGTATTCCTGAGCCCATTCTGTTATTTCCTTGACAGTGGCATTCCTGTTTGAGGTGCAGTGACGTTTAAGGGCCCGGAGATCACGAGCATCCAGTAGAGTTTTACGGCCTTGACCCTTACGCACAGCGATTGTTCCAGATTCTCTGAATCTTTGATGATGTTATGCACAGTTGATGATAACTTAAATGTCTTTGCTATTTTACGCTGGGTAACACCATTCTGGTATTGCTGCACTATCTTTCTGCGCAACAATGGTGGAATTGGTGATCCTCTTACCATCTTGGCTTCTGAGAGACACTGACACTCTGAGAAGCTCTTTTTATACCCAATCATGTTGTCAATTCACCTAATTAGTGTGAATTGGTCTTCCAGCTGTTCGTTATATGCTCAATTTCCTTTTGCCAGCTACTTATTGCTACTTGTCCCAACTTTTTTTGAATTTGTTGACACTGTGAAATTTTGAATCAACATATTTTTCCTTTAAAATGTTACATTTACTCAGATTAAACTTTTGATCTGTCATCTTTGTTATATTACGAATAAAATTGGGTGTTGGGAGTTTAAAAACTCACTACTATTCAATAGCTTTCAACACCAGATGATCTGTGTTTTGATCCTGTATGCTCCACACTGGTTTGTCGTCATTATCTGCATCGTTTTTTGTCTATATTCTGATTTACCTCATTTTGTATTTTGCTTTGTGTGTTACCTGTTGTTTTGTCTGTACAGCACTTTGGTTGGCCTTGTCGCTGTTTAAGTGCTCTATAAATAAAGTGGTATGGTATGGTAAAATATTGACATTTGCCATCTCCACATCATTGCATTCAGTTTTTATTCACAATTTGTTTAGTGTCCCAACTTTTTTGGAAACCGTTTTGTAAATAAGCCACACAAGAAAGTAGAATTTTTTCACCCAGGTTTCATCTTGCAAGAGGAATTGCGTTGAAAACCAGCAGGATGCTGTCCTGATCACAAATTGTGCCCGTAGGCAGTATAAGGAAGTGTCTTTTTATAATGGTTACCAGACAGAGGTGAGGTCAAGACAACTCTGCTTTCCAGCTTAGGGCCTTGAAGTGTATCATGTGCACCTGCTCCTGCAGGCTCCACTTTGCCAAGACAAAACAACTAATTAACACACGTGGTTCTA
>NC_056503.1:11600389-11601437 GCF_014905685.2 Nematolebias whitei
ATTCAGTTTTTATTCACAATTTGTTTAGTGTCCCAACTTTTTTGGAATCCGGTTTGTATTTAATGAGCTGATGATAAGATAATTAAAACATCCAACAACTATAATGTGAGCAGCTTTGGAAGAAAAAAAAGTGAATTATAAATTGGAACATGTGCAACAATTGGTAACAATGAGTTATGACTTTTGGGGGCGATGTGTTTTACAATGTTCACAAAAATCACAATGAAAACTATCACAGTTGGATTTTGGTGAAACAGCAGAGAAACCTCAGACCTCTTTAGAGCTTTACACCAGTTACAAACATTTTACTGGTCTGAACTGGCATTTTGGTATCTTACAGTTTGTACACTGACAAGGTTTTATGTTTTTAATGGGTTTTTCTGTGTAATGTTCTGACAGGTGTCACACTAACGTTTGAATTTTTTTCTTTCTTTTTTATTTGTCTCCTTGTTTCTACATTTCAGAGTCAAAGTTTATTTATTTGTCATTTGCACCCCATGTGGTACATATGATGGAATGAAATTGTGTACACAGTACCAGTTACATCCAATAATAAAATGTAAAAGAAAAACAGTAAGTAATTTAGGTACATAAATCAATTTTATATAAAACTGCACATTTTTATCTTCTTTCACTGTGTGTCTCTCACCGCAGACTGCATGTCCAGTCTTTGACAAATTTCAATTATCTTTTAATTAAAAATATTCTCTTTGAAAGTGGAGGTGAAGGGCTTTAACGTTTCATCTCTCCTTCACAAAACACAATAGAAACATAAATATTTCATGTGTGACCTTCAGAGTATTCTGCCGCCCACAGTTCAAGGTTTTGTAAGATCGAGCTGAAAGTTTTTGCACAGTGTTTGAGGCTTATTTTTCAGTCAGCCGCTGTCTGCCTGTCATTAACTTGGCCGTTAGAGAGTGAGAGACATGGGGTTGAGGTTACCATGGTGAGCAAAATGAGCCACTAACAGCCACTTTGACATTTCATTTAATTTGAGTTCTTTTTATTCCTCCTAAACAGTTTGTACCTCAAAATGTGCATTTTTACT
>NC_056503.1:11601537-11604705 GCF_014905685.2 Nematolebias whitei
TTTTATTCCTCCTAAACAGTTTGTACCTCAAAATGTGCATTTTTACTGAACGGTGGAAGTTGATTAGTATTTAGACTTGTTTTCTCTCCCACCATCTCCCTTTTCAAGTCATCAAAACCCTCCTTTTCACACTACCTGTATTTATGTGTGTTGTTTATATTGTTTGTTGTAGTTCTTTTGTGTTTTTATTGCATTTTACATTGTATTTTATTGTATGGCGTCCTCGAGCACCATAAACCAGTGGTTCTCAAACTTTTTGGATTCAGGGGACCCCCCCCCCCCCCTCATAACCCTCATGTTTATTAAATAATTTTCTTCAATTTGTCTCTTTAATGAAATGGAAATATTTGTGTAACATAAATCCTGAAGACCTGTTCTTTAACAGTGTTAATACAATTTTTATACTTTTAAAGATGGGAGTATTTTTCATTCAAGACGCACTTAATTAACACAATTTTTAATTTCAACTTCCATAAATTACAGTTTAAGAGAAAAAGTATCAAAAACCACTTAAAACTTTACATATTCACATAATGAATATAATAAATGTGTTGACACGTCTGCAAATTATTACAGAAAACTCTTTACATGAAACTGAACAGAATCATCACAGCAGTCAGACCAAGAAACAGGGCTTAATTTGTAAACTGATCCATGCTGGAACGCAAATAGTGTGTGTGTGTGGGGGGGGGGCCTGGGAGTCCTCCCCCAGAAAATGTTGAATAAAGTAGTTGTGATTTCCAACATTTTGGTGTATTTTAACAGGTTGTTAAACCTCTACCTGCTTGTAAAAGAAAAAAGTTTTTTTATTTTTTTTGCAGACCCCCAAGCACCGACTCGCGGACCCCTGGGGGTCCGGGGACCCCACTTTGAGAACCACTGCCATAAAAGACCCGTCAGATCAAATGTTTTATTTAAAACGGGCCACACCAAACGATATCTTCACCTCAGTTAATTTCTTCAGCAAATGTGCTTTAAATGACTGCGACCTCAAAATCTCTGCTCCCTTCATGTCGTCTTCCAGCTTCAGGTTCCTGAAAATTATGAAACCAACCCCATTTTGTAGTGAAATAAACTGGTTTGTGCTGCAAATGAACTGGAAAGCACCTGAAATGTCATGTTGGTGATGCTGAGAGGAGCGACAGGCCAGCAGATGTTTTCACCTGGACTCCTGAAGTGGCTGCATATGGACAGTAGATCAGGTTTGGCTCTACCTTCAGGCTCTTCCCATCTCCTATGACCCTCGAATGCATCTACACTTTTATGGTTTTAGGAAGTCAGGACCATTTGTGTGTGTGTGTGTATCCATTTACCTTCCCTGCGGAGGAAGACAGGAATAAGAAGGGGAGGAGGAGAGCTCTTAGTCTGTCCGTCAGGCTATTTCTGACTGCTGCCATTTCTCTGATTAGATTATGGAGAAACAGAAACCTGGCCCTCCATCCTCCTAGAACCTCCCTCTCCTTCCATCTCTCTGCATTTTACTCCTGCCTCCTGCTTGCTCCTCTGCTGTCCATCTGTCTCTCCTCCTGCTGGATGATAGCTTAATAACAAAGTGATGTTTGGAGTGAGTCTGCAGCTCCGGCCTGCTCTCCATGTTGAGGTGTGTTTGTGTGAACCAGGTGGAGGTGCTGAGGGACCAGCAGCTCTCCCATTATCATATCTGTCCCTGCTCTTAACGGCGGGATTTTCAGCCGTGTCCCTCTGCGCTCCTCCTCTGCCTCTCACTGTGCTCCCCCAGGAAAGGCGATCGATTTCACCTCCATTATACCTCTCGCTCCTCTCTCTCGGCTCAGTTTGAAGATGTGCCTCATTCGTGCAGCTGCAGTTTATCACCCACCGTTCATTTAATGCGGCTCAGGTTTGTTAACGCATCAAAGCTGAGCTTAAAGGGACATTCAGGCCATTTTAAAGTGCGGGGCCCAAGTAGTTTGAAGTTGTCTCCAAGACGTCAGTGACTCGAGTTCAGCAACGCTAGGGGACTTGTGAGCAATAATGTGGCAAGGCAGGGGGTCTCCTGTGCACATGTTGGTGTTTTTAGAACATTAAAACATTTTTTTGTTTGATTTTTGTGTGTATTTACAAAGTTGGAGTTTTTGGTATGTTTCATTTGCAGTTGTACGTTGGGGGTTTACAATTTTCACGTAAAATAAATAAATAAATAAAAAACTACTGGACCCATCTCTAAAATCGAAATTCCAATTTGGAAAGTTAAAGTCACCTGACCAGCCTCAGTCTAAATTCCTAAATGGCTTCTGGCTCATGAAAATGTGTGATAGCTCTTTATTTTCACTTGTAATGGTTTGTATTTTGGTAATTACGGTCAAAGCCTAATTTTGTGAAACAATCAGCAAATCCTGCATAAAACTGAAACACAGTTTGACACTTTCCCAGATCTGATCTCTGAGGTAAATAACAATAATTATTCCCCCAACCCATCTATGTGTGTTTAGTTGGTGCATACGGATCAATAGCTCTGTGAAGATCTTCAGTTGGGAGAAATAAAGTTTACATGTGTCCAGATGAGCTATATGGTTCAAATGCAACTAAGACTAAAGTGGACGCCATCTTAAAACGCCTCCAGTCTTTAAAACATTGTAGCATTTGAATAAAAATGCTACAGTTTCAATTATCTCCTCGTTAAGTTTTACTTTGCACTGCAGCTCTGGCAGGAATATCATTAAACTCCTGCAGGAACTACAAAATAAGCTGCAGTGCTACGCGCTAGCTGTCCTTGCTGCCTTTTGCACGTGTAAATAATCACCTAATTCCATGTAAGCACCGTGTGTTGTTGTGAATCTGACCCAAGTAAAGGTCTATCAAACAGTGTGCATTAGCTGCTGTGAATTTAATTCACTTCACTTTATTTGTATAGCACCAAATCAGAAGAGACGTCGTCTCAGACACTGAACAGAAACATTCATATAAGTTAGTAAATTCTCTGTTTAAGGAAAGAAGCAGCAGATTGAGTTGATTCTTCACTTTGTCAGTCTCCCATCCTGAGCAAGCACAAAGGCAACAGTGGAAAGAAAAAACTCCCTTTTGTTAGTTTTGTTATAGCGAGCGGCTGATAACATGATTATTATCTGTTTATTGTTTTGTCAGAATAAATGGAAAAACCAACCATATATCCATTAACCAGCACAATGCAGAAAAGGGACCAGTTGCATA
>NC_056503.1:11604805-11606349 GCF_014905685.2 Nematolebias whitei
CATATATCCATTAACCAGCACAATGCAGAAAAGGGACCAGTTGCATATAGGATAGCTTAGGAAACCCCAGACCTTAACCAAGAAGGAACGTCTTAATCTTGAACCTGGACAATGTGTCAGCCTCATGGACAGAAACTGGAAGATGGTTCCACAAGAGAGGAGCCTGACAACTGAAAGATCTTCTTCCCATTCTGCTTTTGGAAACGCTAGGAACCATAAGTAAGCCTGCAGTCTGAGAGCAAAGTGCTCTGTTAGGAAAATATTGGGGAACCCCACATTCGAACCCACACTCTCTGTTCTTTGAACAGAGAAAGCTCCTCGGATGAGGAGCGAAACGTCTTCTGTTACAAATAAAGTCCAGTTGTTTTTGTCTTGAACGTTTTTTGAATTTACCATGTGAGGATCTTCACCAGCGTGAGAAAAATATGGAACAATAAGATCTGAAATATAAGATGAACCTAGGTTGTTGAGAGCTTTGTAGGTTAGAAGTAAGATTTTGAATTCAATTCTGGACTTGACAGGAGAGAAACTAAAACTGGAGAGATCTCTCCTGCAGTTAAGACTCTGGCAGCAGCATTTTGGATTTTAAACAAGTATTTGGACAAACAGATAATAAACCATTATGATAGTCCAGTTTAGATTTGACAAATGAACCATTTGTCTGAAAGATTTGAGGCTGTTGTAAACGGCAGCAACGTTGTTGTTAGCTTCAGTTTTGTTTAACATAAACTCTATTTCTCCATATTTCAGGTCGATCAGTCCTTCAAACAAATGTACAATAAGAAACTTAATGTTTATAACCTTTCCTTTGTAGAACCCGCTTCAAAATGGCGGCCATAGCGCGTTCTTTCTTTACATGCCGCTAGTCACGTGACAGTTTCCCCGCGAGAATTAGCATAAAAGACAAATAGAGGACCCTACCAAGAAATAAATAAATAAAAAGCATCAGTCTGTCCTCCTCCTCTTTTAAAGAAAAGGGACAAATCCATTCTGCCTAATTCGAACCTTGCACGGGGACAGCTCGCGTGGCAGATTGCAGCCTAATTAGTTTAGAGGGAATTTAATTCAATTAAGTTTCCACAGCTCCGCGCGGGCCGCCGCTGGGGCTGCTTTCAGAGCGCGAGGCCAGAGCTGCAGATCTAATTAGCGTGTTTGGAGGAGCTCTCCTGCGTGTGTGTGTGCGCGCGCGGCCGGGCCGGACCGAGCCGGGCCGGTGCCGGGCCTCCTGCTCCAGCTGAGACGTGCACTGGTCTCACGGGAACTGCGTTTTGATCCCAGAAGCTGGTTTTTTGAAGCAACACGCCGCCGTCCATTAGGATAATCCAGCTGTTGGTGCACGAGGAGCAGCTGCTGCGCGTCATGCTCCTGATGGATGCAGCCTTCTGCACGAGCCACTGTCACGCGCCAGCATCAAACAACACGATTCTCACTCATTCTGTGCGCTTTCACGAGGCCCACGATTAGTTTTAAATATATCTGTTAGCTAAATATTTTAACTGTTAGCTAAATATTTTATCTGTTAGATAAATATTTTAACTGTTAGC
>NC_056503.1:11606449-11606767 GCF_014905685.2 Nematolebias whitei
AGGGTGGATGGATGGGTGGGTGGGTGGATGGGTGGATGGATGGATGGATGGATGGATGGGTGGATGGATGGATGGATGGATGGGTGGATGGATGGATGGGTGGATGGATTTAATCGGTGTGTGTGCAGTGTGCATGATTCTGCACAGGAGCTGACAGCTTTAACACCTTCACTTGTCACCAGATAATAAATCTGCTGAGCGTAGCGTCACCTACAATGATTGTATTAGTATATTATTTTTGTTTTGTTTCCTTCTTTGCCTCTTTTCAGAATATTTCATATCATCAAACTGTTTGTTTAAATCTTCTATATTCAAAAT
>NC_056503.1:11606867-11608666 GCF_014905685.2 Nematolebias whitei
TGGGTGGATGGATGGATGGATGGATGGATGGATGGATGGTGGATGGATGGATGGATGGATGGATGGATGGATGGATGGATGGGTGGGTGGATGGATGGATGGGTGGATGGATTTAATCGGTGTGTGTGCAGTGTGCATGATTCTGCACAGGAGCCGACAGCTTTAACACCTTCACTTGTCACCAGATAATAAATCTGCTGAGCGTAGCATCACCTACAATGATTGTATTAGTATATTGTTTTTGTTTTGTTTCCTTCTTTGCCTCTTTTCAGAATATTTCATATCATCAAACTGTTTGTTTAAATCTTCTATATTCAAAATAAAGGCTTTGAAATTATAGATGCTTTTATATTCATTAAAAAAATATACAAGTTCAAATAAATAAAATAAAAAAAATGTCTTTGCTGCTGTGGAAAACGCTATGTTTCATGGTTAGTTAGTGCTACGAGAGTGGTTGAAAACTTTTTGTGTCAGCTTTACACCAGCTGTGTGTTTCCATGTGCACAGGCTGACCTGCAGCAGTGCGACCTGATGACCCTTCTGCTGCAGCAGCTTCTGCTTGCACACACTTTTAGCATTGCAACACTTTTGTTTCTGGCCATGAACACTAAATGATTTGTACAATTATTGACTGATGGGATTTTTAAATGAAATCAGAAGAGTTGTAACTTGAGACCAATCACACAGAACAGTACTAACACCGCTGCAGCTGTGAAGCTCACAAATGGACAGTTGTCTTTTATAAATGCTCACTTTGTTGTACATAGTCTCATATAAATAAACTTTAACTTGGACTGTACTGGTTCTGGTTTTACTTCAGTCATAAATATACCTTTAGCTGGCCCAGAAATGGCCTTCAGTGCAGTAGAGCTACATGTCCAGACCCATGTGATGATGTTGACTCCAACTTCTCAGCTGCTGAGATAACATCACATGAAATGAGAAACCTTACCAACCAGCTGTAGACAGATTTTAAAGGCTTAAATTATGCCTGGTCATGTCTTTGCATCTATTTTTCACATATTTGTGTCTTAATTATCCCTAGTTATTTGTTCCCCCTGTTCTCAAGTTTATTTTTTTCCGTCTGACTTCCTTCCTTCTCTTTCCCCCCTCAGGCTCTGAAAGCTCTGCAGGACATGAGTTTGTCTTCTCCGTGTTCCCTTCCTCTTTTCTCCACACGTCACAGCAAAGCCATTCCTGTGCAGGCCTTCGAGGTACACACCAGCATCCACACACACACACACACACACATCTGTGGTCATCTCACCGCACAGCAATGATTTACGCAGATTTATTTACATTCTTATGAGTTTTAATACAAATGGTTTCTTAGAGATTACTTGTAAAAAGCACAATGCTTTAATATTTAGACATCATTGTATTTGTTTCTTATTAAGCAAAATAATGATTTTTTGTGATGCCTTTCAGGTGTTTGGGAAACTTAAGCATGATTGACTGAATATAATTTTTCAGTGAAGGTTTGGTGTCACAGAAGTCACACTGAACCTAGATTACAGTTAACAGGAAAGCCGTATTCTCTAACTCAGGAAGTGTGTGCACAGCTGATGCGAGTCCAAGGGAACGTCTGCAATGCCCTTCCTTTTATATCGTCAGTGATGTCGTCATGCTGTTTATCACTTTTGAGCGTTGGGTTGAAATGGAGACTAACCTTTGGTTTATTTTTAGGTAAAGAAAGTAAGGAGTAAAACATGTCAGTGGGTGCTCATGTAGAGGGAGGTAAAGAGAACAGATTTGAATATTAGCTGTCAGCCAAGTCTGCATCCTTTAGTGGTGACTGC